>NC_061117.1:201600375-201702887 GCF_002878395.1 Capsicum annuum
AGTATATATTTAGTGTATATATGTTGTATGTATATTATGTAGAATAGTATATATATTATATTGTACGTATATATATGCATATATTTCCTATAGAATATAAACTAGTATCTATTTAAATTATACATGCGTATATGTTTTCTAAAGTAGTACTCCCTTTGTTTAAAAAAGAATAACCTACTTTAACTTGGCACAAGGATTAAGAAAATAAAGAAGACTTTTGAATCTTGTGGCCTTAAATTAAAGTTGTGTCAAATGTACGAAAATTCCCTTTAATCTTGTGGTCCTAAACATGCCATGTGGGAAGTTGAAATTAAAGTATAGCCAAAAAAAGAAAGGGGTCATTCTTTTTTAAACAGATTAAAAAGGAAAGAAAGTCATTCTTTTTTAAACGAAGGGAGTATATATTTAGTGCATATACGTTGTATGTATATTATGTAGAATAGTGTATATATATATATATTGTATTTTACGTATATATGTGCATATATTTCCTATAGAATCTAAACTAGTATCTATTTAAAGTATACACACGTATATGTTTTCTAAAGTACTCCCTCCGTTTCATAATAAGTGAATTGCTGGAGTATTTTTTATGTTTCAAAATAAGTGAATGGTTCACAATTCAAGGTAGATGTTGAAATTTTTTTCCAAATTTATCCTCCATTAAATGTGCATTGGGAGCGATGTATCATGTGTCTTTGCTTTTTGAAGAGGGTAAAAATGAAAAAACATGATAAATTTATGTCTTTGCTTTTTTTTTCTTAACATGTGTGCCAAAATCCAACAATTAACTTATTGTGAAACGGAAGGAGTAGTATATATTTAGTGTATATGTGTTGTATATATATTATGTAGAATAGTTTATAGATTGTATTGTACATATATATGTGCATATATTCTCTATAGAATCTAAACTAGTATCTATTTAAGGTATACACGTGTATATGTTTTCTAAAGTAGTATATATTTAATGTATATATGTTGTATGTATATTATTTAACGTTTTAAAAATGTATATAGTTGTGTATATATTGAAAAAAATATGAAAATATGATTGAAAATTCCTAAGTGGACCGGTTCTGATCCATTTGAACACATTTTACTATTTGGGCCCGAACCAAATCGGTCAGTTTACAATGACCTGGTATTGGAACTGGCCCAAAATTGATAAATTTTTACGGGCCGGTGCCGATTTTACTCGGACCGGCCCACTTAACAGGTTTATCCGGGGGCATCTCAGAACCATGATCTAGAGATGGGTTGATAGGTGACGAAGTATTAATATGAAACATATTGTAAAATGAGTATTATATCTCTTTTGGGGATAGTTATTTAGTAAATTTTTGTAAAGTATTGCAAATGTTCGATCATAGTTTAAACTTTTAAGTTATTACAAATATTAGATCACAATTTAAAATTGAATTGAGGGTCAAAAACATATTTAAACTATTTTTTTTTTAATTTCATATCTAAACTATTGAGAGTGTGATTTTCTACTTGAAAATGATCAAATAGTTAGTGAAAAACACCTCCATAAATATTTGATGGTATGAGTATTACACTCTCTTTTATTTTAAAATTGCGATGTGACACTTCATGTTGAAAAATAATTCCGCTATGACAAAGTTAAGTAAATTGATATTAGGTTAGAGTTATGATTAAAGATTGAAAATTAACACTGTATAAATTAATTTGTTCTCCATTGTGATATGCAACATCTTTTTCTCCACCTTCTCGGTTGTGGCATTTGTATCTCCGACCTAAAAGGTGGAGTTCAAGATCTTTAAAATAAATAAAATAATGTACTAGCTAATAAAACTATTATATATGTTAGATGGATGAATATTTTATGGTCAAACAGGACTAGAAGTATTTGTAGACAAACATTTGGTCTATTAAAGTCTAAGTATGTTTCGCTAAACATTAGATGATAAGTTAGGTGTAAACTCACACTTTTAATGATTCAGATATGAAACTAAATAAATTAAAAAAAAATTATGTGTTTTTTTTAGCCTTTAACTCTTTAAGATTTTATAGGTCATACACATATTAAATAAATAGCCAAATATTTTATCTATAAAGTTGATTATTATATACATAAATATTTGATCAGATTAACTTGTATGATGAGTAATTTTTCGAAAGCTATATTTGCAAGATGCTTAACAATAGAACTAGAATATTAGGACTCATCTTATTGTTGAACAAGTTATTCTGAAATTATTATTCTGTTCTCAATGTGTAATAAAAATAAAAATATAATTTTGAGATAACTAATCCTAAAATAAGTTATCTCACAATTTTATCTCATCCTAAAATTAATCATAAAATTAATTACCACTTATATCTCATCCATCACACCAAATAATGAGCCCTTAATGATATCCTAAAAAGGTAACGCTATTATCATTTCACTTGGAGGAGGAGCGTGACCACGGTGCTTAATCAGAACTTAACCTCCGTTTTTTGACCCTTTAAATCAAAATCGGAGCGTCAATTTTAGCCGTTTAAGATCCAACGGCCACGATGGAGCGGACAATCCAACGTTTGATTTCTTCATCTCCAACGGTCAAAAAATTCAAAATACAAAAAGGCTGAAAGAAATTTCCCTAATTCACAACCAACTTTCTCTTCACCTTTTTTCCATATTCATCAAGAAATCTTCAAGATTCATATTCTTTTCACTTCTTTTGCGAAAATTTTCGATACCCATTTGAGAAAAATGAGTGTTCTACAATACCCAGAAGGGATTAATCCAGCAGATGTACAGATATGGAATAATGCTGCCTTTGATAATGGTGATTCTGCGGATTTTTCTTCGTTGAAACGTTCTTGGTTATCGGATTCCTTTGAATCTGATTTATCTACTAAGGAGAATCAGACTCCTTCGTTCAATAATTCATCGGTTAATCTGTCATCGTCTTCGATACCCTTCAAGCCACTTCACCCCAATGGGGCTCTGGAGAATTCAAGAATCAAGACTAAGAAGGCGATTTCGAAGAGTGGGAAGGATAATGATTTACGCGATGAGAAGAAGATTGATGAGGAGATTGAAGAAATTGAAAGGGAGATTAGTAGATTGAATTCGAAATTAGAGGCATTGAGAATTGAAAAGGCAGAAAAAAGTTTCAAGATTGTTGAGAAGAAGGGGAGGGTTGTGGCAGCGAAGTTTATGGAGCCAAAAATGAGTGTTGTTAAGATTGCGGAGAGTTCATCAATGAGCGCGAAAACGAAGGTGCAGAGTAGAAGGGGTGTTAGTTTAGGACCATCTGAGATTTTCGTTGGAACGCGACGAGGGTTGAGTATGGGGCCATCAGAGATTTTTGCAGGGACAAAGGGAGGGAAATTGGGGAAACAAGAGATGATTACGCCTATTCAGCCAATACAAAATAGGCGAAAGTCTTGTTTTTGGAAGCTTCAAGAGATTGAAGAAGAAAGGGGGAAAAGTTCTTCAAGCCTTAGTCCGAAATCAAGAAAAGCTGCAGCAAAAACTATAGCTTCATCAAGGCAGGCAGTAACTACAATTGCATCAAAGAAGAATTTGAAGAAGGATGATGCATTTCTAAATTCAGTTCAACCAAAGAAACTATTCAAAGATGGCGAAAAGTCTGTTCCTGCTAGTAAGAAGCCTCAGAGGCCGGGGAGGGTTGTGGCTAGTCGGTACAATCAGAGTACAAATCAGTCATCAGTAGTGAGAAAGAGGTCTTTACCGGAGAATGACAAGGATGAGATTAAGAGAAATGAAAAGAAACGGTCTTTATCTGTAGGGAAAGCGCGTGTATCTCAAACAGAAAACAAGAATTTAGGTACTGAAAGCAGGGTGAAAAAGAGATGGGAAATTCCTAGTGAGATAGTAGTTCTTGCAAGTACAGAGAGCGAGAAATCTCCACTGAGCATTACTGTGAAGCCTGATTTGCTCCCTAGAATTAGGATTGCTCGGTGCACCGCTAATGAGACTCCGAGGGATTCTGGACCTGCCAAAAGAGTGATGGATTTGATAGGCAAGAAATCCTTTTTTAGCAATGATGAAGATAAGGAACCATCAGTCTGTCAAGTTCTCAGTTTTGCCGAGGACGATGTTGAAGAGGAATAATGTGAAATAACTCAAATAAGGGGGAGAGCTCACCCCTTTCAATTTTCAGTCCTGCCTTTTATTTTTTGTTCATTCTTATATGAGGCTTCACGATAACATGTTTGGTACAATATGAGGAAGCGTTCTTTGGGCTTCCTCATACTAGTATTCTAGCTTCTGTGATTACATGTTTGGTACAATATGAATAAGGTTCTATGTTGCAGTATATGGCCAAGTTACTGTTTTACTAGTAAGGAAAATGGTGGACTACTATTACTTCTTGTTATGTACTATATTAGGTTGTGTCAGCTGCATTTTATTGCTGAGAGTTTACAATGGAAGAAGCTTTCTTCTTTGCTTCACAATTGTCTTTTGATGATAATATGTGATCTCATGCTTGATGGGGGAATTAATGAAATTTGAGATTTCTATTACTATTGTGACAGATTTCTAAATTCATAGAGTATGCCTTATTTTCAGAATTCATATTCTACCTGGCGCATTCCCATTTTGTGGGATATCTTAAGAATGTGTAGTGAGGCTTTTAAATAACTGAGTATGAAATAGCTTCTTCTCCAAATGGAGGACATTCAGTGACTATGTTTCTAGTTAAATGATGCTGCACTCCTATTGTTGGAGAAATCTTTCTGTATTTATCGACCTTATGGTCCTAAAGTGTCACATGATTTATCGAAAGTTATGTAAGTTAAGAAAATGGCTCCAAAAGGAAGTTACATTTTCCACCTCTTAAGAAGCTGCTAACCTTTTTGTTCTACAAAGAGAGGCATCTTATAGTGACTTTTAGACCCTTGAAGTTCTTAGCTACTTTCTTTTTTTAGTCAGCTCCTACATCCTTGTACTAATGTCATTTAATTTACAAGGGACTGAAACATATTACTATATTGGTTGAAGTCAATGCAACGCTCATATCAGTGTTTCATGCTTTAGTTGTGTCTATCCTTCTCATGGAGACTTACCTACATTATTAGTGGAAACGACCTTTTTTATTATATCATGGAAAGTAACTCCTGTGGAACTTATTATAAAAAGCATGTTCAGTTCTTCATAGCTGAGCCGGGGGTCTATCGGAAACAACCTCTCTGCTCCACTGGAGGTACTGGTACGGACTGTGTACATTGGGTATATTGTTGTTGTTGTTGTTCAGTTCTTCATAGGAACTCACAAAACTTGGCTAGGAAATGGATTTGCTAAGCAGCATTTTCCTTGTATCAACACATACTTCCCTTACAGTAAGCATTTTCGTCATATTATGCAAATGCACTAATAATAAAGCTAAGGAAATAAGAGAAACCCCTTCTGTTGTTGCTTCATCCTCTGGCCATTTCAATGTCTACAGTGGCAGTTGGAACGAGCCGACTGCCGCTGCTAAGGTGATAGAGTTCAGGAGATAAGAGGCGTATTGCACTGTAGCTAGGCACATGCAAACATTCCTTGAAAGTAGCATGCTTATCATGTCTTTGGATTGCAATTGGGATAATCCTTCTATTTGCATCAGCAGAAGCTTGCTTTGACCTGGATTTTGGAGTAGGATGACGATTCTCATATGTTGTTCTCTTGCAAGGAACAATTTTCCACAGCTCTCTAACTTAAGGATGAAGCCATATAATTCAGTTTATTGCACTTCTTATCTGTCTAATTTCTGCCTCTTCATTTGCACTTGAAACTACTAAACTCAAGGTTACATCAAATGGACAGAATGCACTATTGGATTTTATAGAGATACGTTCAAAACTACTACTATCGATCTTCGTGGGTTCAAGCCTTGGAAACAGCCTCTGGCAGAATGGAAGGTAAGGCTGTGTATAATACACCCTTGAAGTGGGGCCCTTTTCCGGACCTTGCGAGTAGCGGGAGCTGAGTTTTAATTCTTTAATGCCTCTGTAGCTATTACACCTTGGTTTCTCCTTTACTACCCATTGATGTGGCAATGTCATGTTTGAAAGTTCTTGATTCTTCTTCCTTCTTTTGTCAACTCATGTAACTATAGGAATTCCATATTTCCATATGCTTATAGGCAAATGAGTCATCTTGGTCATTTGCTAAGATCCATGTTCAAGGAAGAGTTTTTGACCCTATATTTTGTCCATGGTGAAGCAATTCTATTAAATGCTTCTGGAGATTCATGAATTGTAAGACAGTAGGAATCCCATCTGCTATAGGTTGATAATTTTTTTGCAGTAACTAGATGTCACAAGGAACAAAGCATTTGTAATCCATGACTAAGCAAGAGCTTTTGATCCTACATTTTGTCCTTGAAATATCGACTTGAAGAAATGTAATTCAACACCCCTCCTATACGTGTAATCTTAACCGCATTTGATCCTATATTTTGTCCATGAAATATCTATTTGAAGATATGTAACTCAACACCCTCCTATACGTTATATAACTCGACGAACTCATACAACAACAACTACGTCTCAGGCCACAGTCTCCAACAAGTAATGGAACTCGACAAGATCTTATACCTAATGTTTTTCCTTTGAGATTTGCACATCTTGAATCCAAATTTAGCAGAGTTAGAAAGCACATGTAACCAAAGCTTTAGTTATCCAAGCATCTTGAATAGGAACTTATGATAGTGATAATAAACTTATCAAACGTTGATTTTGATTCATATGAAATAATTTGAGCATTCAACTCAAAACAAACAATAGGCGGTATAACTTAAAGAACTTTATGTAGGGATGGGCATGCTATGGTATATATCGAACACCAGATCGAAATTGAATTTTTTATACCGCGGTATAGATGTTATGGTATTTGGTAGGAATTTTAAATTATTTTGGTATTAGGTATTTATGCAATAAATACCGAAATACCGTATACCGCACCGAAGTTTTTTAATAACATATAAAACCCATATATATATATATATATATTATATTTAGGATTATTAAATATATTTATACATCATTCATTAGCCAACTGAACACACAAGTAGCTTTTATTCAGAAATAAATTTTTTGGGAAGCTTATTATTTAAGGTGTGGCGACAGACCCTTGAGTCTAAAGGGTTCAGGTTGAGTAGGACCAAGACAGAGTATTTGGAATGCAAGTTTCATGACTTGCGGGCAGGAGGACGACGTGGTAGTAAGGTTGGATTCCCAGGTGGTGTGCAAGAGGGGTAGTTTCAAGTATCTCGGGTTCATGATTCAGAGAAATGGTGAGATTGACGAGGATGTCTCCCACCGTATTGGGGCGGGATGGATGAAGTGGAAGCTCGCCTCAAGGGTGTTGTGTGATAGGAAGGTGCCATCCAAGTTTAAAGAAAAATTCTATAGGGTGGCAGTTCGTCCGGCCATGTTGCATGGAGTGGAGTGTTGGTCAGTCAAAACTCTCACATCCAAAAATTGAAGGTGACAGAAATGCGGATGTTGCGTTGGATGTGTGGGCTTACTAGGGGTGATAGAGTTCAGAATGAAACCATTCGGGAAAAAATTGGAGTGGCTTCGGTGGAGGACAAAATTCAGGAAGTTCGATTGAGATAGTTCGGGTACGTGATGAGGATGGGCACGGATGCCTCGGTTCGTAGGTGTAAGCGGCTAGCATTGGATGGATTCAGGCGGGGTAGGGGTAGGCCGAAGAAATACTAGAAAGAGGTGATTAGGCTGGACATAGAGCAGTTGCAACTCACTGAGGACATGACCCTAGATAGGAAGATCTGGAGGACGCGAATTAGGATAGAAGGTTAGTGATAGTTTGGGTCGTTGGGGTAGGGCAATACTGGGTGGGTGGACTTTTCTTGTTATGCCACATTGTTGCATGCCTTATTACGTATTTATTTACTATTCTTTGTTTATTATCCTTGTGGGTGGATTAGTTATGCCTTTTCATCTTTTCCTATGCTTTATTTCAGATTTAATTAGTATCTCGTGTCGTGAGCTGGGGGTTTATCGGAAACAGCCTCTCTGCCTCATCGGAGGTAGTGGTATGAACTGCGTACATCTTAGCCTCCCTAGACCCCACTATGTGGGAATACACTGGGTTTGTTGTTGTTGTTGTTATTATTATTATTTAAGAGTACTATGATTAAGTTTAGGTACTGTTGTTCAGAGTTTGCATCTCGGACTATTCAATCGTGATTGAAATATTATTTTTGTGTAATTTAATAACAAAGATAGTTGTTAGCCTAATATGATTGAGATGTTTTTAAAATTTAAAGTTATAATTTTTTATATGAATATATGTAATTAGAAATCAAATAAAGTATGGTTACCGAGTTACCATACCGTAAAATATCGAAATTGAATTTAAAAATATCGAACCATACTGAACTAATTTTGTATGGTAATAACCGAAGTTACCATACCAAAGTTTAAAATTTCTTACCGTACCGTATCATATCCACCCCTTAACTTTATGAACCTTTTGAATATCCTTGCATACTCCCCTTGCGAAAAATGAACACATTGAATTTGGCCCATTTATATATTATTTCTAATGTCAATTTGAAATATGAAATTTGAAGTTAAGAGTTTTGTTAGAGGAACATTTCGCATGAAATAATATTTATTTAAAAATAATTTTTCATCTTCTTTTCCAAATGTCCATGTTCAAACTTCAAACACCACTTCAAAGTTTAAATCAATTTTTCAACTTCAGCCAAATAAATAGAGAAAATGGTCTCCTACATATGTATACTTTACACATTTACTTCGTCTCAAATAATTTGGCATGCTGCTATTTTACCTTGTCCATAAAAATATTGATTATCTTACTAAAACTTTTATTTTACCCATGCTGATAATATTCTTTGAAAGTGTAAAACAAGTTTGTAAGTTTCAAGAAAATATCTTAAAGGATAAATTAGAATAATTACCTTTTTTATTTATGATTTTTTAAGGAGCGTGCAAAAATGAAAGTAATCAACTAAATAAACGAAGAGAGTACTAGTTAGGAGGATCTTTTTTTCAAAAGAAAAAATAACTATTTTATCCTCATTTATATCATAAGATTTAATCTTTATTTATTAAATATTTACTCTAATGAAATGTTTGTAATCTGCGAAAAAAATTATTACTATTATCAACGGTAAAATGAAAAAAGTAATTAATTTTATCTTCAGCATAATTTGATACGTAACTATTCTTAAAAATCAGGAATAGGTGGAGAAGATGATAAACCATATTTTTTGTTTATTTATAGTAAAACTTAATTTATTTATTGAAGTATTCATAAACCATAATTTTTATTTATTTACTTAATTTATTTATTGAACTATTCATAAAACATAATTTTTATTTATTTATAGTTATTTATTTGAACTATCAGATATAGTAGGCAATGAATGACACACGTCGTCCCCCATCTTTTGGGTTTTTGCATTAGCTCACCATGAAAATTAGGGATTCTCACCTCTTCCACCAATCCACCTTCCCTTCTACACAGACGACATAGAATTTACAATTTTGCCAGTCAATGCTTAAACCCTAATTTGGGTTCGCTAAAACCCTAAAATGGTGGCAGCATGTTTGAGTGGCAGAGCAAAGCTTACCACTTTGACTTTTCTGTGCTGTTCTTGTTTTAATCGATTTAACTACACTGTATCTGTTGGTTTACACTTACACTCTTCTGCTAAAGGATTTCGGACATTCAACACATTGCATTTCTGTGGAAATTTCTTCCTTCACGTGAGTATTATACTATTCTTTTGGGTTCAGTTTCTCTTTGTTTCAATTTATTTCTCTGGTTTTGATTTGGCACGGAGATTAAGAAAGTAAATAACACTGTTTTGAGTTTTGTGGTGTGAAACTAAAGATATGTTGAAGGTACTAAAATGCCAAAAAGGAAAGAGGCATTCTAGTTTAAATGGACTAAAAAGGAAAGCAGGACAAACAAATTGAAATGAAGGAAGTAACACTTTCGAATCTTATGGTTTTAAGTAGAATGTACCAAAATGTTTAAATCTCGTGGTTGTAAATATGCTTGGAAAGTTTGAGTTAAAGGGTTTTCATTAAAGAAAAGTAAGACAAATAAATTGAAATGGATGGAATAATAAGTGCGTATTTTTGTTGATTGTTGGTGGAATAAGCAAGGAAAGGAAAGGGAACTTACATGATATGCTAAGGTCTTTTTATCCTTTATGTTTTGGAGTGGTTGTGTAGGCTATTGTTTATTTTCATCGAATGAAGCTTGAGAAATTTAGTTTTCTTTTTCGTATTTATTTATAAAGAGCTGTTATATAAGAATTTCTTTATAAGTGTGCTAAGAGTTCTCATTATTAGTACAACAACAACAACAACAAACCCAGTGAATTCCCACCAAGTGGGGTCTGGGGAGGGTAAAATGTACGCAGTCCATACCGCTACTTCCGAAAAAGTAGAGAGGTGGTTTCCGATAGACCCTCGGCTCAAGATCAAGAATAGTTAACATGGTCATAGTAATACCTGAAGCAGAATGGATGGCATAACCGAGATAAGAAATGAGAAATAATACAAATAAAGCTAAGAGAGCCATGAAAATAAGAGCAATACGAAAGTAAAAAACAGTAAATAAGAAATAATAAAATGCCACCCCCTCGTAGTAGCATATACACTAACGTCTCCTACCAGTGAGCACAGTCGTAAACTTACTAAGCCGGCTACACCAGAGCTCCCTAACTACTAGCTATAACCCACACACATATTAACCTTCTACCTTAATCCGCGACCTCCACACCTTCCTATCTAGAGTCATGTCCTCAGAAAGCTGTAACAGCCCCATGTCTGCCTAATCACTTCTTTCCGGTATTTCTTCGGCCTACCTCTACTCCTCCTGAAACCATCCAAAGCTAGCCTCTCACACCTACGAACTGGGGCATCCGTGCCCCTCCTCATCACATGCCCAAACCATCTCAGCCTTCCTTACCGCATCTTGTCTTCCACTGAAGCCACTCCCACCTTCTCTCGGATAATCGTATTCCTAACTCTATTTCCTCTAGTAAGTCCACACATCCAACACAACATTCTCATTTCTGCTACCTTCAATTTTTGGATATTGGAGTTCTTGACTAACCAACACTCCGCATCATACAGCATGACCGGACGAACTGCCACTCTGTAGAACTTGTCTTTAAGCTTTAAGGGCACCTTCTTATCACACAGCACTACTGAGGCGAGCCTCCACTTCATCCAACCTGCTCCAATACGTTTAGAGACATCCTCATCAATCTTAGAGACATCCTCATCAATCTCACATTCCCCTGAATCATAGACCCAAGATACTTAAAATTATCCCTCTTACAAACATCCTGGGAATCCAACCTCACCACCACTCCTTCCTCCTGCTTCGAGTCACTTAATTTGCATTCCAAATACTCTGTCTTGGAGCTACTCAACCTAAACCCCTTAGATTCGAGGGTTTGCCTCCAAACCTCCAATTTTTTATTCACACCCCCCGCATCTCATTAATTAGCACTACATCATCTGCAAATAACATACACCAAGGCACCTCATCTTGAATACTCCGTGTCAACACGTCCATCACCAGCGTAAACAAAAACGGGTTGAGAGTCGATCCCTGGTGCAACCCTGTCTCTATCGAGAAATGATTAGAGTCTCCTCCCGCCGTCCTCACCTGAGTCTTCCCTCCCTCGTACATGTCCTTGATCACTCTGATGTACGCCATCGGGACCCCTCTCACCTCCAAGCATCTCTAAAGAACCTCTCTCGAGACTTTGTCACAAGCCTTCTCCAGGTCGATGAACACCATGTGTAAATCCCTCTTCCTTTCCTATACTTCTCCGCCAATCTTCTCACCAGGTGGATTGCCTCTGTCATCGAGTGACCAGACATAAATTCAAACTGATTCTCCGTAATGGACACGATCCTCCTCAATCTCCTCTCAACCACCCTCTCCCAAATCTTGATAGTGTGACTCCACAACTTAATGCCCCTATAGTTGTTGCAACTCTGAATGTCACCCTTGTTTTTATACAACGGAATCATCGTATTCTATCTCCAAGCCTCAGGCATTTTTGCAGACTTGAAAATGCTGTTAAACAAATTAGTCAACCAGCTCAAACCAGCTCCACCAGTAAACTTTCAAAAATCTACCGGAATTTCGTCAGGCCTGTCGCCCTACCGTTCCGCATCCTATGAATAGCCTCTTTGACCTCCTCAACCGTAAAACTTCTATAGTAACCGAAATCCCTATTATCCTCCGAGTGCTCCAGCTTCCCTAGCTCAATGCTTCTGTCCCCCTCATCGTTCAATAAACCATGAAAATACTCCTGCCATCTCTTCTTAATGTGAACATCCTCCACCAAAACCCTCCCATCCACCCCCTTAATGCACTTCACTAGATCGAGGTCACGACCCTTTCGCTTCCTAGCTTTAGCCAGCCTATACAATCTCTTTTCCCCGCCTTTCTCCTCTAACCCCGCATACATGCTCTCAAACGTTGCTGTCTTAACCGCTGTAACTGCTAACTTGGCCTCCTTCCTCGCTACTTTGTACACTTCCCTATTCACCTGCTTCTCCTCCTCATCCTTACTCTCAATAAACTTAACATACGCCCCCTTCTAACTCTCCACTTTCTTTTTAACTTCTTCATTCCACCACTAGTCCCCCTTATGCCGTCCTGCCCGACCCCTCGAAACACCCAACACTTCTGTTGCAGTCTCTGTGATGCAACTGGCAGGCCTATCCCACATAACATCCACGTCCCCCCGCACTCCCATACCCCCCTTCCCGCCACCTTCGCCCTTATCTCCAGCGCACTAACTGGCGTCAAACCTCCCCACTTAATCCTAGGTCGGCCCTCCCCGGCCCTTCTGTTCTTGCTCTTCTTGATTATCAAGTCCATCACCAGAAGCCTGTGCTGGGTCGAAAGATGCTCACTCGGGATGACTTTACAGTCCCTACAAAAGGCCCTATCCCCTTTCCTAAGCAGTAAAAAGTCAATCTGAGTCTTGGCTATCGTGCTTCGGAAGGTAATCAAGTGATCCTCTTTCTTCGGAAAACTCGAGTTCACAACCACCAACCCAAAAGCCCTTGCAAACTCCAATTCAGTCAAAAGAAATGAACTTTGATTCAAGCTGTCGAAGGTTCAACAATCCCGTTTCTTTGATCTTTAGAAGAGACCTGATCTATGAAAAAGTTATTTGGTAATGGTTGTAGTTTTTACGGTTTTCTCTTTTCCTTGTATCTTTTTTTTTTGGGGTGGGTGGGGGGGGATTGGATAGGGATAAGGATGTAAGGTCTTTGTACATGTTACCCTCTCCAAACCCCACTTGTGGGATTACACTAGGTATGTTGTTGGCATAGGGCTGGTGTGTGCTTGTGAATCGGGAGTTGGTTACAGTGATCGAGTTATAAGGCTTTAGCAATGAAGTTTCTTGTATGATCTAGTTCGCAGAACTAGATTCCGAAATATCTCTTGCAGAGTTTGAACTAGAAAGCTATGAACTGTAATTTGTGCTACGAAGGCCTGTTTGAGTATATGGGTTGGTGGTTAAGACTCTTTTCACAATTAACACAGAGAACGTACTGTTGAGATAGAGAAACTCTTTTTGCAACACTGAATTTTGAGGTGTTTTTCTTTTACTCTAGTCCTGTAAACAATGCATTGAGGGGTCATTTGGTTGGGAAACAAGTAATCCCGGGATGACTGATCCCGGGATTAGTTATCCACCCTCAGGAAGGGATAAAAATAACATTACAATCCTGGGATAACTAATTCCGGGATGAGTTATCCCGTGAATTTTATCCCAACCAAACATGGGATAAGTTTGGGATAAGTTCATCTTAAACTTCAGGGATTAGGTATCCCTTATTTTTCCTACCAAACGACCCTGAATGGATAAAATGTTCTGAACCCAATCTTGAGTCACTTGCTTTAGATTTTTCTGTTAGGGAAGTAGATTCTTTTCTTTAGTCGTTTAATGTTGTGATTTACTGCTAATTTCTAATACAGAATTGTATTAAATCCATCCCAGTTGGAGTCCTCCTCAATTGGCCAACTTTTTTCCCTGGTATTTTTGGCTGCTGCCAATCATTCTCAACCCAGGCATCCCACACAGAAATTGTGAATGAAGTGTTGGCAGAAGTTCTCTCGGTTATGGCCATTTCTCAAAGTTCAGGAGAGGAACTCTGTGCTACATATATTGATAAGTTTTGCAATGACAGAAATCTATCAGGAGCCATTAGGCTAGTACGGACTTTGCATGATAAAAATATCCCCCTTCACCCGAGTTCACAGAATCGCCTTCTGAAAACTGTGGGCGAGGAAAATGATATTGGCCTTCTATGTGAGATTTTCAAGGATCTGTTAGTATCTTACAAAATTCTGAATTCATCTACATATCTTATCTTTGCTCAAGCATTTATCAAGGAAAATGATGTTTCCTGCTTACTAAGATTTGTCAGGGAAATTCCGGAATTGATCTTTCCTAGTACGATGGTTATGAATAGGATCATCTTTGCCTTTGCTGAATGTGGACAGGTTGATAAGGCCTTGCTGATTTTTGATCAGATGAAGAATTTGAAATCCAAGCCTGATGTGATCACGTATAACACCATTTTGCGGATCTTAGGCAAGTGTGGTAGAATAGATGAAATGCTTAATGAGTTTGTGGCAATGAAAGAGGGTGGTCTAATTCCTGATATTGTTTCTTATAATACCTTAATTACTGGATTGCGAAAGGTTGGCAGGCTTCAGTCATGCTTAGTATTTTTCAGAGAGATGTGTGAGAGAGAAATTGAACCAGATTTGCGGACTTATAGTGCTTTGATCGACAGCTTTGGAAAATCTGGTAACATTGAGGAATCGCTTAGACTTTTTAATGAGATGAAGCACAGAGGTATCTGCCCATCGATTCATGTTTACAGGTCACTGATCAGTACTTTAAAGAAGATGGGGAAGTTGGAGTTGGCTATTGCCTTTTCAAATGAGATGAAGGAATCGATCTCAAATCATCGTGGGCCAAACTATAATCAACAGAAAAACAGATAGTTTAGCAGTTCAAAATTGATTATTGACACCGGTTCGAGTAATGTTTACAAAAAGCATCTGTTTGCTCCATGCTGTTGCTGCTGCTATCTTGAACAAGAAGGCACCTGTTGCGGTATGTATTTTCATAGAATATATGATCTCTTAGACATTAAATGGATAGTATATGTTTCTGTTATCATGTTTGGAATCTTGCTGTGCATATTGAAGATTAAAAAGATTTTCTTTTGGTTACAGGCCAGCAAAGTTGAAGAACCATAAGCAGCTATCCGGTCCAATCATACACTGACTTCCCACATTTGATGGTTGGAATGACTACACACAACTGAATTTTTCATTGTGTGGGTCCTTAATATGCTCTTATCCTGTATGAAAGGGGAGACGATATGCATTTAGTTAATGTTCAATGGTGTAAATATCAAATTAATGTAGATGTTGTAACCTCATTTATAGTTTGGTGCATCATGTAAGTGGTGCAAAAGGGCTTCTCTGCTGATTGAGCTCTTCTTCTTTCTTTTTTCTTTTTTTTTGCACAATAAACTGAGAGATATTACAATTGTATGGTGTGTTTACCTCCTTTTTCCCCCTTTGTTCTGTATCCCAATGATGTACTATATATTGTCATAGTTCACTGGAGGGCATAAATGATGGATTATTATTAGAGAGAACTTAATTGATATTATTGTTACTAAGAGAAAAAGAAAAAATGGTCTCTTATCTTTGATATTAAGTGCAAGATATTCCGTTTAGTATCACTTGAGTAGCCATGACAGCTTTACTAGTTACTTCAAGGCTAGCCTTACCCAAACACCGTGAATATAGGTAAAATTGCTTTGATATTGTGTTGTTTGTTGAATCCCTGCTTGCAGGAAAAACAAAAGGACGAGTTTACGAGTAGATTTCTAAAAGAATAAATGGTGAAATATTACTTTGAAGGAGAAGAAGTTGGTTAAGGAAAATACAATCCGAACAAAATTTCTCAACTACACTAGTAAGAAGTCGATTACAGTATGTAAAAAAGCAATAAATCCAGAGTTCAGTATTGTCTAGTCTGATGTTGTTTCAGATTCTGCTAGAATCCCTCCCAAACGCCGAACGCCTTATCCAATCAGATACCACCAGCACCCTTGTACGCCAGCTGACTAGCTTGCTGAAATATGAAACCGAACAGATTAACATGATGAAAATAATCACAACATTTGATTGCACTCAATTTTTACATCAAACCAATTAAAGCAAGAATGTGTCGTATATAAACTTTCACAAGTTAACCGTGCTTATGTATTCTCGTCCTGATTTGATGTAAACACAGGGTACGGTAAGTGTTTTTTGTAATTTGACTAGACTTACCTTGCATATACTGAATACCAGAGCCACTGAGTACTGTGACCTATTGAAACCCAGTCTCCAGGGAGTTGAGCTGCAGTCTGTTCCCCACCCAAAGGTGCAAATTGCCCCAAATGCCTATACCTGTAAGAGAGGAAAAAAGAACCAACATGAAACATAACATCAGTAAAGGTCAGAGTTAAACACTGTCAAATCTAAGCAAGAAAAGGGCCGCCTGGTGCACAAAAGCTCTTGCTATGCGTGGGGCTGGGTCCAGGGAAGGGCGCAAGGGTCTGTTGTATGCAGTGTTACCCTGCATTTCTACAAGAGGCTGTTTCCACGGCTTGAACCCGTGAGACCTCCAAGGCACATGGAGGTAACTTCACCATTTACTCCAAGGCTCCCCTCAAATCTAAGCAAGAGTTGATAGGGTTTCCTATTTCAAATGTGAATGTCCATTTTCTTCATAAACAAGAGGTTCATGATTCAGAGTAATCATCTCTGGTGATTTTTCATGCCTACCTAAATGGATGGAAGCGATGACGCCCTGTTCCTCTGAATCTTAGTGGACCTTCTGGAGTTGCTTCACATACAGTCACGCGATTGAAACAGTCAGCGAGGTAGCTACCTTGTTGAGCTGCAACCTAGTGTAGGAAATAATAGCATAAGATGAGGAACAAAAGCCATATAAACAAGAGAAAATAATCTATATATTCACCTGTGCAGTAGCAGGAAGATTTTTCATCTGGGAGTCTACTTCGGCAAGTAGTTTCTTGAACTTTTCGATGTTAATTTCAGCATGGTCTTCCGAGTTCATTAGTAAAGCATTAAAATTTTTCAACTGCTTTTTCTTCAGATAAAGATCCACTTGAGGGTACCTCTCACATATGTCTTGGATTACTTCTTTAAAATCATCCATTCTTAGAGTACCGGAATTGTTCTTGTCTGCCTTGCTAAATATGATTGCAATATCTTCCTGAAATATAAATTTCAATAGATAAATAGAATTTCAACCCCATCACAAAAGTGGAAAGGGAAAAAGTCTAACAAACTAACTAAACAAAAATCGTAAGTGTGTGAGCATGATATCTTTTAATTCTTGATTTCAAAGCTGTACCTAGTTTCTTAACCAGTACAAAGATAAGGAAGTTTCATTTACTTTCATTCAATTGTATCATCAACCTTTTTAGAAACCATCAAAACTAGAAAGAAGAAAGTATACTACACAAACAAACGAATCAAATACCAGAAAGTGTGAGCATGATATTGTCAATTCATGATCTTGGTTTTCAAAATTCGTACCAATAAGAGGGAGAGCAAGGGTGGAACAGGAACATATGGTTAGGTTTGCTTAGTATATTTAGGATTAGTAAATGAGAATTGTTGCATTTCTTTAGCTATTCAATCAGGGAATTGAAGAAGAAAAGATCATTATACAAGTTGAGACTTCTTCAGTTTCCAAGAAATACTGCTAAATTGTTGAAATTCAGTATAAGAAATCAAAATCAAAAGTTTGAGTAACTTTACCATGACACTGCGTTGGTTTATTGTGGCACAATCACCAAGAGCATAAACCTCATTGCACCCTTCAACTCGGAGCCATTCATCTGTTGCTAATACTCGCCTGTTTGTCTGCAAACCATCAACAGAAACAGATTGGCACAAAACATCTCAAGGACGTGAGTTGGTGCTGAAATAAGTACTAAATATTAACAAGAAATGCAGACTAACAAAATTGAACATACCTGACCGATTTGTTTCATAAAATCCATAACAACAGGGCGAGATCCAATGCCAGTGGCCCAGACACACATTCCATATGGTATGGTAACAGTTTGGCCAGTGCTTCTCTCTTTGGTTGATATTTCACGGTCACTTACTTTCACCACCATTGATCCAGTTTTCAGGACAATACCATCTCTCCCAAATTTTTCCTCAGCAAACGCCGTAATTCTTTGGTCAAACCTGAAAAAAGTGAAAGTTGAAGTGATTTAAACGGACAGCTTATTGCAGATCTTCACAGATAGGTGGGCAAGCAAACAAGTTACAAGCTATAATATCGTATGAGTTGCACCAATTGATCTAAAAACACACTTCAATCTTTCTGTCATAAACTATGTGCTTGGACTCTTCAAAAATGTTGTATATGTGCTTGGCCTCTTCAAAAATGTTGTCGCATCTATGTCCACATGTTTTAAAGAGTCCGAGCAACATAGGTTCATGTAGTATGTGGAGAATGTTGCTTACATGTTCAGTATATGATCCCCAGCCTCAAGGAGTGTTATCTTGACATATTGTTTAAGTGCAGGATACAACTTGGCGAGATCCTCTTTCACAAAATCATGAAGCTCTGCAGCAAACTCCACACCTGCTGGACCACCTCCAACAACCACAAAATGAAGAATTCTCTTCCTCTCATCTTCACTTATGCTTGGAAGGCTTGCCCTCTCGAAACAATCTAACACGGTCCTACGAATTCTCTGAGCATCTTCAACTTCCTGCATTGAAATATCGTTGCTTGCTCTTCAAAAAACACTATAGCAGGCGTGTCTGCATTTATAGAAGCTTTCATTTTCATGCTTATATTAATTATTGGCTTGGTTTATGCATGGCGAAAGGGGGTATTGGAATGGTCTTAGCTCCTGAATATTCAGAACATAAAAAGGAAACCGAAAAAATAAGATTGAGGCAGTTATGAATTCCATTCAGTTTCCCTTTCTTGATTGAACAACTCAAAATTTAGTTATTTCGACCGCATTAAATGATCTATCAAATTGGTCAATGGATCTAGTTTTAGCTGCGTCTCTATGGTACCAGTTGTTGCTTCATTGAATTTGCTTCACCAATAGGCTCACGCGACATAAGATTCACATGGACCTTCGGAGACTATACTTCAGTTCAGTAAATACAGTTGCTTAGAAAAAACTACCTTTAGAAAGTGAGCATTCTCCACAACACCAGGGGTGTTGAAAGTATTTGCTCTAGCTCCCATAGCAATCACCAGGTAGTCATAATCTACGGTAAATTCTTCTATACCACCACCCAAATGACTTGGTTGGGTTGTTTTACAGTGAACTTTCTTGTTTACTGTGTCAATCCTGTAACACTCAGCTTCCTTGAAATCAGCATCGAAGTTTTTCTGTTAAACAGAAATCATAAATACTTCTTAACACCAAAATCTCAAATAGGGTGCAGATGAAAAAACAACAAACTATTGATGTGTATACCTTTTTGATAATGTTACGAATTGGTTCTACGATGCTCCTTGCTTCGATTGTGCCACAGGTAACACTAGGTAACAGAGGAGTGAAGGCAAAATAGTTACGAGGAGACACGACCTGGACAGAATATGAGGGGTCTTTCAAATTCTTAAGAAAACTTGTTCCTGCCCAGCCTGTTCCAAGCACTACCACTTTCTTCTTCTTAAGATCATCTTGACCTGCATCAGCAAATGCAGTGTGACATACAGTAGCTAGCCCTCCACCACTGCAAAGTCCAAAATCAATCAATCAATCAATCAATAATAAATTAGCGTCTGCAACATGGACCATCTATATATTCCAGTCTATTCAGGTATTCATTAGTGGAAATTCCAGGAAATTTATATAATTGTGTTAGAAGGCACAAAGATTAAACAGAAATTGTAGCTGCGGTCTCCCCTTCAAAGGAGTGCTGAAATTGTGTAAGCAATTGCACGTAGAGGAGTCAAATTACTCAACTTTGTGTCTATATGAATGCAAGTTTTTATATAGAAACCCAAAATTAGAAGTTGCTGAGTCTTTACCAACACAAATTATTGACACTAAAAGTGGCACTAGAGAAAATTGGTGACAAGTATTAAAGTGCACATTCAATTTCAAGCTATCTTAGTACACCCACTGGTTTTCTCCAGTTTTTGTTCTGAATGGTCATGCTAAAATAACCATACACATTGAAAAATCAGATCAAATTCTGTAGTTTATTTTCCGAGGCGATTAAAACAAAACTAACAGATTCCGGTTGCAATAAAATCCAAAGTATAAATAAATAACTTAACTGATGAGTAATGACTAATGACTAGTAACATATATTAGCTTTTGAGCAAAAACCTTAACAGAACAGACCATAAAAAAGCAGCAAGATCCTACGTCCATAGGTCTAGAACAATTTTGACCTTCCAGTCTAAAAGACTAGGACCATACTAGACAAAAGGCACTTCGTTGAAAACTATACTGTGCAAAATAGAAATAAAAACAACGAGTGGTACATGGTCTTTTTGAGTTTATGTAAGCCATTGAATAGATCTACTTGACAAAAGTAAAGTTCTAGTAAAGTGACAAAAGGAGATTCAAAAAATTTCTTTAGGTCATATATTGATTTAGAACTTATCAGGTGTGACATTTTTTATCCCTATAAACTTTTGGATCCAACTTGTTACATTTTAAAAAAACGAACAAAACATAAGTAAAAACAATCAACAAGCAAGTGCTAAAAATGAGAAAGAAATCGTAGATGGTAACACTACAACAAGCATGTGGTGCATGTGTTATACTAAACAAAATTAACAAAGCATATAGTAGTTTACATCATCCTAGTACTAAAATAAAAAAAAAAAAAAAAACAATAATAATAACATACTAATCCTACACAGCAAGATCGACCGAGAAAGCAAAGTATACTTTGACCTTACAATACAATAGAAAACAATAGTGTAACAAAATGAACATACCTAACAGTGAAAAGAACAAGTAATTTAGGAAGATGAGGATAGTCATTGAAAGCCCTGGAGGCTCTCTGGAAAGAACTATACCCACGCATTATTTCGTCAATACTAACCCTAATGAATATTCACTCACTTTTTGCTTCCCTCACTTTATATACTGACGGGAAATTTGTCTAAAAAAAGGGTAACACTTTCCATATATGAACGTAGTTACAGGGCAGCCACTTTTATTGTTTGTTTGTTTGTTTTGTTTTTTCAAGGGACTAACTAGTGGAGTAACTGTCAAGTAATTGGCAATTTTAACGCATTTTGACTTGTCAATAGCTAAAAAGTAGGAAAACGTGTCATTATGGATCTCCATGTTATTCGGACTTTGCAAGTACATTCGTACCTGTGAATATATTTTTCCTTTTTCTTTTGACGACATTAGAAAAACAAGAGGAATTTCCTTTTTCATTTTACTTATATTTTGAAATTTTAGTCCCCACGCACACTGCTCAAAATAACTTTTAGTCCTAATGCATTTTTTAATAAAAGAATTACGTCCTTTTGACTATAATTCTTCATTTTTAGATTGGAAAATGGCCAAAAAAATTTCCAACCTTTATCCCAAATCTCAACTATATACCTATACTTTGCGGGGGTTTTATGACCCCTCTGAACTATTTTAATGTGAAATATTTACACCCTTAAAAGCTTATTCCCAGACATTATTTCAGACAATGAGCTGCACTCGCTGTTACGTCATGCCACGTCATTTTTTTTCTTTTTTTTACTCTAAAAAATTAATTATTTAACTTTATTATTTTCTTTTCTCTTCCCCATTTCCCATTTTGCTTCATTTTCTTCTTCAACCACATTTTATTTTTGTTGTTAATTTTTGAAATTTAATTTTGTATTAAATTATATATGGCATTGGAGGTTATGTTGGAAATTATATATAGCATTTTGTGTTAAAAACTTTGAGCATTGTGGAAATTATATACGTCGGAGTTGGAGTTCAAAGCTTTGAGCTCGCCATTAATAGCGGATCTTGAACAAGAAGAGAGGAAATTGGAGAAACGGAATATGACATTGTGGGTTAAAAGTTTTGAGCATTGTGAAAATTATATACGTCGGAGTTGGAGTTCAAAGTTTTGAGTTTGCCATTAATGGCGGATCTTGAGCAAAAAGAGAGAAAATTGGAGATGAAAAAATTATATATGACATTGTGGGTTAAAAGCTTTGAGCATTGTGAAAATTATATACGTCGAGTTGGAGTTCAAAGCTTTGAGCTCGCCATTAATGGCGGATCTTGAACAAAAAGAGAGAAAATTGGAGAAATGAAATATGGCATTGTGGGTTAAAAGCTTTGAGCATTGTGGAAATTATATACATCGGAGTAGGAGTTCAAAGCTTTGAGCTCGCCATTAATGGCGGATCTTGAGCAAAAAGAGAGAAAATTGGAGAAATGGAAAAATTATATATGGCATTGTGGGTTAAAAGTTTTGAGCATGAAAATTTTATACGTCAAGTTGGGTTCAAAGTTTTGAGCTCGCCATTAATGACGGATCTTGAACAAAAAGAGAGAAATTGGATAAATTGTTTATGAAGCTTCGGCCAGACTTCACATACGAAAATGAATAAGAATCTAAACTTTGTTAAATCTTCTTGTCTTCTTAGTTCAAGTGTTTCTTGTTTCCGGTAAATAACCTTTTTCAAATTATCAAAAAACACCATTAATAAGTCCTCGCCATTAATGAGTTCAAGAAAGATAAGAAAATGAAATTGGAGAACAGGAAGATGAGAAAACTCCATTAATGAGTTCTAGAATTTTATGTTTTGAGAAAGAGAAGAAAAAGACAAAAAAATGAATAAGACAAAGTAATAATTAAAATTATTTATATAAAAAATATTTAAAATAAAATTTTAATAAATAATTTTGTTCTCACTCTCTTTAAAGAGAGTGATAATACTCTCTTGTCATGTCAACTTTCGGAGTGTAAATATTTCACTTTAAAATAATTCAGAGGGGTCATAGGACCCTCGCAAAGTATGAATGTGTAATTGAAATTTGGGGGTAAAGGTTAGGGGGGCTTTTGACCATTTTCTCTTTTTAGATATAAAAGATTTTTTATTTTTACGAAAAAGACTATTTTCTTTCTTATTCAATTTGTAAATGTTCAATAGATCTCATTTTCTCCTAAAAACATCTTGATTCACACAAATTTTGGGGAGAAAGAGTTTTCCATTCCTTTACGGTTTTTTAAATTTGTATGATCTTTTTATAAGAAATTTTTATTTTTACACGAGATTCAAAATATCATATTCTTTGCGGAAGAGGTACAAATATACCCCCGAACTTTAATAAATGATACAAATATCCCTTTGTCATACTTTGGGTACAAATATATTCTTACCATTAATGAAAAGGTACAAATATACCGTCGTTCTTTAATAAATGGTACAAATATATCCTCCATCATACTTTGGTTACAAATATATCCTTGTCGTTAATGAAAAGGTAAAAATATACCCTTCTCATTAACGACGAGACACGTGTCAGCATCGTATTGTTTGGCCCTTTTTAATTTATTTTATCTGTAAATAATTTAATTCATCTTAAATTATAACCCATATACCCGATCCAAATAACCCGACCCGATCCGACCTATGATACAATGAGGATCTTGGTTTTGCCGAGGAATGTCCAAGCTTTGCAAGTTTTTCTCATGTTTCTGTTCTTAAAATGTTGTCTTCTTGTTCACTTTTTGAAGTAGGTGAATAATGGTGTAACAATGAATTTAAAGCAGGCAACAACAACCATGAATTAGAAACAATTTCTGATTCATCGACACTCATGAATCAGTAAAAACAAACAACAGTCGTTAATGAGGAACATTAAACAGCATCAAAATATTAATTTAACATCAGAACATTAAACAATATCACTATATTAAACAAATCTCTACTCGATTCTAGATGGTAAATGGATCGAAATATGAATCGAACCGACATGTTTGTTAGAATTTTTTGGGTTAGTGAGAGCGTGTGAGTGTGAGAGAGTGGAAGAAAGAAACACGCGTGAATAGAGACGCGTGATATGTCTCTTGAAGCTTCCCTATTACACGGATCTGATCAGGTTATTTGGATCGGGTATGAGTTATAATTTAGGATAGATTAAATTATTCACAGATAAAATAAATAAAAAAGGACAAATCAATACGATGCTGAGACGTGTCTTGTCATTAATGAGAAGAGTATATTTTTACCTTTTCATTAACGACAAGGGTATATTTGCACCCAAAGTATGATGGAGGGTATACTTTTACCATTTATTAAAGTTCGAGGGTATATTTGTATATTTCATTAATGGCAAGAATATATTTGTATCTAAAGTATGACGGAGAGTATATTTGTATCATTTATTAAAGTTTGAGAGTATATTTGTATCTTTTCATTAATGGCAAGGATATATTTGTACCCAAAATATGACGGAGGATATATTTATACCATTTATTAAAGTTCGAGTGTATATTTGTACGTTTTCCTTTTTCCTTAATTCAAATTGTAATAGAAGAAGAGATGCTATCAAATTTTGAAGGCATTGATAATTGTAACTTATTTCATTGTCCAGATCCGTCTATTGACTCCTAATAATGCCAATACCTCCTCGGTAAAATTTTACATGCACCCAGTATATATATCAAATTAATATTTTTTATCATGATTATATAATTAAATTAAGTAAAATACATGTTAATTAATCATGGTTAAGTAACATTAACTTTAAATTCAAATATATGGCATGCATGTATTGGCTTAGTGTATACACCGGGTGCGTGTAAGTTTTTTCCCTCCCTACTTTCCTTGTAATAACATTTCATTATAGCGTTCTTGTTTATTTTTCATGTTATATTTTACTTTTTTTTTTTATAATAAGAGTTCAAAACTTTCTACTTATAGTAGCGATATTCATTAAAACACTCTTTATAAAATAACCTCAAGATAACACATACTCAAATATTGTGTGATAATATTTTATAAAAAATATATTATTTATAAGAAATATAGTATAAAATATTTATGGTAATATTTAGCCTTGCCCTGTCCTGTTTATTTGGCCTGCCTAGCTCCATTGCCAGTTCTATCCTCCATAGAGGAAAGGTAAAATAAACTTTGCAAAGGGTTGAATTACAAATACAACAATAACTTGAGCTCCTTGTCATAACCAAAAAAAAAAAAAAAGGAAAAGAACATTTAAATAGTATGTGCAGGAAAAATTATCTAACAATTAGAAGTGAGTTTCACAATACATAAACTAGGCACATGGTTGAAAATTAAGCATGCTACATACGTATAGACTATTTCCAGAAAGATATCCATAACCTTGACAATGTAAATTTGTCCTGTTTCTAGTAAGACTATTATCTAATTAAATAGTTTCTTTCATCCCATTTTAACTGTCGTTTTTGCTTAAAAGGACCGTCGACTTTACCAAATTATGAACACTAAAGAAGAATTGAGAAATCTGTTATGAAAGTTCCAAGCCAAACTCGGATTGAGTTATTATACCCCTAAACGATGCCAAATGATAATTAATTTATGTCCTTCGATTAAAATAATTTCTTGCTGTTTAATTTAAAGAGACACATGACCAGGGGCGGACCTACTTTGTTTTTTAGTACTCCGACACCCATTAATTAGAAGTAGAATAGATATAATTACATAAAAAATATATGAAAATAGTCATAAAAGATATAAAAGCACCTACTAAAACAAAATATTGGTTGGGTACACTGATATTTAGGTTGATCTTAAGGTTCTCCACTAGAAGGGCGCCTTGGGTTTGAACCTCGTTGAGGCAATTTTTTTTTTTTTTTAATTTTTCAATTTTTTAAGCATCCACGATTCTTAAATTCTGAATCCGCGCCACCGGACATGACAACTGTGGTGCTAAAATTTTTCTTTTAAGACACATGGAAATGATTTGTGGTGCTAAATCATTTCCTGTTTGGAATTACAGGGAAAATGTTGGCCAGTTTTGGTAACAACAGGGTAATTTTGACCTCAACGGAGAGCAATAAGTAAACTATTCTACGACAAATTTGAACATTTTCCCCATTATTAATTACAAGTTTACGCAAAAAATTATTGCATTTCCTAACCAAAAATTCCTCTCTCCGTCTTATATTAATTGACCAACTTACTATATATACATGCCTCAAATTACTTGTATACTCACTAAAACAGCACTAATAAAAAATTTCCCATTTTACCCATATAATTAATATTCTTTCGAAGCCTAAACAAATTAATTTGAGAATATTTTATCTTGATAAACATCATCAATATGAATGAAGGATAAATTAGTAGAATTAATCAATCATCTTATTATGATTTTTAAGTACCATGTAAAATGGAACCAAGGGAATAGCAAAGGGAGTCTTCAAAATGAAAGCATCATATTCGACTTGAATCTCTTCCAAAAATGTATCTTCTTGTCCAATCCCATACAACTAGGATCCTTGTACGCCAACTAACTTGCTTGCTGAAAAATTGAAATGTAATTAGTATATGATTAGAATAGATCTTCTAATAAACATACATTTTTTTGAAATCAAATAAGTAAACATACATAATTTATGTGATATTCATGAATTAAATACACATTTAATCACCTTGCATACACAGAATACCAAAGCCACTGTGTGCTACGACCCATTGATACCCAGTCTCCTGGAAGCTCTGCTGCTGCTTTGCTCCCACCTAATGGTGCAAATTGCCCTAAATGCCGATACCTGCAGTACAGCATTCGAGTAATCGAGAGGAAATCAGGCTGTTTTTTTTTTTTTTTTTCCATATAAGTTCTATGCAAGCATAATTCCTTCATTTATGTGACATAGTTTGACTCGGCATGAAGTTTAAGTAAAAAGGTACTAATATATTTTGGAAACTTGTATATGGTCTTGGACATACTACCATAATGTTTTGTGTTGCTATAAGACTTCTGAAACTTATGGTCTTAAACGTGTCATATCATTCGTGTCGCTATAAGATCAAGTGCAAAGCTAGATGTTTCTGGATATTAAAATGTGTCATCCTTATTTTGAACGAAATAATATTGAAATGGTAAAACGGAGGGAGTATCAAATACGTATTCTTTACTTTTTAGAAGAACAAGAAAGCAAACAAGTTTATATCTTAGTACAACAAAAATTGAAAAAGGATTAAGAAACTAAGGGAAGAACCAGAAGTACATGTCGAGTTGAGATGACTGTGTGACACTTAGATATGGCTTAAACCATGTTTGGCTAAGGTGAAAAAGTGATTGGCCATAATTTTCACTAAGACCATTCAAAACATAAAGAAGCAAATGCATGAAGAAGCCAAAGAATTCCAATATTTACTATATTTACATAAAGACATAATATGAACCTCGTATTTATAGTGTAATTTTTCAATAACGGGGATTCAAATGAACCCCCTTGATGAAAAACCTATTTTTCAATATTACCAGTAGAATGTAATACAAATGCCAGTGAATGAAAAGTTTGATCACACATTCATGTGTGACAGAGGAAGTGTAGAAATAAATAACAGAGTCATATCTATAATGGAAAACTAGACTAGCAGTAAGCTTTTTCAGATGCAACAGTAAAATATGAAAAAAATTCACTTTAGAAGAGGAAGCCATACGTGAAGGGTAGAAATGCATGACGCCCGGCACTTCCAAAGACGCGAGGGCCTTCAGGGTTAGTATTGCATTTTTCCCAACGGTTAAAGCAGCTAGCAAGATATGAACCTTGTTGAGCAGCAACCTACCAATGTGAAAAAGAATTTTAAAGAAAAAAATGAAACTGATATAAAAAAAAAATGAAGTAAAACAAAAGGAATAATCCCTGCACACGTTCCTTTCGACTATGGGAATACACTAGGATATCATAAATGAGCACAATCACGGGGGCATATATACCTGAGCAGTAGCAGGTAGACTCTTCATTTGCGAATCTACATGAGAAAGGGCTGACTTAAATCCTTCAATATCTACCTCCTCTCTTTCATTTCCCTCTGAATCCTTGAATAACTCCGTTACTTCAAACAAATGTTTGCTCTTCAGATACAATTCCACTTGAGGATAACGGATGATTATGTCTTCCAGAACATCTTGGAATTCTTCAATAGTTAAGGTTCCAGAATGATCCGTATCCGCAGCTTCAAAAATGGTTAAAATATCTTCCTGAACCACATTACAATGCACAAAAATGCAAATTGAAGGTGAAAAATGTATAGGCAATCTAGCAGATGTTAAATGTTGCGCTGGCAGAAGAAAGTCAAGGACACAAGTATCCACATAAACAATAGTATGTTTATCCTCTCTTTTCTTTTTCTTTATGTCCCGTCTATGTTGCTACTGTAGGTAAGCTATCAAATATTTTAACTTGAGAAGCAGCAGTACTTGCCCAGCAGACGACTTCTAATATTGCAAGATAAAATTCATTGAGTATTCAGTTTATCTGATATATAAGCATCGGTAATTGAGGAACAATTCTTTGTGATGGTGCATGATGGCGGTGCACTTTCCTAACTAAGATTTGTTGGGACTGAACTACATTGGAATTTTGGGACTTTGTTATACTTATCATGAAAGTCGAAGAAAGAAGAAAAGCAGAGTTGGGGAATACATATCCTGTAGATTAACAATTCCTGAAATACTTCTTGTATAGCTACTTGGCCAAAGGCTCGCGTACCATAATTTTACGTTGATCAACAGTGGCACAATCCCCAATAGCATACACATCAGGACAACCCTTTACTCGCAACCATTCATCAGTTGCTAGAATCCATCTCTTTCCCTGCCAAAGAAAAAATCGCATGGTCATGATAACTGAATTACTTGCACTTTTACCAATGGGAAACTTCAAATCTTAGAATACAGCAGAAAGGAATGAACTTCCAGATGAGATAGATCCAAGACTTAGACTAAGTGGATTCAGAATGAAATTTTCCTTATTATATGTTCTTAATTTTGTTGACCATTTGCATGAATAGTTCAAGTCAAAAGCAATGAGTTCAATTGAACACACATATATAACGCACTTGAGGCTCTGCCACAACTCAGAACGGCTTTATTGGTGCTTAATAACATAATAGACAAACAAGGGGGTTATACTGCAAACATACCTGGCCAATTTGTTCCATGAAATCCCTCACAAATGGGCGAGTGCCAACTCCAGTAGACCAAACGACCATACCATGGGGTACAATGACATATTCTCCCGTAGATTTTACCTTCATGTTAACTGAGTGCTCAGAAACACTAACAACACGGCAACCTGTCAAAACCTCAATTCCATCTCTTTGAAACTTGGATTCAGCAAAACAGCTGATTCTTTCATCAAACCTGAACACAGTAAACACATTATGATCTCTAATAAGTCTTCCACTATTGGAATCTCATTTTTTTTAAGGTGACACTTAAGTTCATGACTTATTACGTGTTCAGGATATGATCTCCGGACTGGATGACCGTTATCTTCACTAGATCCTTAACTGAAGGGTATAACTGTACCAAATCTTCATGAATAAAGTCATGTAGCTCAGCTGCAAATTCCACTCCGGTTGGACCCCCTCCAACTATAACAAAATGGAGATCGGTCCTTCGCTCTTCTTCACTTAAGCCCGGGAGGACAGCTTTTTCAAAACAATCAATTACAGTTCTCCGTATCTTCTGAGCATCTTCAACTTCCTGTATGATACATGATTCACTCTTTTGAGAAATTAAAATTTTAGAAAAGCTGAAGTCACTCAATAAATAGCAATTGTGCAAATAGTTACTTTTGTTTGTTTTTTAATAGAAAAAGTCATTCTGTTTTTTCATCTCACACACAAAGACACTCACTACACTCAAGTAATAATTTCCGCCACTTAGCTGACATGGCAACATTTTCCGTTACCGAACTCACCAATCGAGCTTTAATAAATTGAAAAAAGCATCCATCTGACTAATGAATCCAAAACTATCTTCTTATTGAGGTCCCAAAATACACGTAGTTCCATATTGTGTTAGAGAAAATGTGCTATCATCCGCCGTCCGAACTAATCAGGAAGGGCATAGAGACAGAGATGTCTACCTTCAGAAAGTGACAATGTTCCATGACACCTGGAGTGTCAAAAGTGTTCACTTGAGCTCCTACTGCTACAACCAGATGGTCATACTCTAGTGAAAAATCATTCTCTCCAACCAAATTTTCCACAATAGAACGGCAAATGACTTTATGGTTTTCAGGATCAATCTTGAGACACTCTGCTTCCCAAAATTGAATTTCTCCATTTCTCTGTAAGAATAAACGAGAATTGAGAAAAATACATATGTATCAATCAAGAGCAACACAATTAGAAATTGCGTGAGAAAAAAACTGGCTGGTTCAAGTATATACTCGTATTAACACCAAACTACATTGATTTACCATATTAGGTGATATATTGATTTGCAACAACAACAACATGCCCAATGTAATCACACAAATGAGGTCTAGGGAGGGTGGTTTGTACCGTGTACGCAGACCTTACCCCTACCTTGTGAAGGTAGAGATGTTGTTTCTGATATATCCTCGGCTCAAGTAAAACATATCAAAGTAGGTTTGAAAAGGAAATACAGTAATGAATGTCCCAAATAGTAGAGAAGAGAATAGTATCAGCAAGTAATACGATAACCGAAACAAAAGAGACAACAGGTAATAATAAAATCAAAAAATAAGGTACAAAGAGATTAATAATATTACTACTAATACTTATAAGGGAGCTCGACTATCCTAGACAATTATTAACCATGATTAACTGATGAAACTATATGTTAAAGATACATGTCATGTATTTATATTTTTAGAGCAAAACAATTGATGTGATCCTGCTACCTCCATGTTCTTATTATGAACACCCGAAACAAGTTGCGATGAGAACTCGTCTTACCTTCTTTATTATGTTCCTGACTGGCTCTACAACACTTCGTGCCTCAACAGTTCCACAAGTGACACTAGGTAACAACGGAGTAAATGCAAAGTAGTTACGCGGAGAAACCACTTCGACATCATAGGAAGAAATATCCATATCCTTTAGGAAGCTTGTGCCAGCCCATCCTGTTCCAAGTACCACTATTTTCTTCTTCTTTGAATGTGATTGACTCCTTTCAACAACTTTTTGGCTGTTATCTACATTTTCTGCATATACCATGAGACCCCCGCTACTATAACAACCAAGCGAAAAAAATAAGTCACAAGTCCACGGTAAAATCAAATAAGAGAAAAGCTCAGACTCTTAAGAAATATTACATGCATTCTACGCCTCACAAAGATGCAATTTTGGTGAACAGACATTTACTGATTTCATCTTTTATCGAATCGACCCTGTTTGTTTGTACAAGAACATGTGGAGCTTAGTAAGTCTGGAAGCACGGGAGAACCTCATTTGCTAATACTATTATCAGTATTCAATATTGGGTCATTCATTCATAGCATTACTATACCTTAATTACCTATTCATCGCGAGTTGGCTATTTTTCAGTGATGGTTTAGCTTGCAATGTGTTGGAAGCCCTCGTCAAACTAGTATTTTACAGAGAACTGGCAAGGGATTCTAGTTATTGACTGATCAATAGTTGGAACAAAAGAGCCCAACCATAAGCCCAAAGGTGACATGTTCAGAGCATATGAAGAAGGGGGTAAAAGAGAATTGGTAGAATTCAGGCTTGTACTTGAGGAACTTGTTGAAAATATAATTAACGAATAAAAAGAGATAATAATCAAAAATACATCTGAAGTTTCACATTTTGCGAGTTTCATAACTGAATTATTAGGTGGTTGCGCAACTATTTATCGTAACACATCTCAAAGCTGAATAACTGAATTATTAGGTGGTTGCGCAACTATTTATCGTAACACATCTCAAAGCTGACTAGACCAAGTGCTTGAACACAATTGCCAAAATGCGTGACAACTTAATTTGCCCATAAAGTTTCATCCATATGACGGCTGACTCAATAATTTCAAGGCCTTTTTTGTTAAATAATTGGTGACAGTTCAAATAAGAAACATAAACACCTGATAGTTAGCTAGAAAACTCACAAAGAAAACATCTAATATCTTATTTTAATTTTTTTAATTTTCAAATTAATTTATTTAATTATCCCCATGGTGTCATTTGGCACCATTTTTAGACCAAAAGAGAATGTACACCATGCACCATCATGGCATCATATACTAGTCGAGGTGTGTTTTGAGAAATATTTTTATGATAGTTCAGGTAAGAAAATCCAATCACCATAGTTCAAATAGATAACTCACAAAAATATGATAGTTCAGGTGTGTTCTACAAAAAATTAAGGGATCAAACATAACATAACCTTATACAAGAGACAACCAAAAGCCTGGAATAAGAAGAGCGGACATGAAGAGCTTTTTTCAAATATGAGAAACCCCTCATCTTCTTCAATTCTTCTTCTCAAATTCAAGAATTGACACTTTTTTTTTTTTTTTTTTTTGTATTTTCTGTTACATAATGTGCTTAATTATTATTGTATTACTGTTACATGATCTGCTTAATGGCTCTATGGAATTGATTGAACATTAGAGAGAGTGTGAAGTGTTGAACGTGGCAGCTTCTAATCCGAGTTTACACCGGACTAACAGATCTTAAAAGCGTTAATTATGTTTAATGACACTTGTAACTGCACTTGTCCAAACAAGAAAAAAATTGATTTTTTTTAATCAAGAAAAGAAAAAAAAAATTTAAGGAAAAAACAGGGGATAAAATTTTTCAAGACAATTGTAATTGTGATTTAATTAGACAACATATTATTCCAAGGAAGGGAAACAATGAGAACGGGCAGATGCAGTACTCAAGTACAGGTCAATCAATTTGAACCCTGGACTTTTATACGGATTATAAATTTATGTATAAAATTTTATTAAATTTATAATACCGGTTTGAACGAATAATTTAAAATTTGATAGCTTCAAAGCTAAGAAACTTAAATATTGAACCATAAGAAAATTTAAATTCCATTTTTTTTAAATCTCTATTTACAATAATTTCTGTGTTTAGTTTCTATGTATACGCTATTCGGATTTCAGATTCATCGCCTATTTAATCAAACAAGTGCTGCTTCTAAAAGTAGTTGTCAACAATGTGTTATTCTTGATCACAATATGTGTTTTTCAAGTGAGGTGTGCATTTTGGCCATTTGATCGTTAGTTAAATGACTTTTCTATGACATAATAAAAAGTAAATCTTTTACATTACAAGTCTTTGGGAAATGACCATGAATTAAATTTTTCCTAAAGCTTTATATCGAATAAAATAGCTCTCTGATATTGGATAGTAATTATCTCTAAAAAAATCATTGTTAAGACAAAACATTACACTATTGAAATATAGTGACCTGTAGTCTATGTTACATTTATTATGATTGTAAAGCTAGTGACAACGTGCATAAAACTATAGTAGAAGAAGAATTTGTACTTCGAAAAATGGATAACTAGGGTAAATAGCAAGATATACGATTGAACTTTTAATACTGACATCCATAAAATAGAGAACTAAATTATCCATGTTTATTCATAATGAGTCAATACGTATATGATATAATAATAATAATCAAAATCAATCATACAATGTGCATTGTTATTGCGTGTCATTATTCTGCTTAGCAAACTATCAAACATGTACAAGTGCTCTGATTAGGTCCAGCATCAGCACATCTGCACCTTTGAGGCATCTGACTTGCTGGCCATTTGAATAGAGCGAGATAGCCACATCGAATTTTACTACATGTTCCTTCAGCTTTGAAATTTGTTGGACAAAATTGAATATCATCACCTGCCACTAAAACATGAAAAGTATATATATATACATGTTAATTAGGACAAAAATTTATAAATAATAAAAGTAAAAGAAGGCCAATATAACTCGTATTTAGTAAAATAAATAATTGGATGTCTTTTACCTAGCGAAGGGTTGAAAAAAGTATGAAATATTGCCAAAACGAGGAAAGAAAACACAATGTAACTCTTCATCTTTTTTAACTCTTCACTTTTTTGTGAAGTTTCAAACTATCAATTATATTGTTTATGCTACACATGTAGGGCTCTTTTATAGGGCTCGAAAAGAATGTTCAAAATTATTGCTTTCGTTTAAATAAGGCAAGATATTAAATAAGATTTTTACTCCATAATTAACAGATTTTACATTACCATATTTGAAAGATTATATCGCTGTTTAAAAAATAAACTGATCCACAAATTAGGGGATTGAGTTCTCCTTTCCTCTGCACAATCTTTTCAAATTTTACGTTTCAGAATACTTTACCCCATTTACAAAAGAATTTCCTTTTCGATTTTTTTGGGTTTAACTTTTTTCGTAATCGTTTTGACATTTAGACCTGTAAGCATACTGTATGCATTTAAAAGATTTTAGGGAAAATTACGTGGTAATATGGTTTTCAAGACTTAATTATATAAATAATAATACTTTTGCAATATTACAAAAATAAAAGTTTTTTTTAAAAATTGATTATATAAATAGTATTTTTGCAATATTACAAAAATAAAAGTTTTTATCTTAAATTAAGAGATTCTTTTCCATCCTTAAATATAAATACCATAAAGAGAATACTAAATCTTTCTCTCTCTTGTTCAAAATATCTTAACCAATATTTAATGAGATTAACTAAATCTGTGGATAGATTTTTTTACACGGTCAAGGAATCTTAATGCTTTTTATGGTCTTAATTTTCAACTAATTTTATCTTTTAATATTTTAGAAAAAAAATAGTACTCCTATAAGATAACTTGTACTCTTAAGTTTATTTTATGGAGTTTATTTTCAAGTATGAGATGACTTTAATAAAATTTAAAAGGATTCCCTTTCTTGTCTTCATCATCATTAGTTGTAGGTATCGTTTGTGTCGGAAAAAATGCTACAATATTGATATGGACATGAAATTAATGATAGTAAAAGAGTTGTCACAAACATTGTGTCGTGGTAAGCCACTGCCTGAAAAGCGATTTCGGCCCGATTCCGGTGCAAATCCTTCTAACCGGTCGCTCCCCAAGGTTCCACAACTACTTCCAAACACGTACACTCGTGGCTAGAAGTTTGAAAGTTGTCCAAACCAATTGCCCAAAATTGTCAAAGAATAGGAAGCCAAGATTACGGTAGAGAATTGATGAAGGGGAAAGAATATTTTATTTCCTATGTTTTCTTCTACTTTATTTCTCAAATGATGTTCCTTAAATAGGTAATCATTTACATTTCATCCATCAAAAGAGCGAAAGAAGACACACAGAGTTAATGTACGTAATGTAACATTACTCTTGAATTAATGACAGTCATAAAGGCTATTAACTTTCAAAACTTCTAAATGTTTCTTCATTCACAAAGTTACATTTAATCGTCATTTGAATGAATGTACATTTATGAAGTAATAACTCTCACATCCTACAAACTCTTATGATTTACGGATGTTCACATAAATTTATTAGAGTTATGAGAGTTTTTAATCTTTGCATTAATTAAGAAGGAATTATCCTTCAATCCCCCACTAATGCAAAGATAGAGAATAGAATAATTTTGGGCAAAAGGAAGGAACATGTACTTAAGTGTCAATATCTTTCGATTTGAATTGACACGTAGTGATATGAGGCAACAACAAATATCCAAAAAGTGAAGTACTCTTGAACTAGATGGACATAAGTTGAGACCCCCACAACACATACCATATCCTTGATTTTAAGCAACCTCCGCGATAATTTAAAGTGCTTTTATGTTCATGCACACAAACCTTGGGTCTCATGAGTGCTTTAGAAAGACGGCCCAAGTCTTTCATAAAAAGGTGACCAATCTTTTACACCCACATAGGTGATCCATCAAGTCTATCTCATAGACCACCTTAAGGCTATGGATCATTAAGAGCAAAAATAAGCTCAATTTCATAATACACTGCCTCACGCCATAGGGATAGGATATGTAGTGTTTATTGAAGGCCTATATGGCTTTGTTTGACCTCAAATGGGTATCCACCATATTACCTCAATCTATGGGATTTAGCCCTATCCCCCTCGATGATTCAAGGATCATTTTCCTCGTCAAACCCTTGGTCCTAGAAACCGTCAATTTTTTTTTCCGGATCTTATATATTCCAAGGAAATAACACCATATTTCAATAATTGTTTTACTGCACCATGTCTGATGCGAATATGTCTCTTTTTATCATTTTATACACTATTTTTAGCAATCCCAATTGCCGCATGTGAGTCACAATGTAAAGAGACTAGTGACATTTGTCTTCCCCATAAAGGTACATCTGTCAAAAGATTTCCCAACCACTCAGCTTCTTGCCCTGCCAACTCAAGAGCAATGAATTCAGATTCCATGGTAGAACGTGCTATACAAGTTTGCTTTGAAGACTTCCACGAAATAGCACCTGCACCCAAAGTAAATACATAGCCACTGATAGAGCTAACTTTATCATTGTCAGTCACCTAGTTTGCATCACAAAAACCTTCTAAAACGGCAGGAAATTTATTAAAATGCAAACACCAATTCATAGTACCTCTCAGATACCTTAACAAGCGGTAAAAAGCATTTCAATGTTCATTATTAGAATTTTGAGTATATCTACTCAATCTACTAACAACATAAGCTATATCAGGTCGAGTATAATTCATGAGAAACATTACACTCCCAATTATTTTAGTATATTCAGTTTGAGAAACACTAAAATCTTTATTCCTTTTAAAGTGTATGCTAGGATCATAAGGAGTCCTCACTGAAACTACATCCAAACAATTAAACCTTTTCAACATTTTTTTTCAATATAATGAGACTGACTCCAAGAGAAATCATTAACCGTTCTTTTGATTTTTATCCCTAAAATCACATCAGCTTCTCCAGGGTCTTTCATTTCAAATTTAGAAAATAAAAATTTCTTAGTCTCACTTACAACATTCACATTAGGGCCAAAGATTAACATGTCATCTACATATAAACATATAATCACACAATCTGATCCTATCATTTTAGAATAAACACAGGTATCAGATGAATTAATAACAAAGTCATTATCCATTAATGTAAAATTAAATTTTTCATACCACTACTTAAGTGTTTACTTAAGTCCATAAAAGAACTTTTTTAATTTGCATACTTTATCCTCTTGTCTTGGGACCACAAAACCCTCAGGTTGAGTCATATAGATCTATTCCTCTAAATCACCATTTAAAAATGCATTTTTGACATTCATTTGGTGTATCACTAAACTATGAATAACGACTAGAGCAATAAGAGTCCTAATAGTTGCTATTTTAGCCACAGGAGAATAAGTATCAAAATAATCAACACTTTTCTTTTGGTTAAAATCCCTAATCACAAGTCTAGCCTTATATTTATCAATTTAACCATCAGGCCTCAATTTCTCCTTAAATATCCACTTGTTACTTATGAGTTTACAACCTTTAGGAAAATCATACAAGTCCCACATGTGATTAGAGACTATAGAGTCTAATTCATTTTTAATAGCCTCTTTTCAAAATATTGCATCTATTGAATTCATTGCTTCATCATAAGTTTTTGAGTCTTCTTCTATTAAGTAGATAGACACTAATTCATCATTTAAAGTATCAATATCAAATCCCTCAGTTAAGAAGGTGGTGATAAAATCAGGACCAAAATTAGTCTCAATTCTACGTCTTTTACTCCATCTAAGTTCATTTTCATGCTCATTAGCATAACATCCAAAGCAGGCATAACATGAGAGTTAACAGGCATAGATGCAGAAGTATTATTTTGCACATCACTAGGAACATCATTTTTCAAAGGAAAAACATGCTCAAAAAATTCTGCAACTCTAAATTCACAAATAGAATAATCATTTAACAACATAAATTTATATGCAGTATCATTTTGAGCATAGCCAATAAAGACAATGTCAAAAGTCTTGGAGCCTACATTTATCAGTCTAAAATCAGATAGACCATCCTTATCCAAATATCCCCACACTTTAAAAAATTTCACGTTAGGGACAAACCTTTTCCATAACTCGTATGAGGTCTTGTCTAACCTTTTATCAGAGTCTCTATTAAGAATACAACATGCAAACAAGACAACTTTCCTCCCACACATAGTCAGAAAAATTCAAGCTTAAAAGCATAAAATTCATCATTTTATTTGTCAACTTCAAAAATAAGTTTAAATCCTACTTTATTTAGAAGTGCTCCAGAAACTAAGTTTCTATGGAGAGAGAAAATATATAGAACATTGTTCAATATTAATGTTTTACCAGAAGTTAATTTAAGATAAATTTTTTCTTTACCCATAACTCCACAAATAGTGGAGTTACCCATGTAGACACACTCGTCATCAATGGACTGGACAAAGTCATGGAGCAACTCTTTATTAGCGCAGAAATGCTTTGAAGCCCACTGTGTCCAACACCCAGTTTTAGCCATCAAGTTTGTCTCGATGACTACAACAACAATCAATTTATCACCCTTAAAAAGATGAACTTGAACATCATTTTGTCCTCCCTGTTTTGAGTTTTACAAACTATCCCATATTTCTTTAGTAGATTTATAAATAGTAAATAAATCAATCAAAGTATTAATCACATGACTCAATAAATGTCCTCTGCCATTTTTGCTATCTCTTTTAACCTTTATTTTAGCAAATTCATCAACAATCATAATAGTGTTAGAATTGGTAATAATGTTTGAACCATCAATAAACAAAACATAATCAACTTCTAATTGTTCTAAGAAAATAATAAGTTTTTGTGACCAATTTTTAAATTATTTTCGTCCAATGGCTCAACTTTTGACAAATCAAAAAAAGTTTTATTCAAAGAAATAGTCATTTATCAATATTGTATGTAACAAAATTGCTTTCAAATTGTTGGAAAAAATGCTACAATATTGATATGGACATGAAATTAATGATTCACAAACACTGTGTCGTGGCAAGCCACTGCCTTGAAAGCCATTTCGGCCCGACTCCGGTGCAAATTCATCTAGCCTGTCGCTCTCCAAAGTTCCACAGCTACTTCCAAACACGTGCACTCGCGGTTGGAAGTTTGAAGGTTGCCCAAACCAGTTGCCCAAAATTGTCAAAGAATAGGAAGCCAAGATTACGGTAGAGAATTGATGAAGGGGGGAGAGTATTTTATTTTCTATGTTTTCTTCTACTTTAGTTCTCAAATGATGTTCCTTAAATATGTAATAATTTACGTTTCATCCATCAAAAGAGCGAAAGAAGACATACAGAGTTAATGTACGTAATGTAACATTACTCTTGAATTAATGAGAGTCATAAAGGCTATTAACTTTCAAGACTTCTAAATATTTCTTCATTCACAAAGTTACATTTAATCGTCATTTGAATGAATGTACATTTATGAAGTAATAACTCTCACATCCTACAAACTCTTATGACTTACGGATGTTCACATAAATTTATTAGAGAGAGTTATGAGAGTTTTTAATCCTTGCATTAATTAAGAAGGAATTATCCTTCAGTTTATAGCTAGACCATTGAGCAAAATAGAGGAATACACTTTCAAGGAACGAATAATAAACCGTAATTCTAATGGTAACTTTTCAATCATCATCTCTTTCTTTGTTTCAGATTTTAGAGATGGAACAAATATGATTTAATTTACAAAATGAATTAATCAAGAAGAGTGTTTCCTATATTTCATAAGTTTATTAATAACCTGTTTGACATTGCTTTTTTGAAAAAGAAAAGTGTTTGGTAAACTTGCAAAAGTTCTTCTAAAAAAAAGCAGAATCAAATTTTCTGCTTCTGAAAAGAAGCAGAAAATTTCTGCTTAAAAAAAAAAACCAAAAGCATAAGTAGAAAATTAATATATCTTATAAGTTTGATTTTAAAATTTTATACTTCATATTTACATCATAATTCTTTTTTAAAAAATGAAATTGAAAATATCCTTGATGATGATGGTCGAAGAATATATAACTCTTTAATTTAATTATTATGATAATAAATGTCAGACGAATCAGGTTGCAAGATCAAATGATATTTTGGCAATACTTGTAAATATTTTTTTGAATATTTAATTTTAAATAAAATCATGAAAAGTGACATATTTTTTATCATGTGATGAATTTTTCATATGTAGTGATTTAATTTAGGAAATAATTTTTAAATTCATTCTTGTTTGATCTTTTTAGATAATATTTAAATTATTTAAGTAATATATCATTATTTAATATTTTTGAATGTATCTATCTATATAAATATTGATCAAAAATTTTATAGTAAGTACTTTTAATTAAATAAAAATAAAATTTTAATTAAAAATACTATAATAGATTTAAAATAATTTTATTCTATAAAATAATTTTAGTAGTAAAAGTCTATTGATACATGTCCTTTTTGGTCCTTTGTCTCTCAAAAACAGTTCTTGAAAAAGATTATCCAAACACAATTTGTTTATCAAAAGCACTTTTTAAATAAATTTACAAATACAAATTATTTTTTTTCAAAACAACTTTTCTGAAAAGCTATTTTATAAAAATATTTCTCAAATAAGCATTTTTCTCAATCTAAATGGGCTCTAAGTAATTAGGTATTTACATGATTCAAAAGTAATTTTAGATGATAATTATTTTCATTGCAATATCACCCATAAAGATAGTTTCATCTCAACAGATTCAAAATAAATTCTCTTAAAAATCAAATGAAATAATCTTTCACTTTAAAAAAATACTCACACAGTTCTTGCAATGCAGAGTTGATGTTTTGACATTGATAGAGAAATATATGAAACCGTAGATTTTGTTTGGAGATCTGCGAAGGAAGAGAGAGTTTTTTTTTTGGGTGGGGGTGGGGGTAAGGAAAATAAATGAAGAGAAAAATAATTTGATAATATCACCCATAAAAGCATTAAGATTTCTTGATCGTGTAAAAAATCTATCCACCGATGATGTATTCTAATTAATCTCAAGGTTTAGCTTCATAACACTCACCTCCCTTATTGCTTACAATAGTACACGTACCTTTCTTATTTTGATTTGCTTGTAACAATTTTTATAAACTAATTATTATTATAAAAGATCATGTTTGGACGACTAGTTTGCCCATAGAACACTCACGCCAAATAAACCATACCCAGAACCTAAAGGACAATCATTGTGTGGCACATATATTCACCCATGATCATTGTCAAAATAAGTAAAGAATGTTACAAGTAAATACCAACAACTTTGCATATATATATATCAACTGGTATGTATCGGAACTGTACTTCAATTATGATTTGTTATTTGAAATCCATGGCTTCAAAGGATTCTCCTTTGGGAATTTTTAAATGATTGAACAGACTTGGAGAAATTTTAAATGATACTCCCTCCATTTTAAAATAATTGAATCGTTGGGTATGGCACATCCCTTAAGAAAAATCTTTTAAAATATAAATTATAGGCTACTTTTCATTATTATCCTTTTAATTGTTCTTAAATCACCGTGTGAAATACTTAAGAACCTCATTAAATGAAAGAGTGAAATTGAAATAAATTTTCAACATGTCTCTTGAAAAATGAACAATTCATTTATTTTAAACATTAAAAAATAATTCAACAATTCATTTATTTTAAAATGGAGGGAGTATTGCCAAACAATTGTTCCATGGCTTGGTCAGTCACTACGGTGTTGGACCACTTTTTTTTAAAATGCTTTTTGAGATATAATTTGAAGGAATGACTATTTTATAATATCACCTATATTAGTTGATGTTTAGCGTAATATATTTTGAAAATAAAAAATTAAGTAAATAAACTTATTAGATTGTTTATTACAAGTTATAGTAAATTTTTTTAGTTTTTAAGTTATAGCAATTTTCATTTTAAAAAAAGTAGTTGAAAATGATTTTTTCGTTTTTATAAAAATACAAAAAAGTAATTACTGAAAAGGAAAATAAAAATTTAATACAATTAATATATAATATTTCTTACTTAAATATAGTTAACATTAATTATTGATATCAATCCACCCTAAATCCCTCTAACCATTTTTCTTTTCTCCTATTTTAATACCTCCATTAAGAGTTTTCATCTTCATACACTATCTTCTTTTCCTACATGATTTAGTTGTTCCAGTAAATCAAATACTTAATTTTCATTTCTTTTCTCCTGTTCTGCTCATTTGATGGTATTGATTTTAGCTGTCAATTGATGGCATGAGTGTTTAGTTTGAGAGTATTGCTTGTGTTCTGTAGTCGAATGATATTAATATTACCACACAATCTCATCAATCACCTAGTTACATAATTCAAGTAGTGTTGAATCCCATACACAACGAAGCCAATCATACTGGTGGCTCAGCCTTCTTTTACTATTTTTGGTTGAATCATTATTGCCTTTAGATGAATTCGTCATTGTTGCTATCGTGCTAACTTCTTGTTATGGTGTTTATCAGAGGTATTGTAGGCCAACTCGAGGAACACTACACAGATTGATGCAGTAGATGGATGTGTAGCTGGATATTTTTATCAATAAAAGATGAATGTCATCGTATATGGATGTGTAGTTGGATTTTTATATCAGTAAAAGATGGATAACGTTTAAAAACATATATCTCCATTATTTATTATGCATTTGTATATAAGGTTTTGAGTGCTAAGAAAAATGATAATTATTGAAATATCTGTTGTTTTGATATTGATATCATCATACTATTCCACAGAATAACTGAAAATTGAAGGGGACCTGCAATCTCGAACACCCCTTGTTCTAAAAGCACATGAATCCGAATTTCGAATATTATATTGAATGTGCGATTTTTTGATTCATTATTCTGGAGATCTCTTCTACTATTATTTTGAGGCAAGAAGTTTTCAATAAGGCCTTTTTGTAGCAATAACATATAAATTTTTAGATTGTGGCAAGGATCTTAAAATTATGGTGTCACAAAAAGGAATTATCTATGAAAAAATTAATTTGAGCTTCAATTTTTCCTATTAAGAGTCTAAGCGCGGAGGTCGTACTTTTGTATTAAATTGATATTAAAATTGGTATTGATGAAGTTTCACATATATCACATTTGTATTGAATAAGTTTTATGAATGTGACAATCTCTAAGAAAAATTATGTTTTATGTTACATAACCATTTTAGTGTATGTAATGGTTATTGCATGAAAAACTATCACCATAAATGTTGAAAATAAATTAATTGATAATTGTTTGATGTCAAATAATTTTTCGTTGTAATAAAAAAATAATCATTATTAACCATGATTGATATTGATGTTTGCGTTCTGGCAGAAGAAGATGAAGACCATTATATAAATACTATGTTAAATACAAAACTAAACTTTGCTCATACCAACAATCTTATAAAAACAAAGAATAATGAGCACCAATAAACATCAAAATACAATATCCATGTCAAATGTTACTAATTGTAGAATCGAAAAATGTATAATTTGATGTAGTTGATATCAAATTTAATACCATCTAATGCGATTTAGTTCATATCAATTTCATTCAGCGATGTAAAATACGAAACAAATGTTAAAGTAACATTACATAAATGCTGCTTAAATACAAAAATAAACGTTGTTCAATATAGTTTTGAAGTTAGGATCTTGAGCTATTGATACTAAATAGCGTTAAGTTATATAAATTGAAAGTATAAAAATATTTAATATAGTTTAGTTTGCAATTGTTTATGAAAATGTAAAAGTGATGATCAATTTGATGGTTTCATTTTGCAGAATTTTTAAAATCCATGATGAAAATATTTTTGACATACACAGAAATAGAAACATCATCAATACAAATTTCTAATGACATGCGCAGAAACAGAAATATCATCAATACAAATTTCTAATTACATACACTAGACGATGCGTAACTTTTTGAGAAAACAATAATAGAAATCCTAGACTCTTCAATTGCTTTCTCAAGTTTGGTTCAAATGACGTCGCCTTTTCTCAATTCCTCATCATTAGAAAGTATTAACTCTAGCTTGGCACAAACGGGTATAAAGATGACCAGTAAAGTTATTGCGCGTATCTTCACCTCTAAAACTCAAAAAAATATCGTAGCTTCATTGAGTTTGAGAAGAAGTAGATGATTCTCCTTCAACAAATTGAATATTCATGGAAGAAGTAGATGATTCTTCTCGAAGAAATGGAGTATTCATGGAAGAAGTAGACGATTCTCCTTCAACCAACTGAATATTCATGGAAGAAGTAGGTGATTCTCCTCAAAGTAATGGAGTATTCAAAGATAAATAATTTTGATGAATTGAATATATGAAAGAATGAAAGGATTGTTTTAGTGAATATATAGAGGTCAGTACTGAAGCAGGTAGATAAAAAATATATTTATCATATATGACTCCTTAAATTGTGAACAAACTTTAATACTTAATTATTAAAATTAAAAAAAATCATTGATGCCAATAATATAACTTGCCATACAACAACAACAACAAACCCAGTGTAATCTAAATGGTGTCTGGGGAGGGTAAGATGTACGCAGTTCATACCACTACCTTCGAAGAAGTAGAGAGGCTGTTCCCGATAGACCCCAACTCAAGATGAAGAATAGTAAACAAAGGGATGGATGGCATAATAGAGAAATTAGGAATAAGAAATAGTAAAATAAATATCAGAGAAGTACGAACTATGAAACATACGGGCGACACGAAATAAGAAAAGTACTAAGACATAAGACAAAAAACTCCTACCTAGTAGTAAGCTACACTAACATAACACGTCACCTATGAACACAGACCTAGGTTTACTAACCCGGCTACAAGGGAACTCACCTACCTGTATGCTGCACCCCACACATACACCTTAGCCATCTACCCTTATCCGCGACCTCCACATCTTCCTATCTAGGGTCATGTCCTCATTCAGCTGGAGCTGCTCCATGTCATGTCTAATCATCTCCCTCCAGTATTTCTTAGGCCTACCTCTACTCTTTTTGAAGCCATCCAAATCCAGCCTCTCACACCTCCGAACTGGGGCATCCACGCTCTTTCTCATCACATGCCCAAACCATGTCAGTCTTCCTTCCCGCATCTTGTCATCCACTGAAGCCACTCCCACCTTTTCCTGGATAATCTCATTCCTAACCCTGTCTCCTCTAGTAAGCCCACACATCCAACGCAACATTCTCATTTCTGCCACCTTTAATTTTTGGATGTGAGGGTGTTTGACTGGCTAACACTCCACTCCATACAACATGGCTGGACGTACTGCCACTCTATAGAATTTGCCTTTAAACTTAAGAGGCACGTTCTTATCACACAATACTACCGAGGCGAGCCTCTACTTCATCCAACCTGCTCCAATACGTTTAGATACATCCTCATCAACCTCACCATTTTCCTGAATCGTAGACCCAAGATACTTAAAACTGTCCCTCTTATAGACCTCCTAGGAGTCCAACCTCACCACCCCTTCGTCCTTCTGTCTCAATTCACTAAACTTGCATTCCAAATACTCAGTTTTGGATCTACTCAACCTAAACCTCTTAGACTCAAGGGTTTGCCTCCGAACCTTCAGTTTATCATTCGCACCCCCTCGCGACTCATCAATCAACACTACATCATCCGCAAATAACATACATCAAGGAAAATCGTCTTAAATGCTCTACGTCAACACGTCCATCACCAAAGTAAACAGGAACGGACTAAGAGTCGATCCCTGATGCAGCTCGATCTCGATCAAAAAATGCTCTGAGTCTCCTCCCACCATCCTCACCCGGGTCTTTCCTTTATCGTATATGTCCTTAGTAGCTCTGATGTACGCCACCGGTACCTCTCTAACCTCCAAGCATCTCCAAAGAACCTCCCCCAGGACTTTATCATATGCCTTTTTCAGGTCGATGAACATCATGTGTAAATCCCTCTTTCTTTCTCTATACTGCTTCACTAATATCCTCACCAGATGGATTGCCTCTGTCATCGAGCGACTAGGTATAAATCCAAACTGATTCTCCGAAATGGACACGACCCTCCTCAACCTCCGCTTGACCACTCTCTCCCAAATCTTCATAGTGTAACTAAACAATTTAATACCCCTATAGTTGTTGAAACTCTGAATATCACCCCTTACTTTTATATAACGGGATCATCTTACTCCATCTCCAGGCCTCAGGCATTCTCGCAGTCTTGAAAATGTCGTTAAACAAAATAGTCAGCCACCTCAAGCCGGCCTCTCCAGCAAACTTCCAAAAATCCATTGGAATCTCGTCAGGCACCGTCGCCCTACCTCTCCGCATCCTACGAATGATATGTCTGACTTCCTCCACCGTAAAATGCCTATAGTAACTGAAATCGCGTCTCTCCTCCGAGCGCTTCAGCTTTCCTAACTTAATGCCTCTGTCTCCCTCCTCGTTCAAAAGTCTATGAAAGTACTCCTGCCATGTCTTCTTAATGTGGACCTCCTCCACCAAAACATTCCATCCTCTCCATTAATGCATTTCACCCGATCAAGGTCGCGACAACAAGCCTAAACAACCTCTTATCTCCGCCTTTCTCCTCTAGCCTCTCATACAAGCTCTCAAACGCTACTGACTTAGTATCCGTAACTGCTAACTTAGCCTTCTTCCTAACTACTTTGTAAGCCTCCCTATTCACCTCTTTCTCCTCCTCATTTTTACTCTCGATCAACTACACATACGCCTCCTTCTTAATCTCTACTTTCTTCTTCACTTCTTCATTCCACCACCAGTTCCCCTTATGACGACCTGCCCGACCCCTCGAAACACCCAACACTTCTCTAGCACTCTCGGTGATGCCAGTGGCTGCCCTATCTCACATATAACTTGCCATAGTTATCCAAAACTTTAATTAAGAGTGATAAATGTTAAATGCTAAAAATAAGGAAATAACATAAATAATAAATATTAAAAAATTAATTTTTGAATATTTAATTAAAATAATTTTTTCTAAAAAGTTGCTATAACTTGTAATTATTGCTTTAATCTAGTAATTATTGGAAAGTTTTGCTATAACATGTAATAAACAATCTAATATTATTTAAGATAATTTTCACTTTTAAAAATGATTTGGAGAATAAACAATTAATGTTAAGGATAAAATAAAAAAAAATTATCTTTTTTTCATTTATCAAAAGTGACAAGTAAATGAAAATCTAATTAAAAAAATAGTGCAACTAAAAGTGAATGGAGTATGAGTTACATCATATTATTTCCACAGACTAGCTAATAGGAGTCACATGCAGGGGCGGACCCACGTGCTGTTTTTGGGTGCTCCGACACCCACTAAATTCGACATAGAATAAGTATAATTATATAAGAAACAGTGAAAAAATGGTATAATATATAAAAGAGCAGTCAGAAAACAAAAACATGGTTGGGTGCTTTGGCTTTAGATGTAACTTCTGTGTCTCTCATCCTGGGTTTGAATCCCTGCAGCTATGTTGCATTTTTTAATAAATTTTTAAGTTACATTAAAGCAACCACAACCTTTAAATCCTGTGTCCGCCATTGATCACATGCATCAACTAATTTCATGACACCTTTCATCAAGCTCGACGTAAATAGAAGCTCCTCCAAATTGGGATAGTTTCTAAGCATTCTTAAGGGAAATTATTTGATGCTTCTTTGCTGCAAAGCACAACAGTTTTCAGCTTCGATCAACAGTCCATTAACTGATCCAACTTCAGGGTTATTGTGCTACTGATAAAGAAATTGATGTGCCTGAATTTAGTAATTTGGTATGGGCATACTCTTCACTCTTCCATTTCATCGAAGAGACAGTAGTTATGTAGGGAAAATATTTATTTTAAAATTTTCTTTTATTGAGGTGTATTTAAAAAGTTAAATGTGTAAATGCATTTTGGTAGTCAAGTTAATTATTTAGGGAGGTGGCAAACTGAAAAACTTGACAGCATGCATGCATGTTTTTTGACACTTGTCATATAACCCACACTTATCATTACACTCTTATACTTGGCACTAGCTAAGAGTTTTCTAGAGCCTATATAAAGGCTTGATTTGACCGTATAGTAGAATAAAATGAAGATGTAACAGTAAGGGGTAATTCCGTTTGATTGGATCGGTTGATGAAAATAATCTCAAATATATGTTTTATACAATCATAGGAATAACATACTACTATACTATTGGATGCTCACATTTACATGATATGATATGATAGTGAACATTGTTTATTTACATTGATAGAGATAATAGTTATAAATTCTATAGTAAGAGATGCATTTTTGCTGCTGTGATCAATCTCTAGGCCATTCACGATCAAACACCTGTTAAATTAGATTTATACGTTAGTTTCTATAATTTTCTATGGCGATCTCATTACTACATAAATGATGTATAACTCAAGCTTGATAAATAACACAAAAAGCTACATTACGAATCCAAAAAGTAATTTCAAACTTCTACAAAGATCTAAAAAAGAAGTGTAATTTTATACACTGCATTTAGCACCCACCAAACTGAAAATGAATGTTCAATTAGTACTCCCTTTGTTTTATTTTATTTGATCCAGTGTCAAACTTGATAGAACCCTAAGGGGTCGTTTGATAGAGTGTATTGTAAAATATAATGCTTGCATTAGTTAATGCGTACTACTAGTACCTTGTTTGGTATGTTTTTTTTGTCTATGTATAACTAATACAATCATTATATTAGTTATACACTCTATTGTGTATTGAAGTGTGTATTAGTAAATACTCCATTTCCTATGTATTAACTTATTAAATGACCTTAATATCCCTCAATTTCCCTCTCAAAATATTTCATCATTCCTTTTTCCGCCATTTTAATTTGCAATAGTGAATCTTTTCAAAATATTTCACAATTTTTTTTCCCACCATTTTAAGTTACAACAATAAATAGTTGATTTAACTAACTAGATAACATATTTTTGCTTTGCTTCGAGAGTCTTTAAAAAGATTAAAAAAAAGAAGATAGAATTTCTTAATTTTACGTCTTGTATTTTATTTTTGTTTCGACTATGTTAATCCGTCGTCGTAACATTTATGCACAAAGACGAAGGTCTTGCAATTAATCCTAAATCTCTATATACTAGTTCAACAATACTAATTTTGTTTGAGATGACAAAAGAACTTTGTAGTAAAAAAGTGTACAAAATCAAAGAAGGGTATTTTGGTAAACAAATATTTCTTTTGTAGAAATTATGTAAGATGTATTATTTCTTATACATCAAATTAGGGGTGTCAAACGGGCCGGGCCAGGCCGGGCCAACCCGAAACCGGCCCTTCCATTTTAACCGGGTTGAGGGCCGGTTAGGGGCCGGTTTTGACGTTATCCAGGCCGGGCTGGGCCAGGCCAAACAGTAAAAAAATTAAAACCCACCCTAACCCGGCCCACTTAACCCAACCCGGTCAAACCCAGCAAAACCGGTTCAAACCTGATTAAAAACTGGTCAAACCCGTTTAAAAAATAAAAAAAAAATCCAATATACACTATATACACTCCAATATACAATATATATTTTTAAAAAAATATATAAACAATTACACATATATACGTACCATTCAATATATAATTATATATGACTATACGTACTACTTTAAATATATACTACTTTAGAAGATATATACACATATATATGCACCATTCAATATATATGTACAACTTTAAATAAAATATATAATACAATATACATATATATATACACAACAATATGTATATATATATAGTTACATACTAATTTATAAAACATATACACTTGTATACTTTAAAGATATACGTCTATAGAAGATATATACACATATATACGCACCATTCAATATATATGTACTACTTTAAAAAAAGTATATACTACAATATATATACTAATTTATAAAACATAAAGTAATGTATACGTTAAATATATACGTCTATAGAATATCTATTCACATATATACACTCTATTCTATGTATATGTAATACTTTAAATCAAATATACTATAATATATATACATTATAATATATATTTGTATAGTTATATACTAATTTATGAAACATATACACATGTATACGTTATCTATCACTCTATTCTATGTATATGTAATACTTTAAATGAGATATACTACAATATATATACATTAAAAATTCACAATATATATTTGTATAGTTATATACTAATTTATAAAATATATACACATGTATACGTTAAATATACACGTCTATAGAAGATCCACTCACATATATACACTCTATTCTATGTATATGTAATACTTTAAATGAAATATACTATAATATATATACATTACAATATATATTTGTATAGTTATATACTAATTTATAAAACATATACACATGTATACGTTAAATATACATGTCTATAGAAGATCTATTCACATATATACACTCTATTCTATGTATACGCACCATTCAATGTATATATACTACTACTTATAAAATATACTACATTATATATACATTACAATATATATAGATATATTTATATACTAATTTATAAAATATATACACATGTATACGTTAAATATACACTTCTATAGAAGATATATACACGTGTATACGCACCATTCAATGTATATATACTACTACTTATAAAATATACTGCATTATATATACATTACAATATATATAGATATAATTATATACTAATTTATAAAATATATAAACATGTATATGTTAAATATACACTTCTATAGAAGATATATGCACAAATATACAAAACATATGCTACTTAATATAATAAATTAATAATATTTGGTAGTAAATTAATAATATATTAGAAGTAAGTTTTTAATTTAAAGTAGAAAACTAGAAATTCAATTTAAAATTTTAAATCGTTAAATGAAAAAAAATAAAAACAAGGACTAAGGAGTGAATGAATTTGGGGAATTTTATTGATTGCAAAATGATCCAAAATTTATAATTTACATGAATGAAAAATCTATAAATTATGCATCATTTTTTCCAACTCATTCATGTTAATATTAATGGGAACTTGCATAGGATAGTCGAAGTCAATGGGAGCAAAAACATGCATTGGACTTGATTCTGCTGAGTTCTCCCGTGAAGTCATAATTTCTTCAAGTTTCAACTTGTTGCTCGGCTCCGGTTCCATTCCTTGGTTTCTTTTTTCCGCTCTAATCCATTCTCTGAGGCAAACTAGAACATTCATTGCATTGCTTCTCAATGAGTGTCGGTTGTCTCCAAGCTGCTGTCGTCCTTGACTAAAGGCGCTTTCTGATGCAACGGTTGACATTGGAACATTCAAGACATCTCTAGCTAATCTTGAAAGCACAGGATATTGTGTTTCATTACTCCTCCACCAATCCAACGTGTTGATCCATCGTCTGTGATCCTCTGGTGCCGTCCGAAGATAATATTTCAGCTCTTCTCGATAAGTTGATGTGTAAGTTCTCTCATCAACACTGTTCCAACAATTTAAATCATAAAACGAATCAGAAAAACCACTATGTGCCGGCCTTTTAGAAGATGATGGCTCCTCGGGGGATGAGGAGTGACAGTTGGAGTGATATTTGTAGGTACGGCTAAATCAAATAAATAAGCATAGTGATTATATAATTTTTCTATGTAATCCTTTGCATCAGCCGTAGCCGTCCACAAATCAGGTTGTACTTGTTCAGAATCATGGTTAGTATTTATTTCTAAGTTAGTATAAATAAGAGTACTAAAGTGACACATATGATTATATTTCATGCACGGATTTAGCATAGCACCAACCAAGTAAATAGGGGGAATCGAAAAAAAATATTTTTAAAATTTCGTAAACATGGCGCCAACAGCTTCTTTATAACCTTCTTTATTTTTATATGCTTTGAGCAAATCAAAAATATCGGCTATATATGCCAAAATATTACAAACAGTAGGATAATAAGCACCGGAAAATTCAACCGTAGCTACATAAAATTTTTTTAAAAACTTAACAAGATCATTAATTACAACCCAATTAGAATTATGTAGCATGCAATCAGCAGAATCAGCAAATGAACCGCAATGTTGGTTAAAAGCTAGTGTAATAGGAATTCTATATTTATAACAAGTTTTTAAAAATTCATACGTAGAATTCCATCTAGTATCAATTTCCTCAGGCATCAAAATCGGTGTAAGTCCATTTTCTTGACATTTAGCTTTAAATTCTCTAATTCTCGATCTACGATTATTTCCTTGAATAAAACCAACGGCAAGATGAATTTTTTCAATATAAAGCTCAAAAAAGTCAAGATCATCTTTTACAATTAAATTATATATATGACATGCACACTTAATATGAAAAATTTCAGGCAAGGGCGGAGATAGCGTAGATTTTATTTTTGTTATAGCAGTCTTGTTGTTAGAAGCATTATCAAAAGCAATACATAAAATTTTATTTTTGATACCATAATATCCGGCAATTTTAACAATAGAATCAACAATAAATTGTCCAGTATGTTTACGATCTTCATCATATAAAAAAGCAAGAATATGTTTTTGCATCACGAAATTACTATCCATCCAATGACAAGTAACGGTTAAATAATCATTTTTATTTACAGCACGACCAAAATCAGAAGTTAGGGACAATCTACATTGAATATTTTTTAACAATGTTGATAAATAAAAACAATATTGTGAATGGAGTCTAAAAATATCAGACCGACAAGTAGTTCTAGGAATACTATTAAACATAGGATTATAAATTGCTTGTATATAACGAATAAAGGCATCAGAAGAAGGAAAACTAAAAGGCAAACAACCCACAACTACCATTTTAGCTATTTCTTCCCTGTCCCTCAATTTATTATACTTCTTCGCTACGTGACCAGTTGCTGGGTCCATTCTAGTTTGCGTTGACCCACCAACATTCCCACCACCTTTTGCAATATTTAACTCTCTTTTGTGATCTTCAGCTATATGTCTCATTAACGTACCCGCACCCCTTGCTTGCCTCCACTTCTATGCTTATATATTTGTTGACAAATATTGCATTGCACCTCAATATCTGATATACGTTCAAAAAATTATCATGCAATACTAGTTCTTTTACGAGGTTTTGGGGCACTGGGAGGACGGGAAGGGAGATTAACTGATTCAGATCTAACGTTAGCATCTCCTACTGTGGGTGTCTCAGCAATATTTTCATTATCTTCGTCTAAATTAACCGCATCTACTTCATTTTCTTCTTCTATACCGTAATTTTCCTGAGCTTCTACACAATCCATATCGTGAGCACCTACACCTATTTCTTCCTCAAAAGGTGTACCAAGCGGTACCGGAGGCGAATGCACACGGGTATATCTACTACTTGAGCTACCTCTACCGCTAGTAATTCGCTTTTTACTACCACTACCGCTTCCGGGACAAAATTTTTTAACACCTTTAGTAGCGAGGTTTCTTAATTTATCCATAATATAAATTAAATTAAACTAAAAATATTCAAAATACACAAATATAATAAAATTAAATATTAAACAATTAATAAAATAAATAAAAATTAAACGTAAGAGATGGAACGACAATACCAAATTTTGGAAGTATCCGAAGATTGCGACTTTAGAAACTTCCGCTCGTACTTTGTAAACGAAAAATTAAAAAATTAAAGCGAACACTTTAAGAAATTAAATATATTGAATGTTTGAGAATTGAGAATTGAGATTTGAGAGAAAATGAGATTTGAGAGAGTGAAAAATTGTGTGAAAAATGATTTGAAGTTGTAGGGTATTTATAGATTTTTTTTGGGATTAAAAAATATTTTTTAAAGTTTTTTTTTTTTTTTTTAATAAATGGGCCCAAACTAGCCGTTTGGACCCAAAAGCGGCTATATAGCAATTGGGCCAACAGCTAGTTTGGCCCAAAATCCAAAATATCTTTTTATTTTTTAAAATTTTTCCGGGCTGGGCCGATTAACCGGCGGGCCTGAACTGGGCTTGGTCCGGGCCGGGTTAGCCAGGCCCATTTTAACAAAATAACCGGCTTGGGACCCTAAAGCCCTAGGGCTTACCGGGCCGAGTCAAACCTGGCCGGGTTAGGTACTAGGGCCGGGTCGGGACGGTTCGGGCCGGGTCGACCCGACCCACTTGACACCCCTACATCAAACCAGACAATGTATAAGAAATAATACATGCATAACTAATACAAGTAATACTAATGCAAGCATTACTAATACACTATATTTTGTATTGTTCTTATACACTCTACCAAATGACCTCTAAGTTTTTTCCTTCATTCTTCCAGCAGTAGACACGTTCGATTGCTTCTGTCGATATAGTCACAGATAGACAAAAAAGGAAAGCCAATTACTCAAGGGTCTATGTTTGATTCCATACTGCAGTTGCAGTTCAATTTCATAGATCAAGCTACCTTGTTTGCCTTCATACTGAAACAACCACTGTAACATGAAGCACCATCATCCTTTAGTTATATTTACCTCCGGAAAGAAAAAGCATTATCTTCGTTGATAATAACAGATGGAAGTTCAGCAAAATATATTAGAAAGAGTATTATGGCAAAATATAGTATAATCTCAATGCCAACAGTAAAGCCTAATCAAATATGACAGAGATGTTTGATGCAAGAACAAGAAGAAAAAATATTGGTAATGATATAGATCAGACACATGAAATTATAATAAAGCATTACAAAGTGTCCATCCATATGAGCAAACTGTAGAAGTATTGCAGAATCATAAAGTTATTAGGAGTTAAAAAGGACAGCTAAACACTCGTCTTCCCCATCCAAACAATTCTTCAGCTACTAACAATAATGTCAATCATTCCAAGAAAGAGTTGATGCAACACTTCCATCAACCCGAGAATGCACAGCAACTAATTAAAATTTTCAGGAAAATAGTTAAGACATATGCATTCCTAGGAAATCTCAGAACTTACTGGATCAGTATAGTCGAAGTCATCAGCAAAATCTAGGATGTAACTTCCTGTGGGAGAACTTTCGTCACTTAAAGAACATAAAATGCTGTGAATCTTGATAAATTTAACTTTTAAATGAGAAACTTACCATACTTATCACCAGCCTTGCTTTTAGAAATCAAATCCCGAAGATATTCGATCATGTTATTTGCTCCTTATTCACATTCCTGGTCAGAAAATTATGACAAAGTGTTGCAGTTAATCATCTGCCCCATCAAGCAATCCACAAATCACTTCAGAAGACGAACTAAAACTATCTGCAAAAAGGTGTTTAACAGACAGAAAGTGTTCATATAACAAAATGTGCTTGCCTCGTAGTCATATCTCGAAAAGAAGTTCCTTCCATAAGTGGCCCAGTGCTCCTTCACAACATCAGCAACCGAAACCAATTTCTCCCCTGATTTTTTATCCTTGTTCCGATATGCTAGTATTGAAAGCCAAGCTAAAACAGCCCTGTCAGTTACCAAGTTCAGAAGTTAAGACCACAAAGAGTTGATAGCTGTTATACTGAGCTAAGGTTTACAATGTACCAAAGAGGAGAATGAGAAGAGCAACAATTCATTTGGTGATACAGATTATAAGAAGAATAGCTCAAGGCCGAGTAAACTCTCATATCGCAAGGGGACACAGCAATATCCACCGGCATTATTTAAGATGAAATGGAAGAGTAACCAACAGCAGATTCACAGAATGAGGGTTCAAAGAAGGGGTACAATCAACAATACCATCATTATATTACTAACAATATAGGAGATAGATGTTCTCATACTTATTTGCCTTTGTGCCACAGCATCAAAATGGAGCAAGGAAATGAACATATCCGAAGAACTGTACCCGATTTGATAATGTAAACATACCATATACCATCTTTCTCATGGATATGGTCAGAACCAGTCCCAAAATTTTCTTCGCCGCAGATTGACAATTTTCAGCATCCATTACATAACCGAAGAATTTCCAACCAGTTGGCACCTGAGGGGCATAACTTCAGAAGTATAGTTGAAGAGTGCAACATCATCAAAAACTAAAGAAACAGTAAACAAGTTCTAACCTCAAAAAAGGGGAGATTTAGCTTTTGGGCAACGCGATCTAGAGAACCGCTAGTGGGCATTGATCGAGCCAAACCCTACAAAATATACAGGTCAAATTTGTGATGCGCAAGGACCAAAGCCAGAGGTGCATAAAAGGCTTGAGTGCTTCAGACCTTGGGTTAGGACTGGAAATATGGATTAGCATCTTGGACATTGGCAGCAATAATTGCAACAGAATCAGATGGAGTAACAAAAAAGCTTCTTCTACTGCATAAGTGCACAGGTGAAAATCAGACTTTGGTTTCCATAAGACTTTCTTATTATTTAAGATATGAAAAACAGAAACAAGTTAACGCAGCTCTCTTAACTTACAGCTAGGAAATAGATAATTAGCGCATAATAATTTAAGTAAGCTGACATGAAGCTCAAGACAATTCATCATTATGTTTCTTTCCATCCCTCAATATCCTCCACCTTGTTTCTACTTTCTTGTCAACATGTACAGCAATCAATCAAAATTAGGCCAGATTTGGATTCATGCCTGCTTTACCTTCATGCTGACTGGGTTTGAACTATAAACTCTTTCCCCTTTCTGATTACAAATGAGCTTCAACAAGAACAAATGGACTCTTCAATTCTACTTATCGTACTGACTTCCTTAAGGAGTTATTCCAAACTAAACACGTGACATACAAATCTTAGACTAGTTAGAATTCCTATTTCGGTTTTCTAGTGTGTGAATACATCTTTCTGCTTTGCATTTTTCTGCATAGAGAATCACAAGCCCCATAAGAGAGGCTCACTATTCAAACAAATCAAGATAAGATTTCACGAAAAAACAGAATTCATAACAATATAGCAAACTGAAATAGCAAGAGGACATGCATGGTGAAGAGCTATGGGAACTGCTGTAGAAGACAATGCATCCGATTGCTAAGTAAAGACCTTTACAAGGCATTATGTACTAACATTGCAACAAAGGATGCACATCATAAATTATGTGGCCAATACATTCCACCACCAATCACTGAAAAACTCAAATTAAAAATAAGCTAATCCATCTTCAACTAAATTTGTGCACATGCTTCAATATTTATGCTTAGGTAGAATTTGCGCGACACAACCATGCAATGAGCGAAGTGTAAACAATTACTTCACCTTTTACTAAAGCTTAGGTTATACCTGTGTGATTCGTGGGCTTTGAATTTGATGCACAACCAAATCAATATATTCTGGGTGGAATTTTCTTTTCCAGCAAGCAATCTGAGACCCTCAAATCAAAGGGAATATGTTGTGAGGCCTCAGGTAAGAGCACCATTTTTCAATACTCAATAGCTGAAGCGGATCCAGGATTTGACGTTTATGAGTTCCTATAGAACCTCAAACTAATATACAGTAATAACTTGTTCACAGTCGAATATTTATAGATGTTCAGTGAACTTCTAAATACGTATACAGGACCGGAGTGACTTCACTACCTGAAGAAAGAAAGCTGCTTCGGCAGGGTCCCATGAGATCTGCCTATGTTGAAGTTGATAACCCACAAGAAAATTCTCCATGATTTTGTTATTGGAATGAAATTCAAAGGTGTCTCAAATTAAATCCTAATCCCTTTGCTTGTCTATCAGAGAATGGATCACAAGAAATTCATGATATGCAGCTACCATGATAAATAACTCCTCCGTTTTTCGAAGTACATTAAGTGAGTAATGAACTATAGCAAAGGCTTTCAATGATTTGGTAAAAGTGGAAAGACACAAATTCCTCAGTTGTTGATGCTTTTAAAAATAACTCATCTCAATTTCAAGAAAACCATAATATAATACTGTGAATAATTCATAGTTTACTAGTTTAAATTTTGAATAATCAAGATCTTAATTATGTACCTGTGCGAGTACGCTTTAGGAGCTCACCACCTCTTGCAAGCTATTCTCTGCTGCAAATTTCAAGAAAATTCTCTTCGGCAATTAGCTCACTGCTAGAACTACCATTTCTACCACCACCATTGCCACTTCCCATTATTTTATCAACAGGAATTATTGCTGCTATGTTCCATGCTTCGTTTGATGTTCTAGCCTCTAATGTAAACCGCATCACAGAGAGCTACAAAATAATACCTCATAAATTAAAAGAATATGCATATACAACTCAAATCAAATCCATCGCCTACCAGACTTGATTACTATACTAACAACACAATATCATTAATTTTCCTATATCATTCCAAATTAGAGAAAATTTTTGACGTAATTAAGCAATTCAAAAGCATACCAGTAGCTGCAGCTGCAGTTAATGTCATAACATCCCTACCGATCGAACGCTCACCACAGAACTAACCACTACGACACTGCAGCATAAAGTTGTGCATTATGTGCCCTCATCTCCTGTCTAGCATATCCTTCGTTCCAGCTGCATACCGCAACTGCAAAATTTACGGTAACAAGCTTTTCTCAGTTTGCTTGCAATTATAATATCATAAAGTACAAAATAAACAAAGGCCTAAGGAAATTGAATAAACAGAGTATTTACAAACCTGAGCAAAAACTCAAAGTATTATTTTCAGATATATTTGAGATTTTGAGTATTTAAACTTGACTTGTGAAGCACCAATCTCAAAAGAAAGGATTTGGACCAATACTTGAGTACTATTTTTAACTAATATGAGAAGTAGATACGATTAAAAAATAGTAAATATATATTAGAGAAAACGACTACTAGTAATCAGTAACAAGGATAGTACCTTAAGAACGGGTTCTCCTTGGTTCGGATTCGTTGTTTGCTTGGCAGAAGCTGTCATTTGTGCACGAGCTGCTCTTCCTGCAGCAGATTTCTCATATTGTTCTTGCCTGTAGTTATAGGGAATGTTGCGAATTCACCAACTTAACAAGTTATACCAAGAGTAAGATACTCAATGCTTGTACTTTTAGGAGATTGTGGATATACAAATATCAAGTTCTTTTTACTATCCCACACGCACGCAACAACCAATATTTTTAAGAGTCTGAGCAACATAGGCTAGTGATCAGATAGACCGCACTAAACTAAAATACTATACAGATTTAGTGGTTAATTGTATTATATGGCTAAGGAGCTCTATGTATACGTGAAGGGGCTCAAATTTTCTTCCTCTCAGCCCTTACTGGTCTGGGGAACATGAGAAAGGAGGAAGAAGTGGCTCATCCATCATCTTCTATGCTTTTGAAACTATATATATTATATAGAGAGAAAGTTAGTTTCCTCTTTGTATGCATATTTATTTAAAGTGGAAGAGGAAAAAAAAAACACTTTTTTTCTCTCTCTCCTCAAAGAACCAAACAAACTCAATATTCTCTTACTTCACCCACCATTTTTTCACTTTTCTTTTGTTCTTCTTCCTCTATTTATTACTTAATTAGTTTCTTAAAATGGTAAAGTTCCTTTCCATTAATTACTCGGTGAAAATACAAGGGAAAAAGCATACTTATTTAAAAATACATCCCCTGTAACAGAAATTGAACGAAAATGATCAACTTTTAGTTAACCTTAGCATTCTCCTCCTAAAGCATAAAACAGAAATTGTAAACAAAATTAGACCTCTAAAATTCACAAGGAGTAAAAACCAGGTATAAAGTACTATCAACTGACTCGTAAGGAAGCATTGAAAACTGTCAAGCTATACAAGCCAATGAAGGTAACTGAATTACTATTTATTTATTAATTTTTTTTTTTACATTTTGAAAGGAATTATCTGCTATAGATTTGATGCAGGGAAGCATAGAAAACACGCTTGAAGGAACAAACTCCCCCTGTGTTTACATATGGCCACTTGTCATCCTTTGTCTTTCGTCTTTCCCAGGCTCAAGAGAATTACTTAACTTAGGGAATAGAATAGGAGAATCTATATATACAACTACGGTGTATATGATCTTAGAGTGGTAGAAAATAAAATTACGATGATAGAGTGGTAGAAAATAAAATTACGATGATACTAAAGAGTGAGTCCTAAAATTCTCCTTCACTTAATATTTATTTCATTCTCAATGAATATTCACCTTACCTTGTTTAGTCCATCTCCTCATTAATTCATTGTTAAAATAATTTGAATATAAGAAGTTTTGACAATAATTCTTGTTGTATAGATTTACGACATGTAATTAGAGAAATAGAAACCTTACTTTGTTTTCTATTTAAGAGGCGTATTGATGATCACTATGTCACATTTCGAAAGCATCTTATCAAGATCTTCCTCAAACTTTGCTCCGCTTTGACTTTCCAGCTACAGATCCATCTTAAGCCGGTCATGGTTAAGTAGATTACAGTAAAATGACTTCAATCGTTGGAGTAAAAGTCTGCCAATACGTCCTGCAAGGCAGAAAATTTCGAACAAGAATTAAGATTCGCATCAGTTCATCTTCCGCAACTGAGACAGTATTGCTTCCAGTGACCTCTGCTACTGTCAATCCAGCAGCAACAGCAGCTTTCAGATCAACATGATCTGATCCAATTCCAGCAGTCGGCAGAAGTTGTAAATTTTTTGCCTTGTTGATTCTATCAGCCGTGACATAGGCAGGATGAAAAGGGGTCGAAATCAACACGTGGAGATCAGGAATGTGTTTCTCAAGCTCTGCAGAGAGAAAGCCAGGGAAAACAAAAAGAAAAGCGATTATAGATGGATGCACAAAAAAAACTTCAGCTCAGGATAAATTTCTTCGTACAGAGCATAGTAAAGGATTCAACAGTAAGAAACTAAGATAAGGAGTGGTTAGTGTATCAGACTACGGCACCATTCTCATGATAAAAGATACTATCAAGCAAGGATTCATGCTAATACGTCTCATAAGCAATAGTCATGTCACGTTTTGGGACTGTCTCATTGTTACTCTTCCTCGTATGCTCATTGTCGGAGATACACTTTGAACAACCCCAATAACATCTAAAATTCATTGATTTAAAACATTACTCCATAGTTAAAGGTTATGATAAGGCATACATATATAATAGTGTGTGTATATATATATTTGTGTATATATATATATATATATATATAGAGAGAGAGAGAGAGAGAGAGAGAGATCTGGATATAGATATAGATATAGAAGTACAAATTAACACTGCATGTGAAATAAAATTTAAAAATCAGTCTGGACGAGGCAAAGTATGCCTAGAATGAGGGGAAAAACCTTACAATGAGAACAATTCAGTGCCAAATACATGTATACAGAACTACAATGGCAATAAAGGTATCCAACCAAATTAAACGGATTGAGTATCATTGCAAAGACATCACCATACCTATGATAGCACCTATTTTGCATGAACCGTGATGGTAATTCCATGGCATCCCATTCTATGCCTCTTATACCAGCAACCAAAACCTCATCCTGCTTAGTTACCATATGCTGAAGGGCGAGTCCAAATTCATGGTAGACATTTTCAACCTACAAAAGCAGAACATAATCAATGCCAAAAACACGCCTGATGGTAACTGTACTTCTGTAAAAGTAAAATGTTTGGTACTATACTACCATAAATTTTCATGAACTATAGATACAACCCTGCAGATGATTTGAAGCATCATGTATCTCAGAAACAAGCTAATCAAGGAATCAAGAGTGCATAAAATTTTACCATCAGTTGAGAACTTGAGCAAGAGGATTCGAAACAAGAAGCACAGTAACCTGGGGTTTTTATTTAAAAGAAGAAAGAGAAAACCCAGCCATGGGATGTTTCCCCACGGATAATAAAGAAAGAGAGGAATAGAAGATACTCCATGTATACAGGATTACCCAACATTGATATAGTCATTTACATTATCTTAAAAAGATTTCATAAACATAAAATTAGTTAAAATATCTGCTAAAACATTTCACATGTCCCTCACACCACCACTCGTACCCACCCAAAAGGAAAGTACCAAAACACCCACTGTGTTGCAAAGCCTAACAAGTAGGAGATTAACCAAAGCTGATGCCATACCATGCAGAACAATAACTTATTGAGTTATTAGCCCAATCATTTCAGAAAAAAACAAACAATGAATTGAAGGCATTTGGAGTCAAAACACATGCTTACCTCATGGAATGTCATTAGGCTGGGCTTATCCCCAACTGGTGGCATTTGATTACAAACAATGTGCACAACAGTCAATCTAGCATTGGCATCATCTCGTGATAATATACGGCTTCGGCCAACAACTCCACCCATCCATGCACCTCCAGATTTCTCAAATGGATGAGAGTATGGATCAAAATAAAAGTAGGCAATAGGAATTAGAGAGGAATCATTCACGAGGTAAAATCGTACATCATGGTTCCAAACCTAGAAATCACACACATTAGTGAACAATACTATTTGGCGCTGCATACAGGAGCAGGAACAAAGGTAAAAGAAGAGGCAAGTGAACTAAGTCTTACCGGAGCTAATCCATCAGCAGGCTCAAGATTGATACCAAACAGCATGTTTACAAGGTTAAAAAGACCATCCATAACTCTAGACAACGAAAAGTAGGGTTGTAGTTCTTCCTGAAAATAAGTGGCATGTGAACTCAGAGCTGTACACAAGCGTCCAAAGGAGGTTCTACAATATCTAACATTTACTGAATGCTGGAGGCAGTGGTCTATTAACAAAGAAGCGGTATATTTTAAAACTTTCCTTACCAACTGGTGAAACGAAAAAGAGAATGGGACTTGTGTTGATATTACTAAAGCATGTACTAAATACAATTGTTGCTAAGATGAACAATGCTACACATATGCAATGAAACACAACATATTGAAGCTAAATTATATATTCTACTTAGCAAGATATTAATGGTCTAAAACTATCAGGAAGGGTACATTCCTTGCCATTTTTTCACTTCAATTTGTTATAAAATTTGGTTTAAGAAAGGATAATCAGGAAGCATAAGGCTTCTATCATACTTGTCGACTATCAATAAATAGACATCACAAGAAAGGCATAAGAAAACATGTATAAAATAAATAAAAAATCACATCTCCACATCCACATGCACATCGTTTATTGTTTTCCATCAACACTATCAGGTATCTCATATTGGTTGACGAAAAGAGTTGTCTGCTTTTATATCCTGGGAAAGTTCTCGCCTCTTAAGCTAGCTTTTGGTTTAAGTTAGACCCAAGATCCATTTATTCGTGAACACAAAAAAGGAGGAAGAAATAGAGAGAGACGGCCCACCTCATTTATGAATGATACCATATATGTTCTCACAGGGTCATTTACAGAAAGGCTTAGGAGATATCCTTCTTTACCAACTAAATATTGTCACAGGGGAGCAACCTTGGATGGATACTGTTCAACACATCCCCAATAAACATTCTGATACTCTTCTAAAACTATAAGTATTGAATTTATTACACAAATCTGAGCATACCATCTTAAACAATTCTATAAATTTTCATTGGCATACAAACTACCATCAAAACATTGACGATGTTTTTAAGCCCTAATGGAGGAAAAGCTTTGCGTCTATGGCTAAGTAGATGCGGATGCCAATTCATTTACAAATAGGCCATTAACGTTCTGATGATACAAGTTTTGTGTCTATGGCTAAGATTTGACAATGGAGTATTCTAGAGTTGTGAAAGATAAGATTTTTATAACTGTGAAATTGTAAAACTACCCTTGGTCGTTCCTTCACTCACCTCTCTGGACTCGGATGCCAAATTTGACATCAAGGCCGAATAACGTGGTGACAAAATTATCACATCACATGGATGTAGTACACAAGTGTTAGCTTCTCACCATATATCTCCCAAGTTAAGAGCAGTGACAATGCATTGCTCATCTAGAACTTGGCCTAAATATCTGTTGAGGCGAAATTATGAGTTACACTTGATTTAGGAAAGGATTGTAGGCTACCCGATTGTACCTTTCACAATCTACCAAATGGTATTAATCCCTATCATTTCCTCATTTGAGCCTAAAACCTTTTCTTTGGACAATCGTATTTGAGCCTGTACTTTTTTGAGTGCTTACATGAACTATCCCTCTCTTGATCCTGTCTCCTTGAGCGCACTAAATACGTGCAAATTACGAATGAAGATTCAAGATCAAAGACGCAAAATGCAAAGAATATATTATCCCAGATGAACAAAAATGAAAAAATTACTTTAAAAGGAGCAAAACCTCCCATAAAAAAAAGGAAAAAAAAAATATAGTTTCTTGGAAAAAAAAGGGGAAACAAAATTAAAAAGAAATCGAAGTAAATACAAAACAAGGGGCAACGAAGAAAAACTAAAAGATCACGCGTCAAGAAGCAAAAAACGTCGAAAGCACAAATTCAATGTACCGCTCATTTAGGAATTAGTCATTTTCATCCCAACTATTATCCTACCCACCCTCTAGCCTACATTACAAGCCAATAACAAGTCCTACAAGATCCTATTCCAAGTGCTCTCACATTAGTGGATACTTACATCAAGGTCAAGCCTATGATATCACAATTACATGCATTGAATTTCTTTTGAGTGTGAGCGTATTTCTTTAGACGTCTTCGAATTCAAAAAAGAAAATTACTCAAATGTGCGTGAAACGGGACTTTCTTTCTGGAGAGGACACTTGAAACATGAGGATAGGTATAGTTCAAAATCTTTGTTTGAAGCAAGAGGAGCTACTCTTGTCGACACTTAGGTATGTCTAAGGTACCACTTGAAACTCTAGGTATTAACTTGAAGTCGATCTCGATTAACTGGAAAGGAGATGGGGGAATTCTTATACACACTACTAATTATTGGTACCAATTAAAGTCAAGACCCAACCGTACCTTTTTTATATTTCAGCACTTACATCAAATTTCTTCTTTCTTTTTCCAAGGCACCCACTACATGCATTTTTACTTTTTATTTAAGGTTCTAATTTTCAAATACAAACGTTTTGACTTTTCCTTTCAGACACATACCTTCAAATACCTGCATTTTATATTTTCTATAGCCCCACCAGTTAAATGTCTATTACATTTGTTCGGTTAATCGAAGGCTTTTTATATTTCAATAGCCCTACCAGTCGAGAGGGTTATTAGATTTCAATCACCTCACTAGTTGAAGGTCCCAGTCTTTGTAGACAATCAAAGACTTCATTCATTCATCAAGTCTTCATAGACCATTGGAGAGATCATATAGTCTTCGTAGACAATCGAATACATCATTCATTACATAGTTTCTATAGAAAATCGGAGATGTCATTTTATCATCAAGTCTCCATAGACAATCGAAGATAGCATGCATTAATTCCCGAAGACAACCAAAGGACTTTACCACAACCAACATCAGTCTTCATAAATAATCAAAGATATCATACAATTAACATAGTCTTCGCTGACAATCAAAGACGTCATTCATCACAGTCTTTGTAGACAGTAAAAAATGACAATCAACATCAGTCTCCATAGATAATTGGAGATATCATACATAGTCTTCATAGATAATCGGAGACGATAATTGACATTAATCTCCATAGACAATTAGAGATGTCATCCATCAGTCTTCGTAGACAATCGAACATGACAATTAACATCAGTCTTTATAAATAATTAGAGATATCATACATAGTCTTCGTAGACAATCAGCGAAGAAAATTAACATCAATCTCCATAGATAATTGGAGATGTCATCCACCAGTCTTGATAAACTATTGAAGACGACAATCAACATCAGTCTTCGTAGACAATCGGAAACGACAATCAACATCAATCTTCGTAGGCAATCGAAGATGACAATTTACACCAATCTCCATAGATAATTGGAGATATCATACATCATTCTTCGTTGATAATCGGAGAAGACAAATTAATATCAGTCTCTATAGATAATTGGAGATGTCATGCATCGGTCTCCATAGACAACTGAAGATATCATGAACAATCGTCGTAGACAATCGAAGACGACAATAAACATTAGTCTTCATTGACAATTGGAGATATCATGCATAGTCTTTGTAGACAATCAGAGACGACAATCAACATCAGTCTTCGTAGACAATCGAAGACATTATTCAGTTTTCGTAGATAATCGAAGACATCATTCATCAATATCAGTCTTTATAGACAATAGAAGATACCATTCATCAACATAGTCTTCATAGACAATCGAAGACAACATTCATCACATAGTCTCCATAGACAATCGGAGGCACATTTGTCATCAGTCTTTATAAATAATTAGAGATATCATGCATAGTCTTCATAAACAATCGGAGATGAGACAATCAAAGACAAAAATCAATATCAGTCTCCATAGACAATTGGAGATATCATCCATTAAATCTCCTTAAACAATCGGAGACGTCCTTTATTCTCAAGTCCCCGTAGTCAATCAGAGACATCTTTTATTCTTAAGTCCCCATAAACAGTTGGAGACGCCATTCATCTTCAAGTCCCCGTAGACAATCGGAGACGTCATATATCTTTTCAGTCGGAAATACAATCCAATAACAAGATTTTTTTGTTTTTTTTTTCCAGAAGACATTGTTAGTTATGAAAGGAAAATTTTGAGAACAACCTCAAAATTTATCCTACTTTCTTTTTCAAACTACATTGACCTGATTCTCATAACACTCGAGATATGTAGGGAGCTCTATGCAGAGTGCAATCGTCACAATTCCGTAATCATTCTTTCTCCCCAGCAAGTACACAATCTTGCATCCCCAGTATGTCATATCTCGATACTGGGAAAATTTTGAAAGTTGCATCGAAAACAAATGAACATTTTTGTTCTCAAATAGTTCTTCTCACAATAATCATTTCACACGGTCTTTTACCATTAACAACAAGACAATTTGCCTAATTTTTTGAACTACACCTGACTTGATCCTCATGCAACTCGAGGTATGTAGGCAACTCTAAACTAAGTTCGGTCAAATTTTTTATCAAAAATATTTTTTGCTGAGAAAAATTGGCTACATATCTATGTTTTCGTATGAAGATTTCTATATCATCTTCAAACAAAAAGAGGCAAACTGTTGACACCCAATTTTGGCTCTCCATACTTAAATTAATGCTTTCAAACTTTCTGATTGTTAAAGGACACAAAATATAATTTTTTATCCTTTTTTTTTTTTTTTATAATTTTAACAAATTATTGATAATCATCATTACTTTACAATTTTTTGTCATATTTTAACTTTGCATAATTTATTGATAATTATCCTTAATTTCATAAATTTTAGAATTTTTATCAGTTTATTATCATTTTAATATTTTTGCAGAGTCATCTGCATACATAAATAACATAACACTACAATTCTCTTTTTACATATTATAACTATAATTGTTTATAGCATAATATGTTTTTAAAGATAATTATATTATATTTGTAGTTTATATTTTTTTTTAATTATACATCAACATTCATATTTTGTACATTATTTAATACAATCTAGAATAATAATATCAGCTTATTTATTTTAATACCTAGAACAACAAATCAATCAAGTCAAGATCTCGTTACTTTTTAAAAATGTGAAACTTGAGGTGATGGATTGATATTTTTATCTTTTGAATAACTTATGACCAAAAAAAAGTGCTCAGGAGACAGGAGGGGGTTAACTTATTTTTCTGGTAATAACGGGTGCCACTTTTATTTATAAATTAATAAGAGGAGAGGTTATTTGCTTTAAAAAACATTTTTCATAAAAGATGATTTTTAATCTTTTCTCTCTCTCTCATCTCACGATCTTCTTCTTTCTCAAACCCTCACTGCCACTTGCCACCATCGGAGCTCCGGCGACCACCATGAAACCCAACCATGGCCTTTCTCTCCACCTTTTTTCCTGTTGCCCAACAACCCAAAACCACCGCCGGCCAGCCACAAACACCGCTAAAGCAACCATAAACTTGTAACACCCAGCATTTTGGGCTAGAACGAAAATCGTCATTTCTACGAGTAGATGTTCCAAAAGTCATAAGTCCTATGCAAATTTGGTATGTTAATCAATTATGTAGTGTGAGAACCTATTTGAGCATGAATTGAGATCATAGAGATCCTCTAACTCAAGGTCAAGTTGAAAGCTTTCCTATTGTTAGAGTTTTAGTGAGTGTCGAAACTTGAGTCGACTTCAATCTGCCATAACTCTTTGTATATTACAAACTGGGTGGCCTACTATATATCAAATGAAATCTCTTCAAATTATCTTTCCAACGATATTAATTTCACCTAAATTCGATACCAGAGAAAAAATTTATGCCCATTTTACTCCAGCATGTCAACCTGGAAAATTGAGTGACGACATTTCTGATAACCTATCACGTCTGTGACGGCTTATCACAAAATGTCATTATCCTTAGGCAGAATCCAGCCCCCAGTGATGACATTTCTGATAAGTTATCACAAGTATGATAACTTATCACGAATGTCGTCAGCCTTAGGCAAAAATCCATCAATTCTAGCCCCCCAGTGACGACATTTGTGATGACTTATCACAAGTCTGATGGCCTATCACAAATGTCCAGCCTTAGATTTTCAGCAACTGGGAAGCGGTTTAGTAAGGGTATTTTAGACTTTTTCCTTCACTTCCCACGACTTATAACCCTCAAGGAGCGTATTATCTTCCATTCTCTTTAGTTAAACATCTCAAAATTCTCTGTACACCTTCAACCATAAGGTTAGGGTTTCAACATAAAAACCCAATTATCTCGAGATTCAACCGTGAGAATTTGATAATTCTTGCATATTTGAATTTCCCGTTAAGAGGGCTATAAGGGACACCCAATAGTTCGTGAATAACCTTACAAATTTTTTAAAGTCATCCAAATACTCTAAGTTTAAGGTATGTGGGTTTTGAACAAGAACACCCTTTCGTTCTTGTGCCCAAAAGTTTTAGTTTTTCTTAAAGAATTTTGTATTTCCAAGATGAATTCATATTATTTTGCTATATTTCAAGTTTATGAGATTATGATATTGTTCAAGTCTTGAATTGCATGATTATCTTATTTAATTATGATATAAATTGAGAGTTCATGATATAAATTGCACATTCCTATATTGATTCCATATTTTCAAGTATTCCCAAGACTTGTTGTTATGAGTTGAACCTTATTGTTGAATTATGAGTTTTGAGAATGAGTTGTTGATGACTTTTAAAGAATTGCAAGAAGTATGTTCATATTTCCATTAGTATGAGATCTTTAAAGGTTTAATGATAAGTCTACCAAGATTTCAAGAAAGAAGTGAGTTTTGACCCTAAGTTAAGAAAGAAATCCACATTCTTGATTTTGAGATAAAGGGGATATGTTTTGGGTCCCATTGCATATTATTGAAATGTTTTAAGGTGTATTTTCTAAAGTTCTGTGCTAAGTAAGGGAGTAGTATTTAGCACTAAGTTGGAATTGATTCCGAGGTCTCATGCCCCAGAACTATGTGCCCCCGTAAGTTTCTGATATACCCCAAGTGGGTTAAGATAGTGATCACTAAAGTTAAGGTTCTATCCGATGGCAAGGATAGAAAATCTCTCCCCAACGTGGGTAAGACGTTGGACTCCATGTAGCTCACAGGTTTTATGTCGGTTAGAAGAAACTCCCAAAGTAGTCCCCCACTCTATCTAAGAAACAAGTATATGTATTTTGAAAGCTATGAGTCCATGATTTCTAAGGATCTCAAGTGTCAAAATCTTTAAATTTCTAAAGAAGTTCCTAGTTTTCATGAGATTAAAGTGTATGATCTGAAAGATGTTGTTTTAAGGCTTTATCTATCTTACAAGTTTGAGAATAAAGAAAGAATGCAGATTTAGAATGAAGTACAATGACTCACGTGATTTACATTACCTGTTTTCTTATTAATGATTTTGATGGTTTTAATTCAAGCTATGCGAGTCATCTATACTAGCATGCATATTTTCTATAAGGATTTATGATATTGATTATTTAATTGCATACACCCCCTTATACTCAGTACATTCCCAAAGTGCTGATCCACATATACGTCTATGTGCTACATTGTCTCATAATGTAAGTACAAGACTTAGTATGCACATTCAGGTTCAGTCAGCTCGCAGCTTCCAGTCAGCAGGTGATGAATCCTTTTGATTCAAGGGTTTGAGCAAGATAGACAGTTTGAGCAGTTCTTTATTTTCCTACTTCAGTCGTATTGAGTTGGGATAGTTGGGAGTCATGGCCCGGCTATCTAAAGTCAGTACTAGTAGAGGCTTTATAGACAATCATTAGAGTAAAGGTATTCAGTTTCAATTTTATTTTGGTAAAAACAGAGTTGTAATCTTGTAAAGTTCAGATTTGTATTGATCAAGTTCAGAAAAGTTTGATGTTCTCGCTGATTTTATACAGATTTAAGCATTTTATTAAGTTGCTTATGAGTTATGCCAGTAGAAAGGTTAGCTTGGGGTCACTTGTGACCCTAAGCACCGTGTGACGTCTCGAAACTCAATTTTGGGGCATTACAAAACTACAACCCAACAACCCACAAACTGACGTCGGAACACCAACACCTCCCCCCTCCCTTGTTTGTCACAAATCTGGTCGGAGAGTTCATTCTTCGATGAAGCTTCCTTTTTTGTGAAACTCCATCCTTGTTGTTACATACGGCACTATATTTACTGTATTTTATTCATATATTTATTTATTGTTGCTTATTCTTGCTGTTGTTGTTATTTTTGCTCCTTTTTTTATTATTTTTTTGCCACTGGTTGACTATTGTTTTGCATCAGGCATTGGTTTTGGATACTTTTGTCATTTACACATCATAACTTGGCTGATAAAGAACAAGATACTACACGATATGACCGATGAAGAAATTCTCCGTTGATTTTTGATCCTTTATAAATAAAAAGATGGATATTACGTATATAAATACGTAATAAAATAAATAAATCGGGCGATGATGAAATCTTTATAATATTTCAAAACTTTATCTGAGCCCACTTTTAATGAAATTCTATTTTTATATATACATATACACATACGTAGTTCTTAATTTATTTTGACAATTATTTGTTTGTCACTAACATTTTTACGATTAGTATTTTGTACAGGTTCTCGGAAATACATGTTGGAAATGACATTCAAGAAAAGAGTAGATTTTATATTTGTATCTTTTATATTTTTGCAATTGTACAAAAATATTAATCATAGTAAAATCTTTATTTTTGGGGCGTTGGGCGGGGTAGTCTTTATTTATGCAATCCATGTCATGCGTTTAGGCAAATTTAGTCCATTAATATTTATATAAAATTGATTTAGATTATTTAATCAAATAATTCACACTTTTTACATTAAAAAAATATTACATAGTCTTTTCTGTTATAACAATTTTTCTTTATTCTATCTCGTCTTTTCTTTAAAATCCCTCAGTCGTTATTGAAAAGAAAAAAAGTAAAGAGGACTGGAGTTGGACACTTCGCTAGAAACTACGACTAGCTAGTATGGCCTGAATGAAGATCCACAAAGTGCAGGATCAGAACTCTAAGGAAGCAGCTTGACGAGCATAGAGGATTGGTAAGATTTTCAGTTTCGAATGAAACTTAAACCAACAACTCCTGAAGTAAAAATAAGGAAAGCCAAGGCGTCAATTTCTAAAGTCTAACTTGTATCCCATGCCTTCTGTTTGTGGTTCTGATCTAGTCAATGGCAGTAGAAACAAAAAGGTTTGAAGTTGGGCAGATATCCCATGCCTTATCGTTTCCACCACCGTTGACCAGACCAGAACCACAAGCAGAAGGCCTGGGATGCAAGTTTAACTTTAGAAATAGCCAGCTTGGATTGATCCCTTATTTTTACTTTAGGAGTTGTTGGTTCAAGTTTTGTTATTGACTGACAATCTTACCACCCTCGGTGCTCGCAAAGCTACAACCTTAGAGTTCTGATCCTGCACTTTGTGGGTCATCACTCAGGCCACACTAGCTAGTCGCAGTTCCCTAGCAAAGTGCACTGCTCTAGACCACTTCACTATTTTTTTTCAAAATGGACTGATGAATTTTCATTTTTGGATACACTTTCACATTTGCAGCTCATTCGATTTTTTCATTTTTCATGTCAATTTCATCAGCTAGATTCACTAAACATTCCTTCCTGCCCTGTGTTTCTTCTTCAATAAGGTCTGAGTTGATATATGGTCTTCTCCACCTCCCCTTTCCCACACAGGTATTATCCCAAGCACCTTCTGTTGTATAATAATCTTCTCAAGCAACCCATCTATATAAATTTAGACTAGGGTAATAACTATATTCATTTCCATTCTTAGTTGCAGCAGTACGAGGCTCTGGAGGCCTTTAAAAAATCCATTGAACCCTTAAAGTCAGTCCAATCACAATTGAATATTTACACTGCCACCAAAAACTTGAACTTTTTTCCAAACTTGACACATAAACATTAGAAAAATCTTTATTAAATCGTAACAGGGTAGCGACACCACCTACTTGGTCCCGTAACGTTATCAGTTCAAACCTAACAATCTTAACTATAAAATGCAATATCTTTTTTGAAATGATTAATGACTAATAGTTAAAGAACCAATACTCATAAAATCAGTATACTGTATGTGTGTTTTCACGATAGGTTGATTAGTAAAACATACCTCCCACATATGAAGTGGTTCTATCTGCAAGCAGCTTATTCCTCCAAACCCATCATTACTCTAGCCTTTAATGTTGGCCAGGCAAAAGTTGATCCACTTTCATTTTCTTTTATCTACAAACAAGAGAAAAATATTTGATGTCAAACAAGGGAAGAACATAAAGAACATTACAAAAGGGTAACACAAAATTGAATGAATATAACACATTACAACTAAAGTTGCAATAGATGGGTCCCCATCGTTCAATAGATGAATCATCTATTGTAACAAGAGACACATCTGTGGCAACATATAGCTGACATGTTATAGAAGATGGGTCATCAGTTGGAATAAATTAAACCAGCCTTACTACTAGTTTGATTTCTTCCAACAGTTGCTTCGTCTGTTCCAACAGCTGATTCATCAGTTGCAACAGTTGGGGAATCTATTGCACCATCACCAATACCACCACCAACATTAAAAACAACATCAATAATAAAGAAACAACATCATATGTTTTAGTACCATCAACAACACAAACACCATATGTTCCAACAACACCAACACCCCAACAACAGCACCACCAACAAAGAAACAAACAAAAGTCATAAAGAAAATGATACTGATAAAAAGGCTTTTTAAGTTCTTCCAACAGATGACTTTTTTTTGCATATTTTAATAAAAAATAGTTCATTCATTGAATACTTAAAAAGTCACCTTTATTTCAATTTTCTCAATAAATAGGATACTGGTAATGGGTAAATAAATAAAAATAATAGTTGTAAATATCTAATTTAAATAACTTATAAAGAAGAAGACGAGAAGGAAAGAGCAATAGTAAATCATACTTGCAATGTCAAAAAAGCAAAGGGATCAGAACCCCTATTTCAGTTAAGAAAAGATATAGATCGTTTGAGATCCAAAAAGATCCTCATGATAAAGAGTAGAGAAAAGAGAGAAAAATAGAGACGATTGTGATTACCCTAAAGAGGAGAGAAAGAGAATTCTGAAAAAAAGAAGAGAGTTGAGTTAATTTATGACTGAAAGAGAGAGAATTATAGAGATGAGTTTTAAATAGTCATTAATAACTTTGAGGGGCACGGGGATACGGTGACATTGAAAAGACAAGATAAGACTACTCAAGGAGGAGATTTTTGAGCTATCCAAGTAATATTTTTAACCGCCTTAGTATTTTATCTTTTTTTATCTTGGACAGGAAATTGCTTTAAAATAAAAAAAACCTTAAAACATATAAGTCATCTATTACAACAAATGTCAATTTCTATTTGAAAATTTCCGACAACTCAGTCATCTTTCACAACAGATGGTAACATCTATTTGATAATTTACAATAGATAGGTAATTTATTGTAATAGATTCATTTATCTATTTGATAAATTCCAACAGATAAGTCATCTATTGCAACAGGTTGAATCTTTGTTTTGATACAATTTCAATTGAGTTTATATGTTCAACTTCAACTTCAATTGATTTAGCTATAACTAGGGATGATTTGCTAGGGTCTACTATATTACATGATGTTGGTATTGCGTTCCTCCTGACCTGAGTCGTCAATTGATCAATATGAGTTAAAATGATTCATCTTAGCTTATTATTTGAAATACGTAAATTGATTTAGCTACAACTATAGATAACGATTCATATTACCTTATTATTTGAAACACCTAAATTGATTTAGCTATAACTAGGGATGAGTTGATAGGTTCAACTATATTACATAATGTTTGTATTGTGTTCCACCTGACCTGAGTCGTAATTGATCAATCTGAGTTGAAACATTTCATATTAGCTTATTATTTGAAATACCTAAATTGATTTAGCTATAACTAGGGATGAGTTGATAGGGTCAACTATATTACATGATGTTAATATTACATTCCTCTTGACCTGAGTCGTCAATCGACCAATCTGAGTTGAAAAAATTCATATTAGCTTATTATTTAAAATACCTAAATTGATTTAGCTACAAATATAGATGAGTTCATAGGGTCAACTATATTGCATGATATTGGTATTGCGTTTCTCTTGACCTGAGTGATCAATCAATCAATCTGAGTCAAAATGATTCACATAGCTTATTATTTGAAATACCTAAATTGATTTAGCTACAACTATGGATGAGTTCATAGGGTCAACTATATTGCATGATGTTGGTATTGCATTTCTCCTGACCTGAATCGTCAATCGATCAATTTGAATTGAAATGATTCATATAGCTTATTATTTGAAATACCTAAATTGATTTAGCTATAACTAGGGATGAGTTGATAGGGTCAACTATATTGCATGATGTTGGTATTGCATTCCTCCTGACCTGAGTCGTAATCAACCAATCTGAGTTGAAACGATTCATAATAGCTTATTATTTAAAATATCTAAATTAATTTAGCTATAACTAGGGATGAGTTGATAGGGTCAATTATATTTTATGATGTTGGTATTGTGTTCCTCCTGACCTGAGTTATCTATCAACCAATCTAAGTTAAAATGGTTCATATTAGTTTATTATTTGAAATATCTAAATTGATTTAGCCACAACTAGAGATGAGTTCATAGGGTCAACTATATTGTATGATGTTGGTATTGTGTTTTCCCTGACCTGAGTCGTCAATCGACCAATCGGAGTTGAAATGATTCATATTAGCTTATTAGTTGAAATACCTAAATTGATTTAGCTACAACTAGATTAGAGTTCATACGGTCAAATACATTGCATGATGTTGGTATTGTGTTCCTCCTTACCTAAGTTGTCAATCAATCTATCTGAGTTGAAACAATTCATATTAGCTTATTATTTGAAATACCTAAAATTGATTTAGCTACAACTAGGGATGAACAAATTATTCAGACCAAATTAACATTTTTAAAACTTTTCATTCTCTTCCAAAATACAAATCAAACCATACAAATCATTCATTTACGGGAAAAATATTTCATTATTTCAAATCTCAAGTTCTCACTTTTTCCTTTCTCTCTCAATAATACAAACAATAACTACTCAACATATTGCTTAACCTCTCACAATAGATTGATTTTCTTCCCATTTTTGACCATATAGTTATTAGTTTCGACTCTATTCTTGTTTGTATCCATCTTTTTCTCTGTTTTTATAGGTAACAAAGTTTGAGAAGAGTTTTAAATTTATTTTTTTTATAAAAATTAGGGTTCTTTAGTTAATAATGAAAAAGAAGACTTTACTTGTATCATCTTTGAGAATGGATTAACAATTTTGAGTTTTGATGCTAAAATTGTAGGAAGAACCCGAGAAAATCTTATTTTTTGTCATAGTGTTCCATTGACTATCGTAGTATTATTGGATGATGTTTATGGTGTTGTTGGTGGCTGGTGGTGGTGGTGGTCATCGTGGTTGCATTGGTGGTCTTGGTGTTGGTATTGGTGGCATTAAAAGTGGTGTTGGTATTGGTGGTGTTGGTGGTGTTGGTGGTAGTGTTAGTGGTGTTGGTGGCTGTTGGTGGTGGTATTGGTGGTCATCGTGGTGACTTTAGTGGTGTTAATAGTCTTAGTTTTGGTATTTGTGGCATTGGTGTTGGTGTTAGTATTAGTGGTTTGGTGGTGGTGTTAGTAGCATTGGTAGTTGTGTTGGTATTGGTGGTGTTTGTGGTGGCTGTTGGTGGCATTGGTGATATCAATTGTATGTATTTTTTGTTTTTCCGTTGTTTGTTAGTAAAACATGTCTCCCAAAATAAAGAAAAGTGAAAGTGGATCAACTTCTGACTAACTAACAAAAAATGCTAGAGTACAAATGGATTCAGAGGAGCTTCCTAAACAATCTTAGTCAGGGAAAAGTGAAGCTGAGGAAAGATATGAAAACAACATTGAGAGAGGTAAAGAAGGGTTTATGGAGGATGATGAGGAAAATAAAAGTTAGAAGGAAGAAGAAGATAAATAAGAAGACAAGGAAGAAGAAAGTGAGAAAGAGGATGATGATCAACATAATGAAAATGCATCACCAATGGGGCATGAATTAAGACCGAAACCCCATCATGAGCCTGTCAAAACTATTAGTATTGTCAGGTTTCAAGTTATGATGCCAATAAATGAACTTGCAGAACTAACTGGTGATCTTGTACTTAGTGTCAGTTGGGGAAACCTTTTGATGAATTTAGGAATACCATGAAGAATGAAAACCTAGATGAACCTTTTAAGAAGAGCTACTTTGGACACTTTCTTGAGCTGCTTGAGGACAACACCCCATTTCCAAATGAGCATGGTATATGGTCTTCTCAAGCTCAGGATCAAGTATGTGTGGGATTATTCCAAGGAAAGGGGCAAAAAGATAGATGAAATCTGAATCAACTACTGTGGCATGCTAGTTTTTTTTGGCATGAAAGAGTTTGCCATAGTGATAGGCTTGAGATGCGATCGTCTAAAAAAACCTCTCATCAAGGAAACACCCTGCAAAAGTTCCAAGGAAAGCAGGATAGCCAAACCACCACCATTAAATAGAGAAAAAGCATTGTCCAAGTGACCACCAACCAAAACCAACAATTGCAAGGAAAAAAGTAGATGGGTTGTTGGACATTGCTGGACGTGGGTAAAGAGTCAATATGTTGTTAAAACATCTCAAAGAAAAAACCATATCAAATAAGTATAAGAAGAAATTGTGCTTAGTTTGGTTTGCCTATTCCGTTATATTGGTAAGAGACATCAACAAAGTCATAGAAGATGATTTGTTGAAACTTGTTGAGGATTTTGAGAAATTCAACAATTATCCCTTGGGCTATGACAACTACAAGTTAACTGTCAAATATTTACTATCAAAGCTATCCCCAAAGACGACCACATTATACAGCTTTCCTTGGGATTTCATGGTAAATTTTATCACTATTTGTTTACTCTTCCATTAATTTATATTGAATAATTATTCTAACTTTTTTTTCTTGATTCCTATTTACATTTTTTAGGCTTGGACATTTGAAGCCATTCATTCCCTCTAAAATTAGGTCAAGGATTAATTGAATGATGTTTCTAATCCAAAGACCCTTAGGTGGTTGTCTGCAAAGAGCAACACAAGAATTAAGAGGCTGATCTCTTTAACCCTCAGTAAGTCTTTAATCAAGTAAAATAATTTGACTCAAAGTAAGATATTAAAATAGATGTGCCATCTGTTGTGACAGATAGGTCATTTGTTGCAACAGATTACCTGTCTACTGCAACTAGTGCAACAGATGGGTAATCTCTCGCGATATTCAATTCATATTTTGCAAGAGATTACCTATCTGTTACTTAGGTTATCTGAACCCAACTCAATAAGTTACCCATCTCCTGCAAATTATGCAATAGATGGGTAATCTGATGTAACATATATTTAATCTGTTACCACATATGAATCATCTGTTATGATAGAAAGATTATCTGTTGTATAAGTTGTCTGTGTTAACATATAACCCAACTGACTATAAATTATTATATGATTTAAATGTATCTATCTTTTTTTATAGGTTATGCATCCATGGATTGTGCCTACTGAGCAGGAGTTGGGGATGACTCGTGCTTATTGAGTTGGAGTTGGGAATGACTTCTTTTAATACTCTAGGTCTTGTTGATACAACAATAGACCTAATGGTGGAGTTAATAATGAAGAAATTGGTTGGAGAAACAACCATAAGAAGAGCAGTTAGGCAAGGTCAACCTAATATTGAGGCTCTTTATGACCAACCCACTACAACAAATCTGGGTGCTGCTTCTGGGGGTGTTGCTGGTAGAGTTGTTGATGCTGGTGGGAGCCATGTTGCTGCTTCTACTATTGCTTCTAGTTGTGATTATGAGCATATTGATTCACAAGAAAAAAATAAATATGTTTGAAAACACCCCTTTCACAGGTCTCTCTCACCCTTGCACCAGTCCCTCCCACTGATGTTAGGTGTATTTATGCACTTTAGTGTCATTATCCTAGCTTATTTAGCCATGTTTTGAGGAAGATTCAGGTGATTAATGAGTGAATAATGATATAAATAAGCATTTAAGTGTTCAGTTATGAGATTATAATGTTTAAAGTTATTTTCAAACAAGTTTGGTTTAAAATCAATCATTTAGAGTCTAGGTGAGAAAACTAGTTACTAGCTTGAGTTAGGTGTGATTCTAGTCTATCGTGATAGATTTTAAAGTGTAAAAAGAGTTCCTAATGGTTTTAATGTGTAATATTATATGTAACAACTTGTTTTTAATGCACAAAGTGCAATTGGAAAAAGACAAGAGTCAATACAATAAGTCAAAGATCAAAGCAAACAAGCCTAGTCTTAGATCGAGTTTTGATCTTGTAGTTCTTGACGTTGAGTTGTGTTGGTATCTAATGTGTGGTGTTTTATCATGTAGGGTTCTTGATTATTTGATGTAAATGACATTTTAATGAGGAAAGATCTAGAAATTAAGACAAAACAAAACCATAAGGCACGGGAGAAGCGGAGGAACACTTAAAATGAAAAGATGAACAAAACGACAATTCTTGTGAGGGCATGAAGATTAGACTACGATGCCTAATACATAGCAGTATATGGATACCATGCATCCTTCCTTGGAGAGGTTCAATTGAGTCCGTGATTTCCCTGCCAGTTCGGTGCTCCCAAGCACGCGATGCCCTTCCATTCCTAACCGGCTAAAAATTGCGCAACTATAAATACGCCTCTTGTATACTTTGTTTAAGACTTTTGGACATATTTGGATTTGGAGAAGGGATGATCAACACTTCTTTAGGGTTATATATCCGATTTAGCCTTTTAATAGATTATAACATGTATTCAATTATGTGAATTATGGTTATGCCGATTAGCGGCTAAACGCCCCCTTTCCGAGTTTAAGGCCAAGATCATGACTACTGTTATTTTGAATTTTTTATCATTATGGTTATTTATTTACCTTTGTTATAACTATTATAAGGATTCATGGCCCTTAGAATATATTCCTTGTCGTCCTTTTGATCTCGAAAGGGGGAATAGGAAGATAGAATATGGGGGTAAGTAGAACAAAGTTCTTATTCTTTTATAAAATAAAGAATTTGAATTAGAGTATATGATAGGTATATACCTAGAATCCTTGTCTGTTTCACATGTAGGATAATAACTTTACGAACTTAATTGGATTATTACATCCCCGCTCAATGATGTAGTTGTAATGTCCAAGTTAGGTAGACGATTAGAGGTCGGGAGACCATGATCATATGATCAACCCTACGAATCAATGACCAAGATAAGCAATTTAATGAATGAAGTTCAATGGTGTAGTATGATTGATCATAAGCCTTAACCCAGGATCTCTATTAATTGATTGTCAAATGTCATTACTTTTCCGCATTAGTTTAGTTTACTTTTAGTTTACAATTCTAAAATATTCTTGGTTACTTTATCTCAATTGTTAAACTAGAATTGGATATTTGTTTAACACAAATCCCTATGGGGTTGATATTTGCCTTTCTTTAAGGCCACTATATTACTTGGTAGATCACGTACACTTACGTGTGCGCTGTCAAGTTTTTGGTGCCGTTTCCGGGGACTTGTAAATAGGAAACTATCTTATTTTTAATTTAGCTATATTGATTTGTAAATATTTTAGTTTTTTTGTTTCTTTTAAGTTCCTTATTCTCTTTATTTCTCACACTTCTTGAGATGTCAGTCTGGTATAGAAGGTTTTCAAGTGATGACAATTTTTATTGTTTTTGTAGGGGACCCCATCATAAGGCTTATTGTTTAGATTTTGATGGAGGCGCATGGACAGGACCTTCACAAGATGAGGTGAATACTACCCTATCTATGGAGCAGACCATAAGTTGGTGTATGGTTTATGGTAACAGTAGTCATTCTGCAGCTATGTGCACTGTCAATCTCGAGTCAGTGTTGTTTGTGGGCTATGCTCAAAGGCAATATTATGTGAACACCTACAATCAAATGTTCCAGACTCAGCCACAAATTCAATCATAGAATAACCAGCAACAACAGTTTTAGCAGCAATAACCAAACATACAGGCCGTAACTCAAATAAGCAATGTGGAAGAGATGTTGAAACAACTTTTAACGTCTTACACACAGTTGTTGAAAGACATGAAGAACCAACCAGATGTAGAGTTGGATCCCCAACCGATTGCAGACAAAGTTATTGATAATTCAAGAAAGTCTGAGTACTCAAAAACAAAAGTTGTTGAAAAGGTTAAAGAGATACCACCACTAACATCACCATAGAAGATGAGAAAAGTAATGGAGGATCATAGACAATCTTTGGAAAAAACACAAGAATCACAGCCATTCAACTGTCATCTTTCTCTTGATAATGCAATTAAGAAGGTAAATATAAGTGAGGGTGTTTTGGATAGTGTAAATTTTGAAGTGGGATTGGTTAGGCCTTACTTAAAACACTTTTCTACATTATTCTTAGATGATTTCTTATCTGTGGAATCATTTAAAATAGTGGAAAAGTGTGAAGATGAGGAACAAGAATCTTATATTCTTGATTTTGCACCAGATAAGCAACATAAAAATACACCTTACTTCAAGTCTGAGTGGTTGACCATGCCCATTATATTACTCGGTTCTTTAATCTTTGTACCACTACCCTATGAGAGAGGGAAAAAGATGAATGCAATGTTGGCGGTGAAATTCATATCCTCAAGGTAGAGAAAAAAGTTGATTGGTTCATGCCACGACACTAAATCAAACGCTTCTTGGGAGGCAACCCAAGTAAGTATTTTTTATGTTCAGTTTTAGTTTTTACTTCACTTATTTTTTGTTTTTGTTGAGTCTCAGGTTGATGGGAAGTCTGAGTACCGAAAACCTGAGCTAAGGAGCATGGCAAAGACTAAGTGTGGGGTCCCCGAATCATCTTAATTTATAAAGATGCTACTACTTAGACCTAGAGGCCTCAGGGAGTATTTCTATCTCTACTTTTAAAGTATACTTTGGGGAAAAAGTAGATCTTTAAGTATGGGGTATGGAAATTCCTATTTTTAGGGATAATTTAATTTTTTTTTTGTGTTAGGAATAAGTGGGATGTTCTTGTTGGTGATATGATTGACTACATGATGCAAGTATTTTGGTTGTAAAGGCATGTTGTTTGTGTGAATTACTACTTATTAGACTCCTACGCTCATGTTTATGACTGTTGTATTTGTCGGCTAAATTTGAATTCATGCTATTGTGTGGTTGAGAGTCTATGATGATCCTACTTGAGTTGAGCATGTGCCATGTGTGATGTGAGGTATTTGTATATTCCTTGTTGCATTTGATGCTAGAACTTTCCTGGAGTGTGTGCAAAGCGAAATAAAGGGTGTGGGTTTAGGAGTTGATATAGGCATTTCTTTGGTAACCTTGTTTCATACCTTCTTTTTACCTACCATTGTGCATAATCTTAGTTAAACCCCCATTGACCCTTTAGCTTTTTTTTTGGCAGTCTTATGTGTAGCCTAATTCCCTTCTTTAATAGACTTTAATTTGATTTAAAGATCCTATGTTCTTTAGTTGAAATCTAATTGGGTTAAGGAGGGGGAAATTGAAGAAGGAAAAGGTGAAATTGAATCCCCTAAGTAATATCTATTGGTGTTAAAAAATATGATATGTGTTGTGGTTGAGAGTTGAGTAATGAAAAGAATAAAAAATTATTCAAATTGAACATGTTGTATATAAGGTACTCCCACGATAATGTGTGTGAATGAGATTAATGAGATGGGGAAAAGCAAAAGATAGGGGTAAACAAACGTGGTGTAATTTGGTTGTTGGAGATTGGTTTTGACTGTATAAAGTGATGTATTAAAGTGCTTAGAGAAGATAGTCACTATTACTGGCCAAAATAGTTCCTACTCGTCCCTTATCATACATTACAATGATTAAAGACCTATTTGATCCTAAGCTTCATCATTCTAATATTAGTGGAGTACTACACTAAGGGAAAGCCTATGGTTCATTATGTGTAACTTGTATATTCCTTGTGAGAGTGAACGTAACTTGATTCTTGTACCCATTGTGTTATAAATAACATTTATATGAGTGTTTATGGGTAACTCTCTTGTTGTGCGGGCACATGTTTGATGAATATAGGTGATTTGTATTATTTCTTGTCTTTAGAAATATGCATGAGTTTGCCAACTTGGTGAGTCAATTCTTTAGTCTAGGATGTTTTTAAGTAGTGTTCTTGAACTAGCAATTGTGTATATAACATATTAGTATAGTAACTTGTATTCTATGCGGTCATTGTAGTACTAGCTTGAGTGTCTTGATTTTAGTAGAGGTTTAGAGTTACCTCAGCTTATGATGCTTAGAGATAAGAGTTGTTCAAGGACGAACAAGGCCTTAAGTGTGGGGTGGTGATGTTGGGTGTATTTATGCACTTTAGCGTTGTTATCCTAGCTTATTTAGCCCTGTTTTGAGGAGGATTTGGGTGATTAATGAGTGAATGATGATTAAATAAGCATTTAACTATTCAAGTATGGGATTATAATGTTTAAAGGTGTTTTCAAACAAGTTTGGGTTCTTATCGATCATTTAGAGTCTAGGCAAGAAAACTAGTTTTACTAGCTTGAGCTAGGTGTGGTTCTAATCTATCGTGATGAATTCTAAAGTGTCAAGGGAGTTTTTAATGGTTTAAATGTGTAATATTATGCGGAACAACTTATTTTTAATGTGAAAAGTGCAATTGGAACAAGCCATGAGTAAATACAATAAGTCAAAGATCAAAGTAGGCAAGCCTAGTCTTAGATTGATTTTTGAGCTTGTAGTTCTTGATGTTGAGTTGTGTTGAACTCTAATGTGGGTTGTTTTATCATGTAGGTTTCTTTAGGAATTGATGTATATGAATTTTTTTATAAGGAATACAACACCACAAGGCATGGGAGAAACGGAGGAACACTTAAACGAAAAGATGAGCAAAATGGCACTTCCAGTGAGGGCATGAAGATTAGCCCGCAACGCCTCAGCCATAGAACGCTATGGATCCTGCACAGCCCCATTTGGAGAGGTGAAATGGAGCCTATTATGCCCCTTCCAGTCCGGTGCTCCCAAGCACGCGATGCCCCTTCATTCCTAATTGGCTAAAAATTGCCCAACTATAAATATGCCTCTTGTACACTTTGTTTAACACTTTTGGACGTATTTGGATTTAGAGAGGGGCTGATCAACACTTATTTTAGGGTTATCTCTTTGATTTAGCTTTTTAATAGATTATAACATGTATTCAATTATGTGGATTATGCTTATGTCGATTAGCGGCTAAACGCCCCCTTTTTCGGGTTTAAGGCCAAGATCATGACTACTTTTATTTTGAATTAAGTTTGTTGAATTGCTTATCATTATGATTGTTTATTTACCTTTGGTATAACTATTTTAAGGATTCATGGCCCTTAGAATATATTCATTATCGACCTTGTGATCTCGGGAGGGAGAATAGGAAGATAGAACATGGGGGTAAGTAGCACAAGATTCTTATTCTTTTATAAAATAAAGAATTTGAATTAGCGTCTAGGATAGGTATATACCTAGAAGCCTTGCTTGTTGCACATGTAGGATAATAACTTTATGCACTTGATTAGATTATTACATCCCCTCTCAATGATGTAGTTGTAATGTCTAAGTTAGGTACACGATTAGAGGTCAGGGGACCATGCTTATGCGAAAAACCCTATGAATCAATGACCAAGATAAGCAATTTAATAAATGAAGTTCAATGGTATAGTATGATTGTTCGTAAGCCTTAACCCTGGATCTCTATCCATTGATTGTCAAAAGTCATTACTTTTCCGCATTACTTTAGTCTACTTTTAGATTACAATGCTAAAACTTTCTTGGTTACTTTATCTCAATTTTTAAACTAGAATTGGATAGTTGTTTAACACAAGTCCCTGTGGAATCAATAGTCAGCTTTATTTAAGGCCACTATATTACTTGGTAGATCACGTACACTTACGTGTGCGCTGTTAAGTTTTTGGCATCGTTGTGGTCCCTCTCACCTTCCTTTACTCGATCATGTTCTCATTGCATATGCAAAGTTTGCAAGGACAAACAGGATAAACTCTTTAAAAAAGTAGAGTCTATCACTGAAGTTGTCGAGGAATTGAAATCCAAGAGGTGTGTCATACCATTTAAGAAGTTGAGAGAGCCATACACTCCTATAGTGACGGTTAAGAGGAAGAAAAGAGCAATTAGACAAATACTCTCCAATTAGATACCCAAAAAAATTGCAACTCCTCCCTTCCCAAAAGTTGTCGAAGTTCAAGGGACATTGAAGAAGGTGGACATATACGCGAAACTTGACGCCAAAGAGAAGAATGCTTTGTGAAGGACCATGAATTCCAAGCAATGCACAAAAGATTACACCATTCATATCTTTTTCTCCCAAGACTTTAAGAATATAATAGATATGCATAAGTGGTACGTGGACAAGGTAAGTTTACTTTTCCTAATATAGCCTTCTAATCTACTCAATGAAGAAGCTACGGAATAAATGTGTTATCTATTATAATAGCTGGGTATTCTGGTGCAACTGGCGGTGGATTTGTTGCAACAAATTACCCATTTATTGCATAGTGTCGTTAGATGGGTAATTTGTGAACAGATTCAGAGAACCCTCTGCAACAGATGGAGCATTGTTACATCTTTCCACTTTGTTTTTTTCTTTACAATTACTAACCTATTTAAAAATTATCTTTTTATATCACAGTATGTTAATGAAATTCTCTACCTCATGAGGGGCAGGCAATTAACATACCCGGATGCTTATGATGCTGTCGATAGGATAATAGACCTCAACTTCTACAATAATTTCAAAAATAGGTACGATGGGCTCATTAAGCTAGCGTCAACTCCCGATGGCCCGAGATTTAATTCGTTAGTTTCTGGGTTCCAATGGGATGAAGAAATGATATGTTAGAGGGAAGAGGCCATATCCATACGGCAAGAGCTGGATGAAGGTAAAGAGAATTCTTGCAGTCATAAACGTGGATATCAAATATTTTCTAGCTCATGAGATACTACTCGAAGAGGGAAAGATCAAGGTTTATGACTGTAACTTACCTATCTTCTATGAGGCCATTTTTTTTACCCACATGCAACCACTGTTAGAGTTGTTTTCCATCTTGTTGAGGTAGAGTAAGCTGATGGATCATATGCTAGCGGAAGTGTTAATGAAGCAAACATGGGATTTTGAAGGTCGAAAAAAGGACATGGACCTTTCAAAAAATAAAACCGCTTCCACGTGTGGGTCGTACGCGCTTTCACACATTGAAAGTTTATTGATCGACATAGAAATAGCTGAGCCAATGACCTTTCTGTGCGACAATGCTATGGGGTATTAAATAGACACTTGGAGCCTGTGTATAAAGAAGAAGATGTAGAAACACAAACACCATAATAATTTTTTATTTCAAGTCACTTCACTTTGCATGTAGTGGCAATTTTTTATGACTGATGAAAGTTGAATTTTTTATAACACAATTGATTATCTATCTGTTGTAACAGATATTCTATCTGTTCTGACAGATAGTTTATCTATTGCAATCGGTTGGTCATCTGTTGTATTATGTTGATGTTTATATCTAAGTCTATCTGTTGCAATAGTGGGAAGACCTGTTTGATAGTTTCCAACAGATGACCTACATGTTGCAACATATGTTTAAATTTTTTTGATATTTCTCAAGAAATATATCGTCTATTGCAACTGATACCTTATCTGTTGTAATATTTGAATCTAGTATTCCATTTCAATTAATAAGTTCAAATCTAAGGATAAAAAAAAATTCATAGACAAAATAAAATAAAATGAAGTCTTCAGAAATTACATGAAATAAATCAACAAATAAATGAAATATTAAAAAATTGTTATGGGTACAGATCTGAAGAAATAAATCAACAATTTAAGTTTTGATGTCAACAATTCCTAAGGCGGGGTGAGGTTATTACTTTGACAGACTCAAACTATAAAAATATACTCAATATGGACAAGTTGTTCTTCATCCGGTGCTATGAAATTCGGCTTTGGTCATCGTGGATCTTTAGTGTCTCTTGCGTACAATTTCTGTGCTTTTGCTTCTCCGTATTTCCATATAAAGAGTAGCATATTGTCAAAGCTATTCAACAGTAACTTTTATTGTGACATCCACCTGGAGATCCAGAATTGTCAATATAAATCACGGAGATATCAAAAAAATGGAAAAGGATAACTCATCTATTTTAGCAAATTAAACAGGTCTTCCTCCTATTTTAAATTATCCCAAATAGATTATCTTTCTGTTGCAATAGATGCATATATCTATTTTATAATTTTTAGCAGATGTGTCATCTGTTGAAACAAATATGTGTCTGTTTGTTAGTTGGAACAGATAATATATATTCACGTTCTTCATCTCATGCTGCTCTATTGTGGCCCTTGTAAATCGCTCAATAGTGCAACACAAAGACAGATGAGTTACAATTTCACTTTTTTGGATGCTTGATAATGCCTTGAAAATTACATTCCTTCTCCTCTTAGCCTTAATCTCTCTCTAATGGAGTGGATGGATATGAAATCTTCTTTGATGGAATGACACCCCTCTTAGATATCAATTCCTTTATAGAAGCAGTTAATGTATTAATAGCATTAATCACTACATCATGTTTCGCTTTGTTGTCTTGACATTTGTATGCAGAACATTCGCTAGGAGGGGAAAAATCTGTATAACCAGTATGATCTCATAATGGTTTGTTTTAAAAACTATAAGAGGAGCATCATTAGCCCAACCAGCAGCACCACTACCACCACCAACAGCTCTATCACCATTAACACCATTAACAATATCATGCCCACCCTTTAAAATTATTTTTCTTATGATAACTGTTGCTCCAAATAATTCCATTTTTATTCTGTCAATGACCTTAGGGTCCGATAAAGTTTGCACAAATTGTAAAGTAAGAAAAATGACATCTTCAACTCTCGATTGGTCGAAACAAGCGGCGGATGCACAATCTAACATAAATCAACACATATATTAGAATAATGATTAGATCATTCAAAAATTATTAATTAAAATAAAAACTTAATTAGAATTATACTTACAACATCCTTCGGGGGGTTGAAGAGATCAAGAAATTTTGCATTTTTTTCAGTTTTGGCTCACAACCATCTCAAGATTCTTGGACAGAAAACTTCTTCATGGTAGTTCACTTGTTACCTCAAAGGAATGGATTCAAATGCCCAAGCCTATAAAATAATGCCAATAAATCAAAAACATTATTGAATAAAAAATTGAATCATATCATAATAAAAGAAATATTTACTATGAAAGCCCATGGAAAGCCATATAAGTTGACTGTCGTTGGAGTTAACGGAGTCAACAAATATTTGACAATCATTTTGAAGCTTTCATAACCCCAAAGATAGCTATTAAATGCCTCAAGATCCTCGGAGATCTTTATTAAAACAAGTGGTACGTTGTTCGTCTCTCACCCAAAGAATATTATATACAAACCAAACTAAGCACAATGATTGTTTGTACTTTTTTGAAAGTCTTTTATCTTTCGACGCTTCTATCAATTTTTTATTTTTGAAGCCTGGATCAACAAGGGACACCAGGTCATCACGATCACTTGACTTGCATTTACCTTTTTTAGGTGTGCGGGCTGCTTTTTTTGGATTAGAATAGGTGTAAATTGAGAAGGAGAAGGAAGATAACATTTCAGTCCAGTAACTATGGCAAACTACTTCCAACCAAAAAAACAGGCATGCCATAGTAATTTATCCACACCTCATCCATCTTATCTTTATTTTCATACATAAGGCTATGCTTGAGAAGGTCATATACTATTTTTATTTGGAAATGAGCATTGTTGTCCTCTGGCAAATCAAGATATTGCCTAAAGCAGCTGTCCCAGAAATAAGCATTTAAATTTTATTCTCAAAGTATTTTTCTAAAGGCGTCGAAAGATTTTTTCATGGCTGACTTAACCACGAAATCACCCATTTAATCTGTGGCACCATCACACTACATTCTCACAAGATAACTACCAATGCTGAAGGTTTTGAGCACCTTTTCACTGGAAGGGCTAATAGCATTTGGATCATCTCTTTTGAAATATTCCTCCTCTCCATGTTCATTATCTTCTACTTCTAATTGAGATAATGCTTGTAAAGCAAGCTCATAGAGTGGTGGATGTAGCCTAGTGGCTTTGCTTATTCCTTTACTTGGACTTGATTCGATTTCTTTTTTTTTTTGGGAGCCATATAATCTAAAAATAATAGGAACAAAAAATAGATTATAATTAATTAATACATCATTAAAAAAAGATAACAATATATCTAACATGTACAATAATAAAATAACAGTTCCAACAGATGACACATTTGTTGCACCAGGTAGGTTATCTATTGCAACATATAACTAACCATTGTAATGGATGAGTAATATATTACAATAATAAAAATAGATCATTCATCTACTGAAACAGATGACTGGTCTGTGCAACAGGTCACACATCTGTTGCAACATATGAATGATCTATTGGAACTGTTATCAATTGTTAGTATTATTTATATTTCTTCCAATAGAAGAGTCGTCTATCACAACAAATGAATGATCAGTTGAAAAAAATCATGTCTTGGACATGTCCTATTGGAATAGTATAGGATTTTATCCAACTGAAGGTTCATCTATTGCATCAGATGATTAATTTGTTATATTAGATTTTTAATCCGATAGTTCCTTCATTGAATCAGATGGTGAATCTATTGCATTAGACGATTAATCTGTTGTATCAGATGGTTAATTTGTTGCATCAGATTTTTAATCAGATGGTTCCTTTGTTGCATTTGATGATAAATCTATTGCATCTTATGGTTAATCTGTTGCATCAGATGATTAACCTGTTGCATCAGATTTTTAATCCAATGGTTCCTTTGTTGCATCAGATTATTAATTTATTGCATCAGATCGTAAATCGATTGCATCGGATTGTAAATCTATTACATCAGATAGTTAATCTGTTGCACCGGATGGTTAATCTGTTGCATCAGAAGGTTAATCTATTGCAGATAAAAAATAGTAGCATGGTTTTGTTCAAAACATCAATACCACCATTTTTACCTCGAACAAGAACAAATCAACCCAACAACAGGCACAACACCAAAAACACCAACATCATTATTTTGTTTGTACAAACACAAAAAACAAAAATCAAACTTTAAAAACAGCACCAAACAATAAAAAATAATATTTCACTCCGAAAAGAGGAGAAGAAATATCAAAAATTAGGGTTTTATTCAGACCGCATTTCAAATTAAAGCAACAATTATTAAAATTATTAACCAATACTAGAAGAGAAGTTGACTCAAGTTCCTCTTTTTCTTTAAAACTAAAAGGCCATAATTTTTTACCCGTGAATAAAGAAAAGGGAAGATGAAGAACTCGAAGCTGTTGTGGCCAGAGAGCAAGGTTGTCACATCGATTGATGATTGAAAGTCAAAAAGGAACTTGAAGCCCAACTATTTATCGCCTGAGGTTGGAGTCACCGGGGATTGAAGGGATAAATTTGCAGAATTGTTTGTTAGGAGAAACTGTCGAGAGAGAGAGGGGAGAGACAGTTGATTTGGAGAGGAGAGGGGTGTGGGTTGATTTTTATTTTTGAAAATATTAGAAAGTTTTGAAAATATTAATCAAGTTCACAATTAGCCTAATCAAGTTTCTTAATTATTTTTGACCCTTTAAGTTGGTCAATGGCACCAATCCTTCATTCAAGGCTTAAATGACACATTTCCTTTAATTTCTTAGGAAACTTGCCTAAATAAATCATGTTTAAAAAATATTTATCATTTATAGCTATATAATTTTAATATATGCATACTTTTAATACATAGTGTAGATTTTCGTATCAAAATAAGCATAATACAGACACTCATATTACATCTATATTGCATGCATAATTCATTTTTAGTACATAATGTAATACATTTATATTGCACGTATAATTCATTTTTAAAATATAGTACATTTATTTTTACCAAAATAAGTATAATATATTTTAATACACTTACTTTTAATACATAGTACAGTTGCTATAGATGATAAATATTTTCTAAATATGGTATATCTAGAAAATAAATAACAAGTATGTTTAAAAACAATAAATATTTTATAAAAAGTACTCCAGTAGGTCGTTTTTCCTATTAGGATTGTTATAGAGTTGTACCTATTTTCAGCTTTCTTAGAAGCTTTGTTTAGGTATTTCTGAGAACATTGTGTTCTTACTTTGCTGCATTTCTTAGTTGACATCAAAGTAAAAGGTAACAAGTAATCTGATCCACCACTAAGGTGAAAATCAGGTATAACTCAACTCACTCCGATCCCTCTTGTGTTGTTAGGATGTGTAGACTATCAAAAGAGATTGGAGAAATTTTCTAACTGTTATTGCCAAATAATGGTTCCATTAACTTGGTCAGTCTCTATGTAGTTTGGAGAAGTTTATTTGAATAGAATGCGTAGGTATAGTTTGTATTTTCTTTATGATCGAGTTATGTGTTTTCCTAACAATTTTATTGAAGTGTCTCACTTTCCTTGTATGGGATGTTCATAATGCTCACTTGAGGTCTCTGTGCATACCTTGTAAAATCGACCTTAATTACTATGGTTACAAATGAAAAGGAGAGAGCTACGTCAACAAACTAGAAGGATCACAATAAAATGGCTTCGGTCCTGAAACTTATATTCTATGGTGCTTGAAAGCAATCTGTTGTATCAAAGAGTAGTGATGCAAAAGGTACGAATATTTTGTAGGATTTAGTAGATGGATGATGAGCGAATTGGAAAACCATCAGCTGGTGCTCCATCTACTTTACTGGATCTTTTTCAGCAATCTGGAACAACCTCGGTATGGTGGAATATTGTCTGAATTGGCCCATGAAGGTTATACTTATGTCAGGATAATGAGGTGGTTGTTAAGCTGCCGTAGATGTCAAAACCAATGATTAGATCCTTCCCTAGTTTGTTGGAGCTGGGTAGTTTTGTTCTGTAGAGTACACCTGAGAAGAATTCAATCATAATCGGATGACTCGTGATCCCCCTAGTTATGAGGACTCCTCCTTTCAATGCTGTGTCAAAGGTCCAAAAGTGAGGATTCCATTGATCGGTGGGGATGATGTCAAGGTTCAGTATTGAGGCAGTTGCTTTAGTGTCCATGAAGGTGATGAAATGAAAGGGCTTGTCCCATCCTGAAGGATATGTGTTTCCAGCTCAGAGATCATGTTGATACCTCCTGTGAGCATGTTGATCTCTTCCATTAGTTTTGTTAACCAATTGAATTCTTCTTTACTGATGGGTGATAATATCTTCTCCAAGTAGTCATTGATAATGAGGGCTGAGGTTGGCCATCAATAAAGAGAGATAGATTGTCCTTGGGATCTTCTGCATCTACATTACAGACAGATTTAGGAATGCTGTCTGGATTAGAATGGAGAACCTCATCTTTAATCGGGTACTTGTCAGCCTTCATTGTTTCTTCTGAGGATGGAGCATTTCTTTTTGCCTTTTCGGACTTAGGACATGTTTTGGAAAAGTGTTTTTTTTCATGGCAGATGAAGCACTTTGCTTTGACTAAATCCTTCTTTCTGGGGAATCTGGCGTCATTGTCGGACATTAGTTCCTTATCCGACGGTTTCTTCTTTCTGGCCCGCCTGTACTGCATGTACCTTTTATGCCTTGCCTAACATTTTAAGAGAAGGGGAAACCCATGTGGCTTAGTATCTGGATCAACATGGTTGGTAGTAATCACACTAGTAGTCTCATCAGCCTCTCCAGGAAGAACAAGATTCGAATTATAGTTTGTGATCATCATGTTAGTCAGATCAGTTGATTGAGGATGTTGTTGCACTTTTTCCTCCTCTGGGTTGACTTTATTAAAGGCAATAGGGGAATTTAAATATTCCTCAAAAGGATCACTATGGAATTGTTGAGGAGTATAATTCCTTGCTTTTGCTGTAATGAACACTGAGGTGGCATATTCTTGCATAGGAGGATTATCAGCCTAGAAGAATTCTGGACATGTGTGGTTTCCATTAAGGAGTCAGTGATCGATACAATTCCAATCCCTATCACGTGGAACTTCATGTAGAATCTGTAGGTCACTATCTGGGACTATAACAACCAGTTCTGCAAAAATATCATTTTGTGGTGGAGCAATAACCATTCAGTCTATCATATCAGCATCATGCGGGGCCTTCATTCTTTTGACTTGTGTTTGTATTCTTACAGCTTGTTGGCAGTCTATCATGACTTTTTTTTTTCTATGTGTGTCTAGGAAGATCAAATCTTTGCCCATCTTCTTGAGTCAGATTGAGGAGCTCGAAAGTGGATGAGCTTGATGTAGATGTGGAAAAAGGCTAGTGTAGCCTCTATGGTGATGTGGGAAGTATGACATATGTTGGGATATTTTATGGATTTGTGATGCCGTATCTCAACAGGGTAATATGTTTTTTGAGTAATGGCATTTCTCTTCTTTGGTAGTCAATGAAGGATAGTACTGAGGTGTTTAGTGGACAGGTCTCAGACTGAACAATCTGTCTCCTTTCTTCTAGCACCTTTATGAGTTTAGCATGGCCCGAATCCCAGTATCCATCTTAATCACTGGCTTCTTTATAAGCTTCACAGCTACAGTTTCTAACCCATAGGCAATGTCTTGTGAAAGGACATTTAAACCAGTGTACGTTGTATCCTTCGTGGTTGAATTGTTGAACCCAGTCATTATCTCTCATGAATCCTTCAAGTAAGCGCGAGACATATTCCAGATCTAAGATTTCTTCCTTAAAATAAGTATCAGAGGGGATGATCATGCTAATAGGAAGAGATTCCTGGTGAGGTGTCACTTCAGACAAAGTTTGAAGACGCTGAGAATAGAATCTCAACCTCTTGTAACAATTGACACATTAATCTAGAGTGACTTTGAGAAATTCTTCCCTAGACACTTGGTTTGACATCTATACACCAAGGACAGTTCTTTGGGTAGTGTTTATGACTAAGGATAAAAAGGTTTGGTCTCCTGGCATGGACAGAGTGTCCTCATAGTTTTGTACTTGCCAAGCTGATTGGAAATGTACGGTTGGTTATGTGCTAGCCTCTGGTGTTTCCAAGATTTGGACTTGGATCTTTAGTGCCTTGGTTAAGCTTGGATCCATAAGGGACATGATAAGGTTTGGAAAGAGAGTAACAACAAGTGTCCCATCATCTAGGATAACATGTAGAGTACCTAGATTCACATGTTGGTATTTACAAAATCTCATATCAAGGAGAGAAAGACATGCCTTTAGTGGTTGTCGTTTTCTTCCATGATGCGTCAACGCAACACGAATAGCACCAAAATAGATATGGGTATAATAATGATTTCTCTACTCTTGTAGGATGTTTTCTGGTATCTGCAAAGTGATGAAATAGTCATATAGAGTCGTAAGGATATGCTGGTCAAAAGTTATGGCAACAAAGTATTCCTTAAATCCTTTTGGCTTATTCTGATGCAAAGAATCAATATGAATCTATAGATTACATGCTTTCTTGACAAAGGCAGAGTAGGGGTTAGGTAGAGGTATATATATGGAGTGTATATCTTGTTCAGGCTGTAGCACCTCTACTTCAAAGAGATTGTTATATTTACATGACAAAGTCTTGTGAGGGAAAGAAAATATGCTAGCTAAGGAAGAAACTGGTATGGAGCAAACAAAGTAGAAGAAGTTGTAGAGAAAGACATATTTTTGTATTTTTGGACTATAAAGACTCGATGTATTTGTTCTAAGGCTCTATGGAAAAGACTCATTAAAATATAAATTTTTTTTGTATTTTTGTGGACTGACTATATATATTTGTGCTAAAGATCTAAGGACAAGACAAAACAAATATTTGTTCTAAAATCTAAGAAAAGAGACTACCACTCAATTATATATAAGACACAGAATACAATAAGTGAAAAACACTGACATTAATAATGGAAATGAAACTATGACTTAAATATGTACAAGACTGTGAAAGTAAAACTGGAAAGTGAGAAGTGGTAACAGATCTAAGAATAGAAGCTATGACAAAATAAAAATAAAAATGTAAAGCTGGTTCACGTGGTTGCAATTAGCAGAGGTGGATGCAAAATCTTACTTCCTCCCTCTCTCTGAGAGTGTGGATGGCTCTGATACCAAACAGACAGGGAGGCAGCGGGGCATAGAGGACTGCCAGCGAGAGCATCCAGGAGGCTAAAAATAGACTCCAAACTTTCTAACATGAAAAGTGGTTTCACGACTATATAGGCGACACACCATATGAAATTAAATCTTCTATCAACACCACAGACACAGAGTCTAACCTTTCCAATATGATAGGCCATTCACGTCCATATAGGCGGCAAGTCATATGAAATCAAAACTTTTAATCTACACACCGTAACTTTCCTACGACTGAGATACTCATTCATAAGGACGATTTGATTTATCAACAAAGCCTTCACAAACCTGAACGGGATGGCTTGGCTTTGAAACATGAGCTACACATTCAGATGGTTTGCCTTTGTAACAAAGACTTCACAACCCTCAGTGGGACGGCATGACTTTGTCAGTCTTAGAACACATGAATCCTTTATATCCTTAGTACAAGACTATTTTGTATATGTCATAAACGGGTCTTACAACAGCTCTCCCTGGTCCGTTTCCCTCAAGCATCCACAGAAAAAAGGAGTACTAAGGCAGACCTAAGATTTTCCTATTGCCATCAATTCGAAAAGCTATGGCATGGACTAAGCCAATTTCGTTTCATATACATGGAAATGACTTAGACATCGCAATATGAAGCCAACTTCATTTTATATTCATAGAAAGTACCTTCGGAGTTCTATGTTTCAGTCACAATAAGCACCTCACCAAAGTATTTCCTTACCCCACTGCTTCGACCTAAAGTACCAAATCACCCATCCCTTTGGAAGAGAGAAAGCAAGAGCAAGAGATTTTAGCCAATAAATATTTTTATTGAAAATAGAGAAACTATAAAAAAGGTTTTTAGGTAGAGAGAATGATGCCATCTGCCGAAAGGCCTAGGCTTCTTTTTATACGAGAAAAAAGCTTACTAGATAAGCCACTAAGGAGGGTTTCCTTAGAGATGAGGGTAACTTACTGGAAAGGGTAACCCGCTGGAGAGGGTAACCTGCTGGGAAGGGTAACCCACTGGAGAGGGTAACTTCTTACACATGTCATTTGACGTCATCTTTAAGGTAGTGTTGGATGGTGCCGGCGGCGATGAGCTTGCGTATCTTTCTTCCATATACCAATCTACTCTGTGCTTGATGAATAGTCATATAAGTCTGATGGCTGGCGTTGTTTCCTTCTTCTCTATCGGTAGACAGTTTTTTGAAGAGAATTCCTTCGGCCTTGATAGGAAGTCTTCCAGGATGTTCTCCTTTACCTTAATGTGTTTTACTCTAAATTTATAGGGAGAAAACCATTGAGACCGTCGAAAAATCTACGAATTTGGGATAATCTTTAGATGTAGCTGGACCATTTTAGGAAAAGCCCGCTAGATCTAAAATTTAGTGTAAATAAGGAATAAGTTAAACTTCTTGATTCCATTCTTCACAACAAGAATTTCCTTGAAGGTGGAATGATAGTGTTGTTCTGTCTCTTTGAATTTTCCACTTACCTGTCTTCATACTTTTCACTGGTCGTCTTTTTCTTTAAGGAGAACTGCACTCCAATAGTGGTTGCTAGCATCAGTCTGCAATATCATCTGTTCGTCTAATAGGATATAGAGTGTCTTGACATTGCTAGAGATTCCTTTGATTTTTCGGACTGCATCACCCTGCTCTTTTCCCAGGCTGGAGCATTTTTCTTTAGTATCTTTGTGAGTGGGGAGATATAGGTTGAGACATCAGGGATAAAGTCTCTGACATAATTAATCACGCCAAGAAACTGCTCGAGCTGCTTAACTGAAAAGGTAGTATTTGGAAACTTAAGCAATTCTTGGAAGATATGTGGTCCAGGAGTGTAAGAGCCATAGGCAAAATGTATTCCCAAGAAATCAATCTCATCTCGCACGAGGGTCATCTTTTTTGCCGATGGTACGCCATGCTACTTTAACAAGTCATGGAATTGGCGGAGTAGATCAAGGTGCTCATCTATAGTGTTGCTGAAGAGCAGTATATCATCGATGTAGACCAATGATGTATGGAAGATGGGATTGAATATTCTGATCATGGCCTTTTGGAAAAGTAAGGGGCAGGTTTGAGCCCAAATGACATAACTTTCCACTGGTAGTAGTGATCGGGTATATAGAAGGACGTTTTGGCTCTATCTTCTGGGTGTATGCCCAGCTTGTAGAATCTAGATTTAGGGTTGAATTCGACTAATTGCATTCCACCTTTATTCTTCTTCTTCTTCTTCTTATATGTAAATAGAAGGTTCTCCAAATTGGGAGATCTCCTAAGAATTCTTAGAAGGGAAAGTATTTGATCTTCATCATCGAAATCGAACTAAATGGTGTGACAACCCTTAAGTTGTTGAGGCATGTGGTGAGGCTCTCGTCTTCAATACAAGAAGCAAAAGACTTTAGGTAGTGAATGTCAAGAATAAAATGAAAAACTTCAGGCCAGCTATTGAGTAGATATGTCCAGTTCATCGGTCTATCTTCGTGGTGTTTGTTTACTACAAGTGCAACTCTTTTCAGCTTCCTAGAGTCTATGAAATGGCCCAACTCAAGCGTTTTAGCGGTATTTATAAGATAGAATATTGAGAGTTTTGGTGCATATATTTTTAAGTGGTCAAGTCCTATGGACGTCCCAACTAGCAGGTGTCACTAGGTTTGGCATCGATAAGTAAGAAGCTTTAATGCCGTCTAATTCTAGGGTGAGTTTAACTAGTATAAGCCTTTTGAGCTTGTGGAAACCCCTGAAGCTGCATGGTGTCCTGAAAATGCAGTTGAACAGGATCAACTTTTCTAATTCTACAGAGTACATGTAGGACGACAATTTATAAGTATGATTGTTCATAGTCTGAAGGGTGAGATCCTTAAGTCAGTTTCTCGACAACAATAACATCCATTGATCAATAATATAGTGTTGAGAGTGAGATATTGATGAAATACCCAGGAGGAATGTCTTAATGGCTCCATCGTGTTGTGACAAAATTTTACTGACGATCTCTATTAATTTTTGCTGTAACAAAATATTACTGAAGATGTCTATTAATTTGTTCGATGACTTGTTGTTGGTGTAATATACCACATTTACAATAAATGATTACAGTTGAAAATAAAATGAATAAAAGTGAAGAAAATAAAATAATCTTCTTCTTGGCTGAGGCGTGGATATCTCATTTTCTTTAAGGAGATTCAAGCCCACTGCAGCATAATCTACACCGATCCAACAGTATATCTCGTGACTTGTCCCCTCCAGGATACAACAACCCATCAACAATGTACAACTCAAACAACTCTGGATTAGTTGAAGAGTCCAAAGCTCCACCATAAGAGCATCTTCCTTCAACATATATTTACTCTCTTTGTATAGTGAATATAGTTAAAGACAAATTATTTTATTTATCTTAACTCTTTCTTTCACTAATATAATAACTCTCATTTGTAAAGTGAATATAGTTGTAGACTTAGAATATTTTCTTTGTCTCAACTCTCTCTTTCACTACTACACACTATAATCTTTTTCACACTTATCATATTTTCTAGTCCATGCATTATAACATGCAAGACCACCTCTATTTATAGGTGAGGTATTCATCCTTGTATTGAATAAGAAGAATGCGGTGTATTAAAGTGGGTACATGAATGGTTGGATATTACATGAGTTATAAGCATAATTACGTAATATAATGGGCAAATAAATACTTAGTGGTTATAGGAGTTTTAAGAAACTCATGACCACTGTCTTCCACTAACAAATGTAAGTAATATACTCATAATACACAATTTATACCCACTAATATATACACTTAATATATTAATTTATAAAATACATATACACCAATATTCCCCCACTCATTATAATATTAAAGTATGAGAGTTCACTAATTTAGTTGAAGGGAGACTATTATACATAATGAAGGTGTGCTCTGCTTTGAACCTTCACTTAGTAAAACAGTAACATTTACTCTAGAGTCAGTAGTGGTGCCATAATTGAACTATGACTGCTTAAGGGAAATAAAGTATTACTGCTTATACACAATAATAAAAGTGTTGACATAAGCTTTAATAGGCAGCACATTACGCCATGTGCTAGCCCAATTTTTCATGAGCGTTTTTTGAGAATAAGCCTCATTCTCATAGGAAGTGGCCTACTTCCACACTCATTTAGGTGAAATCTTTCAAGGGTGGTCCTGTAATTTCGACACCCCACTCATAAGAGATACAAAATTTCATTAAGAGTTCTTAGACTCAACCTTCACAAATCATTACAGGAATAAAATGCACTCACATCATAGGAAGAATTAAACAATAGTGCATCTCACACCAAGTCATTATATGATTCGTTCTTCCCCTTGAACTTGGTTATAGGATCTCTAGTCTCCAAGTTGGGTTTCCATATATATAACTCATGATATTTTTTATAGGCTTTCTTCCTCCCCCTCGATGTAATTCAGACTATTTTCTTGCTAAGGCCTTAGTTTTGAATCTGCAAGATTATCACAAAGTTAACACAATTAATATTGGTATACCATTGATCAATATGATCTCACAATATTGTGTTTTTCTCATTATGGTCTGAATTTTCTATTATAAAAATGGTTTATACTCTATCAATAAATTTTTGGTGCTATCACATAACTCAATATTAGAGAGATCAATTTCTCAACATAAAGTGATTGATCAATTAACTTTTTCACTAGTTGAAGCTAAAATAGTTATTTCAACCTCCATAATGAGTTAGCAAATCATAATTTATTTCTCATTAGTAAATAGCACCACGTTATTTTTTTCCTCATTTTGCATCAAAAACACTTTTAAGTACAACAAGCCACAAACTTTTTCTTTAACCAAGTAAATATACTTGATTTGCTTGTTTAAGTACTTTTACATAACTTCATGCCAAGTGAAACTAGCCACATATTTCATATTTCATTAAGCTAGTAAAATCTTTTTTTTTTTCACACCACTTTCACATATTTGAATCAAAAGAAGTTGCATGACTAATATAATCAACAAAATGTATTTCACAATTTTTATTTTTTACCATAATGTGACATGTCAAGAAAAAATTCATCAAATAATTTAGGTATTTTTCATTCCAAGAATGAAATTTACCTCACCCAATGTCAAATGGCTACTCAACATTTTTACTCTTTCTTTGATAACATGCTAGAGCCAAATATAAAGACGTCACGTTATATACAAATTAATAATGACATGTGATTTACTCCAACAATAATTATGCACTTATAACACTTTTTTAACTCATTCTCAAAAGTAAAAATGTCACAATTTTGTGGTGATTTTTTCTCATTTCATTAGCCCCCACTATTTTGAGCATTTGAAATATCACTTATGTTTATAAAAAGTAGTATAGTTTTATTCAAAATAAAATATTAGGTAATTTTTTTTACCTTTTCTCCGCAACAAGTAGAATTTTTTTTACCTTTCATCCCCTTGAGTTGAGCAAGTATTTTTATCTTTCATCCCCTTGAGTTGAGCAAATAGAAAGATACTTGTTATCTCTTGCCATCTATCTTTTGAGATCTCTCATCTCGATATCCATGATTTTGTAAACAATACCAAAACATGAATCTCCTTAAAATTGTTGGTGTAATATACCACATTTACAATAAATGATTACAGTTGAAAATAAAATGAATAAAAGCAAAGAAAATAAAATAATCTTCTTCTTGGCTGAGACGCGGATATCTCGCTTTCTTTAAGAAGATTCAAGCCCACTGTGACATAATCTACACCGATCCAACAGTATATCTAGTGACTTATCCCCTCCAGGATACAACAGTCCATCAATGATGTACAACTCAAACAACTCTGGATTAGTTGAAGAGTCCAAAGCTCTACACCTTCCTTCAACATATATTTACTTTCTTTGTATAGTGAATAAAGTTAAAGACTTAGATTGTTTTCTTTGTCTCAACTCTTTCTTTCACTAATATAATAACTCTCATTTATAAAGTGAATATAGTTGTAGACTTAGAATATTTTCTTTGTCTCAACTCTCTCTTTCACTGCTACACACTATAATCTATTTCACACTTATCATATTTTCTAGTCCATGCAATATAACATGCAAGACCACCTCTATTTATAGGTGAGGTATTCATCCTTGTATTGAATAGGAAGAATGTGGTGTAGTAAAGTGGGTTCATGAATAGTTGGATGTTACATGAGTTACAATTATAATTACATAGTATAATGGAAAAATAAAGACTTAGTGGTTATAGGAGTTTCAAGAAACTTATGACCACATTCTTCCACTAACAAATGTAAGTAATAATACTCAGAATACACAATTTATACCCACTAACATATGCACTTAATATATTAATTTCATAATAAAATGAATATACACCAACACTTACTGGGGCAAAACTGAGAAAATATGAGGTTGGGGATTGAAGCCCAAACGTGTCTCTACAATTTACACAAAACACTCATTTTTGCAGCTTCATCAATAGTCAAATTCTCCTGAATTTGGTGTTTGACATTAATGGGAAGATTTGTAACTCTATCAATACGTTCGCCAGCTTCAATTTTGAGTCCCTTAGAGGGATCCATTAGTGTGACTTGAGAGTTGTTATAGAAGGCAAGGCGTGTATGATATATGAATGAGTAGATAGACTCCTAATTGACTTTAAATAGGGTTGGGACTTTTAGTCTACAAATAATATCATGGCATTACTGTTAAAAGGGTCATAAGGTATGCAGTTTTTCTTTTCTATTTTTCATTACATGGGTCTTTTTATTTTTTGTTTTGGGGGAGGAGAGTGTGGAGAAGTTGTGGGATTTGTGTTAAAAGGTGGAATTGTATGAATTTGAGTTATGGGTTTTCTTTTTTATTTTGTTGTTGTTTGCAAAGAAAATTTTTTGTGTAAAGAAGCAACAATTTGAACAGGCACGACACCAACAAGAATTTCGCTTGAGTTAAAAGGATATGTTGAATTAAGGGTCATGGGTCGCTCATGTGACCCGAACCAACCCGACTCGACCTAGTTTTTTAATTTGTTTTTGAATTATCTGACAAAATAAGGGGAAAAAGAAGAGATAAGTTTAATTTTAAAACTTGGGGGGAACGGTTACTGTTCCACTTTCCCAATATATTACCACTTCTTTTCCTATGTAAAAGTCAGAAAAACAGTAACAAAAGGCCAAATGGAAAACAACAACAAGGCAGTGAAACTTTAAGGCATTTAGTTTGTGATTCTATAACTTTGTTTCCAAGAGATTCAAAGAAGACGTGGGGCAGATCTTTTCGGTTGCAAAATCAAATTCCGCTGCAAGTTTAAGGTACACACTGATTTATGTTTTTGCTCCGAATAAACTAACAATGGCATCAGAGACGGGTTTATTGCCCCGTTTTTACATGTTATTTTTTTAAGTTTAAGAGAAATTTATGTATGAACATACCTGTGAGAAAATCTTGATTATTGGTTGTATGAATTTTTGGATCTGATTAGAAGCGCCGCCATGGCGGGTTTTTTTTTGGCGGATCCTGTTAGATGCCTGTCAAACGCGTCGCTAAAATCTGGTTGGACGCACCCCAATTCAGAAAGACACATCAATTTTTTTTATTTGACCTTTCACTTTAATTTGCTGTTGTGATTGTTATGGTTTCAAATGCTATGAAGCACTTTTGTAATTTTTAAGAACAAAAAAAATAAAAAATATAAGGTTTGATTTATGCGGCTTCAGAAGAAGGAAAGAAAGCTGCTCCCCTTTTGTTTTTTTCTTTTTATAAGAAATAGTAAAGTTTTTGTTTGACTTTAAGAGAGAAGTACTTTTGAGCCTTCTTTTTGGGAAAGAGAAAATAATTAAATGCATTGTGTAGAGCATTATATGTGTACATTTTATTTAAATGGGCCCTATCATTAATTTATT
>NC_061117.1:201702987-201707158 GCF_002878395.1 Capsicum annuum
TAATTGTAGTATATATATATATATATATATATATATATATATATATATATATATATATATATATATATATAAAGGGTGTATACTATTGCACTATGATTGCTTTAATAAAAGAAAAATGGAGAATCTAGTAGTGTAAAATATTATGCCTTTAATTTTTTTTATGAGGGTACATATTAGGCTTGATGTAATTCTTGTCTTAAATAGTTCTTAATTTTTCATAAACAGATTGTGACTTCTACAATAAATTGCGACATAAGTTGTCGCATTGAATGACATAATCATTCTTATTGTTTCTTGGTTCCTATTTCTGAAATGGTTGAACGGGGACAAACTCGAATCACTCCAAGTGGGAGTTCAGGATGTCGAGCAAAGAAACAAAGTGGAAGAGCACGTCGTTGAAGAATATGTTTTCGAGGTCGTGAGATCATACGAAATGGTGTTCCTAGAGCGATACAAAATCTATTATGGACTGAAAGGGCTATGCAAAGGGAAAGAGAAAAGAAACTCAAAGAATTCAAGTCTTTTAAGATGACCACTAACATTAGTGTTGCTAGTTTTATACATCTGTTTGAAAAGAAACATGTAGAACTAGAAAACTATGTAGAAATCTCAAATTGGGAAGCATTAGCTATTTTAGAAAATTCTCTCTGTGACCTTTGGGGCGAGAGATTATTGATGTTTACCATGAGATTTGGCCTAGCGAGCCTTTTTGGGTGTACATAAGTCGTCTAGAATATTTGTGGAATGACTTTTATTTTTAGATTGATTTGTAACATGAAGTTACTTATTTACTTTATATATTATATATATTAAGTTGTTTATCTCTTTTTACGTGAATTTCATTCATTTATTTGAGTTTAAAATGACTCAATTGAAAGTTATCATCCTAATACACATTAAGAAATTAATTTCTAATTTTGGTCGTGTTTAGTTTGTATGTGATGATTGGATTCTTAAGTGTCCTTTCGATTTTACACTGAACATGAAACCTTTAGGTGAAATTATTTGCTTAAATGTGTAATTTGTATGCATAATTGATAACACACTTGCATAATTATATCTTAATAACAGACATGGCATCTAAAAGCATAATTTCTGACTTGAACGAAGGAGAAAAACTAAATGGAGACAACTACGGCATTTGAAGTCGTAAGATGTGGTATGTACTGGAAAAGCAAAATGATCTTGAAGGTACTAACCATGTCTTAAGTCTACCAGAATAGGGCAACACTGCACAATATAGAAGAGAACTTGAAGCTTATAAGGCTTAGAGAAAGGTTGATTCCATTGCATGTAGAATCATTATAAGATCCGTGGTTAATGACCTCATACATGAGTGTGAGAAATTTTCTACTGCCAATGCCATCTGGGAACACTTGCGAGGAATATATGGGGGTACTTCTGTTACCCGCCTCAAACAACTGACTATCAAATTTGACACTTACAAGAAGCGTCATGATCAGAACATCAAACAACACCTTAGGTTGATGTCGAATATGATAGCTCAACTCAAAAGTGTTGGTCACGTTCTCTCAGATGAGCAGCAGGCTCAAGCAGTGATTCGATCTCTTTTCAACAGTTGGGAACACTTGAAGGTCAACTTAACCCACAATGACAGTATCAAATTTTTTTCTGATATTGCAAGTCACGTTGAACGTGAAGATGAGTGGCTCAATGCTGCTAAAGCTTCTTCTAATGCCTTTATGGCAGAATCAAGCGGTAAGAACTCTTCAGAATTCAAGCGCAAGAATAAGTGGAAAAAGAACGGAAAGGGTAAAGATACCAAAGAAGGTACCTCTAAAAAAAAAGAACAAACCAAATTCCAAGAAGGGAAAATTTTTTTTTCAAGAAGAAAGACAAGAGCAAGATGAAGTGCTACAACTGCTAAGTTTTGGGGCATTTTGCTCGTGAATGTCCTGAGAAGAAAAAGGTAGCATTTCCAAATGCATCTCTAAGTGCTACATATGTTTCTAGGATTGCTTTATTAACTGAATCTTATCCCATGTGAATTGTAGACTCAGGAGCCACCGACCATATAAGTCGAGATCGAGAAGCGTTTGTAGAGTTTTGTTGAGTTTCACCTGGATCAAGGTGGATCTATGTAGAAAATAATGCAAGGCTTGAAGTCAAAAGGATTGGCACTTGCAAAGTAGATTTGTGTGGAGGTCGGTCTTTAATGTTGCATGACGTCCTACATGCTCTAGAAATTCGATGAAACTTTGTGTCTGTGTCTGTTCTTTTAGATGTTGGTTTTCATTTGTTCTTTAGTCGTAATTGTGTAAGAATTACTCTAAATAATATTTTTTATGATATTGAACATCGTTATGATCGCTTTATTATTTTAGATAGTAATTCTTCAACTTATGACTATTATGTTGACCGCTGTGTAATGTCATCTTATTCAAGTAATAATGATGCTGATATACTTACATAGCATGCTAGATTGGGTCACATAGGGTAAGACCGGATGAATAGATTGGTAAAGGAAGGACAACTAGGTTCTTTCTCCAAAATTGAAAAGCCAACTTGTCAAAATTATCTTCCCGGAAGGATTACACTTAAACCATTTAGGAAGGCTAAAAGAGCCGAATTCCCATTGCAATTAATTCATTCTGATATCTATGGTCCAATGAATGTGAGGGCAAGGACTGGTGCTTCATATTTCATTACGTTCATTGATGATTTCACGCGCTTTGGTTTAAGGATGTTAAGTGGGCCGGGCCGGGTCAACCCAAAATCGGCCCGTGATAGTTAATCGGGTTGGTGGACCGATCCGGGCTGGTTTGGGGTTAAGTGGGTCAGGCCGGGTCCGGGTTCAACAGTAAAAATTTAAAAACAACCCTAACCCGGCCCACTTAACCCAACCCGGTCAAACCCACCTAAACTCGGTCAAACCCGGTTAAAAACTGGTCAAACCCAGTTGAAAACCGGTCAAACCCATTTAAAAACAATTTTTTTTTTCCAATATACACTATATACACAATAATTATATACACTATATATTTTTTAATAAATATATACACAATTACAAATATATACGTACCATTCAATATATACGACTATACATACTACTTTAAATAAAACATATACTACAATAGTACATTATATATATACATTATAGTATATATATATATATAGTTATAAACTAATTTATAAAACATATTCACATGTATACGTTAAATATATACTACTTTAGAAGATATATACACATATATACGCACCCTTCAATATATTATATATGTACTACTTTAAATAAAATATATACTATGGTATATATATATATATATATATAGCTATATACTAATTTATAAAACATATACACATGTATACGTTAAATATTTACGTCTATAGAAGATTTATACACAAATATACGCACCATTCAATATATATGTTCTACTTTAAGTAAAACATATACTACAATTTATATATATGTTACAATATATATATAGTTATATACTAATTTATACAACATATACACATGTATACATTAAATATATACGTCTATAGAATATATATACACATATATACAACAATATATATAGTTATATACTAATTTATAAAATATATACACATGTATACATTAAATATACACGTCTATAGAAGATATATACACAAATATACGCACCATTCAATATATATGTACTACTTTAAGTAAAACATATACTACAATATATATATATATATATATACACACACTACAATATATATATATAGTTATATACTAATTCATAAAACATATACACATGTATACGTTAAATATATACGTCTGTAGAAGATATACACACATATATACGCACCATTCAATATATATGTATACTTTAAGTAGAACATATACTACAATATATATATATATATATATATATATATATATATATATATATATATATATATACTATAATATATTAGTTATATACTATAATATATTAGTTATATACTAATTTATACAACATATACACATGTATACATTAAATATATACGTCTATAGTAAATATATACCCGTATATACAACAATATATGTATAGTTATATACTAATATATAAAACATATACACATGTATACATTAAATATATACGTCTATAGAAAATATATACACAAATATACGCACCATTCAATCTATATATACTACTTTAAGTAAAACATATACTATTATATATATATATATATATATATA
>NC_061117.1:201707258-201751973 GCF_002878395.1 Capsicum annuum
TATATATATATATATAGTTATATACTAATTTATAAGACATATACACACGTATACGTTAAATATATACTACTTTAGAAGATATATACACACATATACGTACCATTGAATTTATGCACTACTTTAAATAAAATATACTACAATATATATACACTACAATATTTACACACACTATATATATAGTTATATACTAATTTATAAAACATATACACATGTATACGTTAAATATATATGCAAAGCCCCGAAAAATGGTCCCGGAGCGTGACACGGTGCTTGAGGCTACGAGTAGCCCCAAGCTAACCGTTTGAGCCATTTTCATTTAGTTCAACACAAATCAATGGGGTTTCCATAAATAACCCTCAAATATCAACAGAGTAATCATCATCTAATAATAAAAAAATTTCAGAAAGATAACAAAATACGGCTTATTAGTCAACTCCCAACATCTATACTAGTCTGACAAGCCTCTAAGAAAATCAATAAAACCAGCGAGCCATTGAGACATGCCCCAACTGACTCATACTCAGTTATCAAATGTAAACAATTCTGTGAAACCAATATCAGACATCACATCCTTGGAACATGAGGACTCACCACAACAGAGGATGTAGAATAGCGTGCTCGAAGAATCACTGTCAAACCTGAAACTGAGCACCTGAACCTACATTCTGAGAAAATGCAGCCCACATCCGAAGATGTGGGTTAGTACCATGGAAAGGAACTGAGTATATTGGGGTGTGTGTAGTTGTATAAATATCATCATCATAAATATTTATAAGAAATATGCAGGATGTATGAAAGACTCACATAGCTCGAAGAAAATCATCATAATCATGAGAGGATAAATAAGTACAATAACACATGTGAGTCATCATATAATTTGTCAATCACTTTCAGTTTATCAACAATATCAATTCTCATAATGTAAATAGCATTTAAATCTTTTGAAAGAATAACTTTCACAATTCCACTTTCAAATCACTTCACCATTCACCATAGACACAAGGAGACACACACACACTGAGAGATCCTATAACCGACATAAACCATGTGAGCTACATGGAGTCCAACGTACAACCCACATTGGGGAGATCTGTCCTATCCTTGCCATTGGAGTAGGACTATCGATATCAAATCCACACAAACTAGTGATCACTATATAAATCAACCTTAGGCTCACTCCTACGGTGGTACGTAGTTCTAGGGAATCAAGGTCACTTTATACCTCTCACTCGATGCTAACGATTTCTCCCGGACTTAGCTCAGATCATTTCAAAGACAATCCACAATAAAATAATTTCAGTAATATATAAATATACATCGGGAGCCATCATGCTTCCCATCTATCAAAATAAACCACGTTGTGGATTTCTTTCACACTCGAGTTCAAAACAACTCCATTAAGACCAAAAGGTCAAATCATTCAAAATATCTCAAATATTCAACATCAACGTGCTTATAACACACACTTTCTAAAAAAAACACAATTTTCCATGGGGATTCACGACCCAAATATCAAAATCATGATAAATATCGTTCAAGATTCATGCTTTATATCTCCACACATGTAAATTCATCTTTCAAAATCATAAACATCAAGATTTCATAATAATCATCATAAGATATGGGTTCATACACTAAACTCGTAAAAATCAAATAAAAATCATGCCTTTATAAAGAAAATTACTTTTGGACACAAGAACGAAAGAGAGTTCTTATTGAAAAACCCCACATACCTTGAATGATGAACTTTAGATCGATACTTTTTTAAAGATGTTAATCGTGCCTTTGAATGATGGTTCTTGGAGTTCTTGAACTAGGAACTTGGAATCTTGAATAAATTTGCAGAATTAATGGTGAACTTTGGAGGTTCTTGAAGTTGGATGTAGGAGCTTACGGTTTTCTTTTTGAGGGAATTTGATGAAATATAACATATAATGCTTCTAATAGGCTTTAATATTGAGTTTGGACGGATTTTGGGTGAGGGCGATTGACCAAAACACCCCTAAAAATCAAATAATTCTCGAATCTGTCCTTTGTTGGACTGTTTTGATAGTCTGAAGTAGATCAACCATAACGTTTTACACCGATATCTAAATTGGATGAAACAAATTTCATTAGAAAGAGAACTCTCATATCTTTCCATTGATATATAGTATCTCACCCAGATCATTGTGTACGAGAAGTTATGATCGTTTGAAGTTAACCAAAAATTTGCTTTTGATAGGCTGAAGTAGATCGACCATAACTTTTTGCTCCGATAGACGAATTGGATGAAACCAATTTCATTGGAAAGAGGACTCGCAGAGCCTTCCGTTGATATATAGTAGATCATCCAGATCATTATGTACAAGGATTTATGATCGTTTAAAGTTGGAGCAAAAATACGCCAGGCTTCAGTACTTTTTCTTGCACGTTTTACTGTTCACTACTATTCATGGTTCTATTGGAATGTTCATAACTCGTCGCTCCGGTGTCCGTTTTGGATGATCCACATATATTTGGAAAGATTATTTGATATTCTATTCAATGGTGGGTCATAATCTAAGACATTCCACACGAAAAATTTATAATTTATTCTAGAAGATAGAACCCAATACGTTTACACACAAAATTTCAACAAAAAATTTCCTGGGGTATTTCATCATCCCCCCTTGGAAACATTCTTCTCGAATAACACTAGACTTGCCAAGATTAGAGAGGGAATAGTGAATATAGTTGAAACTATTTGTTAGACTTATCACCACATCGTTTCTCACTCCGAATGCAACATACAATGCATAAATTCAAGAAACTACAGCTGAACACATAATAAATGACAGCTGAACTGCTGCAACTTTTATCAAAAGTAAATGATTTAGGAAAGAACGGTACCTTCGGCTTGATCGGAGTTTGTGGAAAATAGGTGCGGGTACTTGGATCACATATCCGCCTCAACTTCCCAAGTTGCACCCTCAATAGATTGGTTTCGCCACAACACCTTGACTAAGGGAACTTCTTTGTTCCTTAGTCTTCGGACACTGAAATCAAGAATCTCAACAGGAATCTCATCAAAAGAAAGATTTTCTTGAATGTCAGCACTCACAAGGGAATCCACTACCACAACATCGCTAATATGCTTTCTAAGCATGGAGACATGGAATATTGGATGAACAGAGGACAACTCGGAAGGCAAATCGACCTCATAAGCTACCTTACCAACACGACTAAAAATTTTGTAAGGACCAACATAACGGGGACTAAGCTTCCCTTTCTTTCCGAATCTCTTCACCCCCTTTATGGGTGAAAGTTTCAGATATACTAGGTCACCAACTTCAAACTCAAGGTCTCTCCTTCTAACATTCGCATATGACTTCTGACGACTCTGCGCAGTTTTCAACCTTTCCCTAATCAACTTAACTCTTTCCATAGCCTCAAATATCGAATCAAGACTACTCACAGCCGCTTCACCCACCTCGAACCAACCTATGGGTGATCTACACTTCCTTCCATATAAGGCTTCAAATGGAGCCATGCCAGTACTAGAGTGGAAACTGTTATTGTAAGCAAACTCTATCAATGGTAAGTGATCATCCCAACTTCCCTTAAAGTCAAGTGCACAAGCTCTCAACATATCCTCTAAGGCCTGGATGGTTCGCTCAGCCTCACCATCGGTCTGCGGATGAAAAGCAAAACTCAAAAGCACTTGGGTACCAAGACCCTTCTAAAAAGCTTTCCAAAATTGCGAAGTAAACTGAGTACCCCTATCCGAAATGATAGACAAGGGAACTCCATGCAGTCTGACTAGCTCTCAGATATACAATCTATTGTAATCCTCTGCAGTATATGAAGTATGAACAGGAAAGACCACAACCCAAATGGAATCATGATGGTGTCGGGAAGGAGGTAAACCAATGACGAAGTCCATATTTATCTCTTCCCACTTCTAGGTGGGAATACTAAACTCTTGCATCATACCACCTGGTCTTTGGTTTTCAACCTTAACCTGTTGGCATGTTGCACACTTAGCTACAAACGCTGCTATATCTTTCTTCATGCCACTCCACCAATAGATTTACCACAAGTCTCGGTACATCTTGGTGGCACCAGGATGAATAGAATATCGCGCCCCATGCGCTTCAGCCATAATCCTCTATCTTAGATCATCAACATTCGGGACACACAATCTACCCTACAATCTCAACACACCATCTCCCCCTTGGGAGAAAATCTCTACTTTTTGGTCCTTGAGTGAGTTCTTCAGTCTGACCAAACTAGCATCTAAGTATTGCTTTTCCTTCACTTTCAAAACCAAGGAGGATTCAGAACTACTCTGAACCCCTATACTACCTTCAGCAGAGTCAAACAACCTAACCCCCAATCTAGCCAAACGATGTACATCACGAGCCAACTCTTTCTTACCTTCTACCACATGCGAAACACTACCTATGGATACTCTACTTAGGGTATCCGCCACAACATTGGCTTTGCCCGGATGGTACAACACACTCATATCATAATACTTTAGTAATTCTAACCATCGTCTCTGCCTAATATTCAATTCTCTCTGGGTAAACACATACTGCAGACTCTTATGATCAGTGAAAACATCAACATGGACACCATACAAATAGTTTCTCCAGATTTTCAAAGCAAACACAACAGCAACCAACTCAAGGTCATGGGTGGGGTAATTTTTTTCATGGGGTTTCAACTATCTAGAAGCATGAGCTATCACCTTACCCTTCTACATCAATACACAACCCAACCCAACTCTCGAAGCATCACAGTACACCACAAAACCATCAACACCATAAGGCAAATTCAAAACAGGGGCTGAAGTGAGTCGAGTCTTCAACTCCTGAAAACTTTTCTCATAAGATTCGGACCACAAGAACTTCACTTTCTTTTGGGTCAACTGAGTCATAGGAGACTTTATAGAGGAGAAACCCTCAATAAAACAGCGGTAATAGCCAGCTAAACCCAAGAAACTTCGGATATCAGTCGGAGAAATAGGTCTAGGCTAATTTTCTAATAGCTTCGATCTTTTAGGGATCAACTCTAATACCCTCGAAAAAAATGATATGACCCATAAAAGCAACTGACATTAGCCAAAACTCATACTTACTGAACTTGGCAAACAACTTGTGATCTCTAAGGGTTTACAAGACAGTTCGGAGATGATCAGAATATTCATCCTCACTACGGGAGTACACCAGTATATCATCGATGAACACTATGACAAACATATCCAGATATGGTCTGAACACTCGATTCATGAGGTCTATGAAAGCTGCTGGGGCATTAGTTAGCCCGAAAGACATAATAAGAAAGTCAAAATGGCCATAATGAGTTTGGAAAGCGGTTTTCGAGATGTGACACTTCCTACCTTTAAGTTGATGATAGCTGGAATAAAGGTATATCTTTGAGAAATAACTTGCACCTTGCAATTGGTCAAACAAATCATTTATTATCGGAAGGGGGTACTTATTTTTGATGGTAACTTTATTCAGTTGGCGGTAATCAATACACATACGCAAAGAGCCATCTTTCTTTCTCACAAACAACACAAGAGCACCCTTAGGAGAAACACTGGGCCTTGTGAAACCCTTCTTTCAACTCTTTAAGTTCTGTAGGGGCCATACGGTAAAGAGGAATAGAAATGGGCTGAGTATCGGGAAGAAGATCGATCCCAAACTCTATCTCTCTATCAGGAGATATCCCTAGGAGATCATCCGAAAAGACATCAGAAAACTCATTGACGATGTTAACAGACTGGAGAGTTGGAGTCTCAGACTTAGTGTCTTTGATTCTAATCAAATGGTAAATACACCCCTTGGAAATAAGCTTTCTAGCTTTGAGGTAAGAGATAAAATGACTCTTGGGTGACACAGAATTCCCAGACCACTCAAACACGGATGTACCCGGAAACTGAAACTTGACCACTCGGGTCCGACAATCAATAGAGGCATAAGAAGAACATAGCCAGTCCATACCCAGAATCACATCAAAATCTACTATGTATAACTTTATCAGATCAGCCAACAAGACTCTATGAAGAACGGTAACAGGACATTTTTTATACACTTTCTGGGAAATAATCGAATCACCCACTGGGGTAGAAACTAGGATAGGCTCAGGAATAATCTCAGGACTCATTTCAAAATTCACAGCAATCAAAGGTGTAACATATGAGAAACTGGATCCAGGATCCAACAAAGCATACACATCAAACTGAAATATATGAAGCATACCAATAACAACATCGGGAGAGTCCTCCTGTTCCTAGTGGGATGGTAAAGCATAGAATCTATTCTGGCACTGCCCACCAGCATTGCTAGAAGAGGCGCCCTGAGCTGGGGCTGGGTGAGTCGCTAGAACTGGAGCACAAACAGTCTGAGTCTGGGTCTGAGGATGATAGTTACAACACCCTTGTCCATCCTATAGACAATCTCTAACTCTGTGACCCATGTTACCACACCGGAAATGACTCCTCTTCTCACCCCAACACTCATCGAATGAGCCCTACCACACTTAGGACATAGGGGATGATTTGGCTTACTGCCAGCATTGTACTGGGACCTAGATACATACGACTTGCTACCTTACTCCTACCTATCTCTAGGCACAGGAGCACTAGTAGATGGCGGTGCTGGCATAGACGAACGATCCTAATACTGAGGGTGACTCCCTCCCTGTGATCTAGTCTGACCTTGTCCATGATGCTCGAATCTAGCTCTCTTATTCCCTCTCATTCTATCTCTCTCCTTAATCTTGTCTGCCTCAATTTGTTGGGCATGAGTCATCAACCTAGAAAGATTCATCTTACTATTCAGCATAGCAGACCTACACTCCTTAACCACATAACTAGACACTCCAGTCATAAACTTACTCATACTAGCCCGATTATCAACCACTAAGTCAGGAGCATACTTGGCCAACTGATTGAAATTTAGACAGTACTCCCTAATAGTCATAGAGCCCTATCGTAGGTTCATCAACTCTTCCACCTTCGCCTCCCTTTTCTCCAACGAGAAAAACTTATCCAGGAATGCATCCTAGAACTCTTGCCAAGTTGTAAGGACAACTCTCTCACCTCTACCTTTCCTCCAAGAAACAACCCAATCATAAGCAAGGTCTTTCAACCTATACGTAGCCAACTCCACACTATGTTCCTCAGATACATGTATCACCTGAGTAATCTTCCACACCTCCTCTAAAAACAACCATGGATCCTCATCAGACTTGGACCCATAGAATTCCAGCAGATTCATCTGTATGAAGTCATGGATCCTGGCAGAAGCTGAATCACCTTCCTGCTGCTGTGGAGCTGGGGCTGGGTTAGCCTGAACATTTGCAGTAACAGCTTGGGCCAGTGCCTGAAAGGCTACCCAAAATTCAGTATGAGACATATTTTCATTCAATGGGTCAGCGGGTTGAGGTTGCTGACCATCATTATTTCTTTTCGCTCAACGTGGAGACATATTTCTGAAAGAGGAGAGCATGAGGCAATAGTAGAGAGAGATACTTTAAGCACGATAGACTTCTAAAAGAAAGAATCATACTTTTTCCTAAAATGTCTTATAGCCTCTTGCTCATAGATGTGGCGCACTACTCACCGATGATTAAGACTCTACTTAACGCGGTTTGTCAGACTCCCTAGGACACCTTAAAACCTTAGGCTTTGATACCAAGTTTGTAACGCCCCAGAAAATGGGTCTCGGAGTATCACACGGTGCTTGAGGCTACGAGTAGCCCCAAGATAACCCTTTGAGCCATTTTCATTCAGTTCAACACAAATCAACGGGGTTTCCATAAATAACCCTCAAATATCAACAGAGTAATCATCATCCAAGAATGAAAGAATTTTAGAAAAATAACAAAATACGACTTATTAGTCAACTCCCAACATCTATACTAGTCTGACAAGCCTTTAAGAAAATCAATAAAACCAGCAAGCCATTGAGACATGCCCCAATTGACTCATACTCAGTTATCAAATGTAAATAATTCCATGAAACCAACATTAGACATTACATCCTTGGAACATGAGGACTCACCATAACAGAGGATGTAGAATAGCGTGCCCGAAGAAACACTGTCGAACCTGGAACTAAGCATATAAACCTACATTCTGAGAAAATATAGTCCACATCCGAAGATGTGGGTCAGTACCGTGGAAAAGAACCGAGTATATGGGGGTGTATGTAGTTGTATAAACATCATCATCATAAATATTTATAAGAAATATGTAGGATGTATGAAAGACTCACATAGCCCGAAGAAAATCATCATAATCATGAGAGGATGAAATAAGTACAATAACACATGTGAGTCATCATATAATTTGTCAATCACTTTCAGTTTATCAACAATATCAATTCTCATAATGTAAATATCATTTAAATCTTTCGAAAGAATAACTTTCACAATTCCACTTTCAAATTACTTCACCATTCACCATAGACACAAGGAAACACACACACACTGGGAGATCCTATAACCGACATAAACCATGTGAGCTACATGGAGTCCAACGTACAACCCAAGTTGGGGAGAGTCATCCTATCCTTTCCATCTGAGTAGGACTATCGATATCAAATCCACACAAACTAGTGATCACTATATAAATCAGCCTTAGGCTCACTCCTACGGGGGCACGTAGTTCTAGGGAAGTAAGGTCTATTTATACCTTTCACTCGGTGCTAAATATTTCTCCCGAACTTAGCTCAGATCATTTCAAAGACAATTCACAACAAAACAATTTCATCAATATATAAATATACATCGGGAGCCATCATGCTTCCCATCTATTAAAATCAATCGCGTTGTGGATTTCTTTCACACTCGAGTTCAAAATAACTCCATTCAGACCAAAAGTTCAAATCATTCAAAATATCTCAAATATTCAACATTAACGTGCTTATAACACACACTTTCTCAAAAAAATCACAATTTCCAATGGGGATTCACAATCCAAATATCAAAATCATGATAAATATTGTTCAAGATTCATGCTTTATATCTCCACACATGTAAATTCATCTTTCAAAATCATAAACATCAAGATTTCATAATAATCATCATAAGATATGGGTTCATCCTTCAAATTCATAAAAATCAAATAAAAATTATGCCTTTGTAAAGAAAATTACTTTTGGGCACAAGAACGAAAGAGAGTTCTTGTTGAAAACCCCACATACCTTGAATGACGAACTTTAGATCGATATTCATTTTTGAGATGTTAATCATGCCTTTGAACGTAGTTCTTGGAGTTCTTGAACTAGGAACTTGGAATCTTGAATAAATTTGCAGAATTAATGGTGAACTTTGGAGGTTCTTGAAGTTGGATGTAGGAGTTTAGGGTTTTCCTTTTGAGGGAATTTGATGAAATATAACATATAAAGCTTTTAATAGGCTTTAATATAGGGTTTGGATGGATTTTGGATGAGAGGGATTGACCAAAACGCCCCTAAAAATCAAATAATTCTCGAATCTGTCCTTTGGTGGACTGTTTTGATAGTCTGAAGTAGATCAACCATAACGTTTTACACCGATATCTAAATTGGATGAAACAAATTTCATTAGAAAGAGAACTCTCATATCTTTCCATTGATATATAGTATCTCACCCAGATCATTGTGTACGAGAAGTTATGATCGTTTGAAGTTAACCAAAAATTTGCTTTTGATAGGCTGAAGTAGACCGACCATAACTTTTTGCTCCGATAGACAAATTGGATGAAACTAATTTCATTGGAAAGAGGACTCGCAGAGCCTTCCGTTGATATATAGTAGATCATCCAGATTATTATGTAAAAGGAGTTATGATTATTTAATGTTGGCTTAAAAATACGCCAGGCTTCAGTACTTTTTCTTGCACGTTTTACTGTTCACTACTATTCATGGTTCTATTGGAATGTTCATAACTCGTCGCTTGGGTGTCCTTTTTGGATGATCCACATATCTTTGGAATGATTATTCGATACTATATGCAATGGTGGGTCATAATCTAAGATATTCCGCACGAAAAATTTATAATTCATTCTAGAAGATAGAACCCAACACGTTTACGCACAAAATTTCAACGAAATTTTTTTTGGGGTATTATAATATACGTCTATAGAAGATATTTACACATATATACATACCATTCAATAAATATGTACTACTTTAAATAAAATATACTAAAATATATATATACTACAATATATAATTATATATTAATTTATAAAACATATACACATGCATACGTTAAATATATACGTCTATAGAAGATATATATACACATATATAAATTAATAATACTTGATAGTAAATGAATAATATGTTAAAACTAAGTTATGATTAAATTCAATTTAAAAAAAAAAAAAAACTTAACCGGGCCGGGCCGGTTAATCGGCAGACCCTAATTGGGCTTGGTCTGGTCCGGATTAACTGAGCTCAAATCAATAAAAACCCAGCCTGGGACCCGGTACCCTAAAGCCCTAGGGCTTACCAGGCCGATTTTTGTAAGTGGGCTAACCCGGCCCGTTTGACAGGTTTACTTTGGTTATGTCTATTTGATATCTCATAAATTAGAAACACCTAAATGCTTAAAAAGATATATGAATGAAGTTGAGAATCAATTATACAAAAGTGTAAAGGCATTAAGAATTAATAGAGGACATGAATATTTGTCAAAATAGTTTGAAGAACTGTGTATCGAAAAAGGCATTGTCAGACAATTGACTACTCCTTATACACCTCAACAAAATGGTGTAGACGAAAGAAGGAATAGAACATTGTTGGATATGACAAGGTCCATGATGGCGCAGTCAAATTTACCAATTTCCTTCAGAGGAGATGCGTTATTAACTGTGGCCTACATATTGAATAAAGTGTCTTCTAAATCAGTATCTTCTACTCCTTATGAACTATGGACTGGTAATAAACCAAACTTTAATGATCTACGACCTTGGGGTTGTGGTGCATATATTAAAGATCATTTTGGTAAGTTTGGAAAATTAAGTCTAAATGGAAAGAAATGTATCTTTATAAGATACTCAGAACACTCCAAAGGATATGTGTTCATTGGTGAATTGGAAGATGGAGGTATTACTGAAATTGAATCACGAGATGTCACATTCCTGGAAAATGATTTTTTAAAAAGAAATAAAATAAAGAAAAATGAGACTCTTTATGAAATGTTGAATTCAGATGATCAAATAATATTGTAGGACATGCTTGATAATTCAATTGATCAAGAAATGATTCTTGGTCCAAGTGGGAGTTGTGAATCCCAAAATCCTATATCTGAACTTCAATTACGTAAGAATACCAGAAAAGGTGTGCCTAAATGATCTTATGAGATTGAGGATTATGTTTTCCTGGTATCTCCCACAGAATTGGACAAACCTAATTCTGTGACCGAGGCTTTATCGAGTCCTAAAAAAGATGAATGGATCAAAGCGATGAAAGAAGAATTAGAGTCCATGAAAATCCAAAGAGACTATTGGGAACAAGTGGATTCTCAAAGTTAAACGCAAATCAGATGGGTCAATAGAAAGGCATAAAGCACGATTGGTGGCAAAAAGTTTTACTCAAGAAGCTGGAATAGACTACGAGAAAATTCACTAGTTATGAAATTTACCTCAATTTGCTTGCTTTTGGCTATAGTTGCACGTTTAGATTTAGGATTATACCAAATAGATGTAAAAACTGCTTTTTCTCAATGGAGAACTAAATGAGGAAATCTATATAGAACAACCTGTAGGTTTTGTTGTTAAAGGCCAAGAAAGAAAGATTTGTAAATTAAATAGATCAATATATGTCCTTAAGCAGTCTTCAAGGCAGTGGTACCTGAGATTTCATAAGGAAGTGACTTCATTTGATTTCACCATGATCGATGAAGACCATTACATCTATGTGAAAAAGTCCAATGAAATGTTTGTGATTCTTTCGTTTTATGTGGATGATCTTTTATTAGCTGAAAATAACTTGGAGTATGTAAAAATTGTTAAGTCATGGCTTTCAAAGTCATTTGAAATAAAAGATATGGGTGAAGCAGACTATACATTGGGTGTTAAAATCCAAAGAGACTGTTTCAAGAAAATTTTGAGTCTATCTCAAGAAACATACATAATGAACATTTTGGAATATTTTTGAATGAATATTTGAAAATCCATGGATACTCCTATAGCAAGAGGTTAAACTTTAAGCCTTGATATGTGTCCAAAGATTGAAAAAGAAAAAGAAGACATGTCTCGAGTATCATATTCCAGTGCAGTTGGGATTTTGATATACGCTATGATGTGTACTTGTACAAACATTTGTTATGCCGTGGGTCTGGTTAGCAGGTATCAATCTAATCTTGGAAGAGATCATTGAAAAGTAGTAAAGAGAATTTTTCGATACCTGAAGGGAACTGAGGATTATTCACTATGCTATACTGGATCCGATTTATTCAAAAGAGGTTATACAGCTACTGATTGGGCTGGTGACCGATATGATAGAAAATTAACTTCTAGTTATGCCTTCTTGCTAAATGGTGGTGCAATTTCGAGGAAAATTAAGAAACAAACTTGCATAGCCCTGTCAACTATGAAATCAGAATTTGTGGCTTGTGCATCTGCAATACAAAAAGCTGTTTGGTTGAAGAGATTCTTTGAGCATTTGAACATTGCAAAGAATTCAAAGGGTCCTATGATTTTATATTATGACAGTCAAGTGGCTATCCCATAAACGAAGGATCCTAAATATCACAGAAGACCAAGCACATTGATATTAAGTATAACTTTATAAGAGACATAGTAGCAAGTGGAGAAATAAATTTACAATAAATTCCTACATGAGAAATGATAGCTGATCTGTTTACTAAGGCGATATCTAGAGACTTATTTGAGAAACATGTTATGGCTCTAGGATTACGTAGGATATGATTATGTTTGTGTACTGTAGATGACTTGATTATAATTATTATCAATATAAGAATCTCGAATTTATGTTCAATCTCATATGTATGTGAAAAATGTGTTGTATTAAAATAGGTGTCTAACAAGCCACGAGATTGGCTCTCTCACATGAGAAATCTCCTCTTACATCGAGGAATGTGAAGAGAAAAGTTCCACCATAAGATAATGACTTATTTTATAAAGCCAGATGTGAGTTTCTCTAAGAATATGAATTTGGGAATTATTAAATAAAGAAACTCAGGTTAGAAATTTAAAGATGTCTAGACCTAAATCTATACGATGTTGAATGGATAAAAGAATAAGACACACATACCAATATAAAGTGAGAACATCGTAGCACATGTTTCATACCATGTGTACTTAGCGACCAATGGGTTAATGGAAGAATGAATACCTACTTATTCATTGTGTGAGACCCTGAAAAGTTACTTTAACTTTTCATTGAAATACCCTTAGACCTTTAACTGTTTCTTGAAGTTTCAACAGGTGTTGCTACTTTAGCATGTTACTAATAGCCATGAAAGATTTGGCAATGCGGTGCATGTCTGGGAAAGTAGTTGATTTGGAACAAATAGATTCGAGTTGAAAGGAAAGTCGATTAAAATGAATATATTAACTTGTTTACACAAGACGGCTATTACACTAACCATATAAGAGTCAAGTCTAATTGTGTATATAAATTTAATCATGAACTCGAGTTCACCTCTTAAAGAGGATGAGGGATCAGATGAGTAACTACTGAAGTAGCGAATGATGTCTTGGGTATTGTGAGTATTAAGAAACTCATATTAATAGACAATTCATTCCACATGTGATTGGATTTCTATAAGTAGCTTGTAAAATCTTATGGGTAATGCTCGAGATGCTCACAGGTCACATAAACTATTTGCCATATAAATAGATGACGTTTTGATGTCATACTGCTTTGGGTCTTGTCCACCATGTGCAAAGTGGGAGATGTTGAATTAAGGATCATGGGTCTCTCATGTGAACCGAACTAACCCGACCCGGTTTTTTAATTTGTTTTTGGATTATCTGACAAAATAAGGGGAAAAAGAAGAGACAAGTTTAATTTTGAAACTTGGGGAAACGTTACTGTTCCACTTCCACAATATATTACCACTTCTCTTCCTATGTAAAAGCCATAAAAACAGTAATAAAAGGCAAAACAAAAAACAACAACAAGGCAGTGAAACTTTAAGGCATTTAGTTTGTGATTCTATAACTTTGTTTCCAAGAGATTCAAAGTAGACGTGGGGCAGATCTTTTCGGTTGCAAAATCCCGCTGCAAGTTTAAGGTACACACTGATTTATATTCTTGCTTCGAATAAACTAACATGATATATCTGTGAAAAAAAGGTTATGGGGATTGCGGAGATTCTTAACAGTTTTAGTTCATTTTCCTTTAATCTTTAGGAATTGTTGGTGAGTATGGAAACTTATATTCCTAATAATCATACAGTGATAGGAATTATACTTTGAGATGAAAAAAAAGAATTAATAACTCGAATGGTCACTCAATTTTGGACTTTTATTCAAAAAGTCACTGAACTTTGATCTCTGCTTCAAAAGTCACTCAATTTTCACAATTTTACTCAGAAAGTCACTCAAACTATTTAATCATTTTTAAAAAATAACATTTTTTATGTGGAATTATTATTTAAATGTAAGAGTCAAAAAAATAAAAAAATATCTCTTTAATGACCCTTTTATTCTTATTCCCATAAATTAATTTCCTTTCTCATTTTTCTTATCCTTCTCACATATTGTAATTGATTCAACATTAAATATGTCTAATAAAATATTAAAAGATCAAATATAATTTAACAATGATCGATGGATAAAAATTATTAATATAAACTATATTGATACGATAAAATATAACTAAATGATACGTAATTTAACTCATTTATTACTAAAAGTCATGTGTACGTAGTTATTACATACATATAGTAAATTCCTATAACGTAGATATATTACTCATAATATTTAGTTATGGGTATAAAATCCCTAATTCATCGTACATATACATATAGTACAGTTTTTTTTTCACATATATAGTACACACATTTATAAAAAAAAACATCTTTAGAGTGAAAAATAGGAAGGGGACGGGGTGGTTGTATCGTTGAGAGCATCGCATTTATAATAAGCTATATAATGTGAAAATTTAAATTTAATTAGATTTCTATACGAACATCAATATCAGATGGAAAAAAAGAAGTTGAAATAAGGATTGAAAAGGTAGAGCAAAATAATTATAATTTTAATTCTTTGGTTATTGTTAATTTTAATGTGATTTTTTGATATTTTATTAAACATATTTTAATGTTGAATCAATTACAATATGCGAGAAGGAGATGAAAAATGAGAAAAAGAAGGGAGATACTATATTTAGGGGAATAAGGATCAAAAAGTCATTAATTTTTTTTTTAATTTTAATTTTAATAGAAATTCCACATAAACAAATTTTATTTAAGAAAATAATTAAATAGGTTGAGTGAATTTTCGAATAAAAATGTGATAGTTGAGTGACTTTTGAAGTAAAAACCAAAGTTGAGTGACTTTTTGGGATAAAAGTCCAGAGTTGAGTGACCATTTGAGTTATTAACTCTGAAAAAGAACATATCTACTTGAAATATAAGGTAATTGAACTTATTCAGAATTTGAAAATTCAAGGACTGTGGAGGAGAATGACGAGAAGGACAATGGGGAGAAATAAGAGAGAATTCATTTTTGCAGTACTGAATGCCTTAATATACACAATATGGAGAACAAGAAATGAAACAGTCTGGAGCCACAAGGTTACAATGCCCATGAAGATATGTGCAGAAATAAAGGAGGAAACATACATTAGAAGTGTAAATACAAAGAGGAAGAAGGAGAGCAAAATAGGTAGAGCATGGATTGAAAAGTTGTATCATAGTAGTAGCAACAAAACTTGGTTTGTCTATATACTGTATATTGTAACAAGGGATTTGATGGATGATTAATAAAGCTTTTGTTTTGACCAAAAAAACAAAAAAAAAAGGTAATTGAACTTTGATTCAATTTTTTTATGGCTTCTTTGGTTTTGATTTAAGTTGCTTTCTTACATTCATTATCACTTAATATATTTAAAGATTATATATAAATTACATACAATCCACAATTGGCAATGAATTCTCTTTTTTTGATAATTTTTTGTACTTCGTTTTCGTTGAAAATTTTTGATCGAACAATTGAACGAAACAATCATGTCACTGTCGAATGAAATCCAGGTTTCAAAAAGTATATGGACAAGCATCTCCAAATCAAGTTAAAGGCCAGCTACTTAGTTGTGGAAACTCGTCATGAATTCGATTAGTTCATGAATTTGGTTATTGACAAAACTAAGGTCAATCAGTGGTGTACGCATAATTTTTTATAAGCGGTGTCGACATTATGAACAAACAAGAGAAAAGAATGATTAATTTTTGTAACATTACGATTTTAGGTTTAGCTTGAGAAATGAGTTTTGCAGCGTTCAAATTCTAATAATGGCATGCAAAAACTTTGCTTCCAATGGGCTTCAATCTCCAGAGCGCTGCTCATTGGAGAGGTGCCTAACCAACAGTCCATGGAGGGCTTTGTGTTGAAGCCGTGTCATTGTATATTTATATTCTTAAATCTGTTTTTTTTTTTTTTAGATTATATGCATGTATTGATTAATATTTTAGATGAAACAGTGCCAGACGATATACCTTGCTATAAGGTGGGTCCATCCTTGAGGTCAATGCAACAATAAGAATGTAATTGACATGTGGTGATTTGGGGTAATAGCATGATGACGATTGAAGTACTTGAGTCGGTGGTCAAAATACAGTAACACGAATAATCCGATTATTAGAGGGGGTGATAGTTTATAGTTTTTTAAATTGTATTGATGATATTATAAGAGTTATTTGCATTATTAATTTATATGCTTTAAAATTATTTTTCAAGAATTTGTGTTGTGTGCGGATGAGATGAGAAAGAAAATAGTGAACAAGTCTGTATTATAAAAGAACTTTTTTCTCTTTATTTAGTATCATATACTCCCTCTGTTTAAAAAAGAATGACCTACTTTGACTTGACACAAAATTTAAGAAAATAAAGAAGACTTTTGAATCTTGTGGCCGTAAATTAAAGTAGTGTCAAATTTACCAAAATGTCCTTTAATCTTGTGGTCATAAACATGTCATGTGAAAAGTTGAAATTAAAGTATTGCCAAAAAAGGAAAGAGGTCATTCTATTTGAAACGGACTAAAAAGAAAAGTAGGTCATTCTTTTTGAAACGGAGGGAGTATATTTTTTTGTTTTAGTTGATAACTTTGTTTACTTTTTATTTGATATTAAATTGACATCTTCGTATATATGTAGGGATGCTTGAAAATTGGAAGGAAGATATTTAGATTTGAAGATTGTAAACAAATATGCTCGGCCTTAATCTAGTTAGTGGAGAAAATTGAAGGAAAGATGTCTTTTAAGTCTTGAATGAAGGATTGGTGACATTGACAAACTTAAACGGTCAAACATCATTAGGAAACTTGATTAAGTTAATTATGGACTTGATTAATATTTTCAAAACTTTCTAATATTTTCAAAAATGCAAATCAACCCACACCCCTCTTCAATCCAAATCAACTAGTCTCTCTCCTCTCTCTCTGACAACTTCTCTAAACTTTCTCCCAACCAACAGTCCTGAAAAATTCTTCCTTCAATTTTCGGCGACTTCAACCTCCAGCAAAAAATAGTCAGTCGAGTTTCCTTTCGACTTTCAACCATCAGTCGACGTGAAGACTTCTCCAGTGACAACAACTTCGAGTTTTTTGTCGTCCCATTTCTTTTTTCATACGTAAAAAATATCAAGAAACAGAGGAACTTGAGCCAACTACTCTTCTAGTATTGAAATGTGGACTGAATAAAATTCTAATTTTTGGTATTTCTTCTTCTTGTTGTCATACTGTTGATTCGGATTTGTTGGTGATTTTTGTTCACAGTTGATGTTCTTAGTAAAGACTCCTTCTTAGTGTGTGTGTATGATGTATTGGTGTTGCTGGGTTGATTTATTGTTTGTCTTGGTAAAAATGGTGTTGCAACAGATAAAGCATCTGATGCAATATATGAAGACATCTGATGCAGCAGATGAAAATATATGATGCACTAGATTAAAATCTGATGTAACTATGAAAATTTGATGCAACAAATGAACAATCTAATAGATCATTCATCTGTTGCAATAGACGACTCTTCTGTTTGGAAGAAATCTAAATAATATTGATCCAATAAATAACTTATTTTGCAACAGATGAGTGATATATTTCAACAGATCAGTGATCTATTTTTATTATTTTCAACAATTTACTCATCCATTGCAACAAGTCAGTTATATGTTGCAATAGATAACATACCTGGTGCAACAAATTAGTGATCTATTTTTATGGTTTCCAATGGATTACTCATCTGTTGCAACAGGTTGGTTATATGTTGCAACAGGTAACTACCTGGTGTAATAGATTAGTGATTTATTTTTATTATTTCCAATGATTTACTCATTCATTGCAACAATTTGGTTATATGTTGCAACAGATAACATACCTGGTGCAACATATGTGTGACCTGTTTTTACTGTTTCCAATAGATTACTTATTCATTGTAATAGGTTGGTTATATATTGCAACAGATAAACTACCTGGTGCAATATATTAGTGATATATTTTTACTGTTTCCAACAGATTACTCATCCTTGCAACAGATTGGTTATATGCTGAAATAGATAAATTACTTGATGCAATAAATTAGAGATTTGTTTTTACTGTTTCCAACGGTTTTCTCATCTGTTGCAACAGATTGGTTATATGTTGTAACAGATAACATATCTGATGCAACAAATGTGTTGTCTGTTGGAACTGCTATTTTATCTTACCGTTGTGCATGTTAGATTTACTGTTATTCTTTTTTAATGATGCATTAATAAATTATAATCTATTTTATGTTTTTGTTAATTTAAGATAATATGGCTCCCAAAAAAAATAAATGAATCAAGTCCAAGTAAAGGAACAAGTGCAGCAGCTCGGCTATATCCACCACTCTATGAGCTTGCTTTACAAGCATTATCTCAATTAGGAGCAGAAGATAATGAACACGGGGAAAAGGAATGTCTCAAAAGAGATAATCCAAATGCTAATAGCCCTTCCACCAAAAAGTTGGTCAAAACCTTCAGCATTGATCGTTATCCTATGAGAATGCAGTGCGATGGTGCCACAGATTTAACGGTGATTTTGTGGTCAAGTCAGCCATGGTAAAATCTTTCGACTACTTCAAAAAATACTTCAAGAAATGCTTATGATTCATCACTTTTTATTCAATAATGGTTTTGATTTATTGGCGCTATGTTATAGGCTTGGGCATTTGAAACCATTCAATATTTGATACAACAAGTGAACTACCAGAAAGAAGTTTTCTGCCCAAGAATCCTGAGATGGTTGTCGGCCAAAACTGATAGAAATGCAAAATTTTTTGATCTTTTCAACTCCCCCAAGGAAGCAGTAAGTCCAATTCTAATCAAGTTTTTGTTTTAGTTAATGATTATTTTAAATGATTTCATCATCATTCTAATATATGTACCGATTTATTTTAGATTGTCCAGTCGTGGCTTGTTCTGACAATCGAAAGTTGAAGATGCTATTTTTTTTTACTTTACAATCTGTGCAAACTTTATTGGACCCTAAGGTCGTTGATGGAATAAAAATAGAATTTTTTGGAGCAACATCCATCATAAGAAAAATAATTTTGGACGGTGGGCTTGTAGCTGTTGACAATGGTAGTGGTAGTGGTAGTGGTACTGCTGTTGGGGCTAATTATGCTCCTCTTACCTTTTTTAAATAACAAGCCATTATGATTATGATAATACTGGTTGTACAAATTTTTCTCTAGATTTTGCCACATCTAGCGAATGTTCTGTATGCAAATGTCAAGACTGCAAGGCGAAACACGATGGACTGATTAGTGCTATTAATGCACTAACTACTTCTGTAAAGAAAATGGCATCTAAAAGGGGTGTCATTCCATCAAAGAGAATTTCATATCCATACACTCCACTAGAGATCAAGGAGGCTAAGAGGAGAAGGAAAGATACTTCTAAGGTATCATCAAGCATAAAAAAATGTAAAATTAAAATGCCTCTGTATTTGTCTTGCACCGATGTTCTGTGTGCAAGGGCCACAAAAAAGAAGCATGAGCCGAAGAAGGTGAATGTACATCGCCTGTTTCAACAAACAAACAGGCACATATCTGTTTCAACTGATGATCAATCTGCTAAAAATTATCAAATAGATATATACATCTGTTGCAACTGTTGTCTAACATGTTGCATTAGAGGCGTTATCTGTTATAATAGATGAGTCTTATGTTGCAACAGATGGGTCATCTGTTCAAAATTATCATACTGCTCTGATTTACCTGTTTGAATTTGTCCCAACAGATGATCCATCTATTATAACATAAGGCTCTTCTATTGCAACAGATGGACAATCTATTGTATATCTGTAATTAGCACTGACAATTCTGGCTTTCCATATGGATGTCACAGTACAAGCCATTGCTGAAGATCATAATATCACAGTTAATAATCCATCAGTTTCTTTCAAAGAAGAATAAAAAGTGGAGCCTGTCAATTCGGGAGAACAGAAGAATAACTCATTTGAAGGGTTCAACATCTCGGATGAGGTTTCAAAAAAACTAACACAGTTGATCAACGACTATTCAGAATGGATTACCGGTGGGCTATTAAAGCATTATGCTGGCAGGTACATAAATTAATTTTTAAAGATATTGGTTTATACTATTCTTGTTGTAAGAACGTGACATTACCACATATAAATCATCATATAGAAAATAAAATAACAAACTATACAAAGTGAACGAGTAGAGTCTTGGCTTTGATATGTTCGACTTTGTTGTTGCACATCCCAAAATGAAGATTTGGTTCTATTTGATACCATAGCTCCAAACTTGCTGGAATGATGAGGTTTAAATGCCATACATATTACTACTAATTAATACTTTATTTAATTGCATCTACGTATTAATTTTTTCGTCACGTAATCTGAAATATTTAAAAATATGTGCAGCACATCAATGTCATTTTTTACTACCTCCGAAAGAAGGCCAAGTTTTAAGCACAAGAACTATACAGATACATGATAGGTAATTATTTGAACAAAGTTTATATCAATAATGCCTACGATAGGTATTGTCAACAACAGCCAGAAGTTTCCCAAAATGAGGAACTGTGAATCAACATCATTAAAGGTTTTAGCATTTCGGTTGGCTTACCTTGGCATTTGGTCGACGAAGTATACATCCCAATAAATTGTGGTGATGAATTTAATTGGGTGTTAGCTGTTGTTGTTCTAAAAGAGAGGCGCACCAGATTTTATGACTCGATGTCGCGAAGGAGATGTTGCGGGCGTTCATCTGAGATACAAAAGCTGGCCAAAATATTGCCTACTTACCTTGATATAAGTGACTTTTTAGACCAAAAGGTTTGTACTGATTGGTTGATGATTGAAGCATACCGGGATAAATTTGATTTACAATATGTTGAAGGAATTTCTCAATAAACCATTGGTAGCCTGTAAATATAAGTGACATGATTTAGTTTCATTGCATAAATTTCACAACGCTTGCATGAACTGCAAGATATAGAATATCTATTTTTTTAAAATGCAGGAATTGTGGTCCTTTTGTTGCCGCTTACGCCGAGTATTTGAGCGATGGATTGCAAGTACCAAATGATGGACTTGATGCCGGATTACTCCGCAAAAGATATGCCACTCTTTTATGGAAATATAGAGAAGCAAAAGCTCAGAAGCCATACGCAAGCGACATTAAAGATCCACGACGACCAAAGCCAAATTTCGTAACAACGGATGAAGGACAACTTGTCCATATTGATTAGATCTTTATAGCTCAAGTCTGTCAATGTAATAACCTATCCTCCTTGGTTTAACTTGTTGATTTATTTGTAGAGTAGATCATTTGTACCCATAATAATTTTTTTACATTTCATTTATTTGTTGAGTTATTTCATGTAATTTTTGAAGGCTTCGACTTATTTTATGTTGTCTATGAATATAATTTAATCCTTAGTTTTTAACATGTTAATTGAAATGAAATACTAGATTCAAATATTGCAACAAATAATACATCTTCTGCAATAGATGACATATCTTATCAAATAGATTTAGACATATGCTGTAACATGAGATGCAACACGTAGATCATCTACTGGAAATTATATAATAGGTTTTCCTACTTTCTTGATTTTTTCAAACAGATTACCTATCAGTTGCAATAGATAGATTATATGTTGCAACAGATTGGATATCTGTTGCGACAAATAGACTAGGAAACATCTATTAATGCAACAGATGACCAACCTATTCAAACAGATAATCAATCTATCGTAGAAGGTATTATATCTGTTACAACATATATAGAATCTGTTGCATCATGAAAATTCAACTAGGCCAGACCTAAAAATTATTGCCACTACATGTAAAGTGAAGTGGCTTGAAATGAAAAATTATTATCGTGTTCGTTTCTGTCTTTGTACATATTATTTTTTATACATGGGATCACACCATTCAGTTAGTACCCCATAAGCCCAGACCCATTGCATCTTTCCCACAATGGTGTCGTACATACCGATCATTTCTGTGCCAGTCAGTAAATGCTCGATATATGCTAGCAAGTACGGCCCGCATGCTGCACTAGTTTTATTTTTTTGGAGCTCGATGTTCTTATTTCGACCTTCAAAATAACATGGTTCCTTCATCAAGACTTCAGCCGGCAAATGATCTATCAGCCTACTCTGCGTCAATAACTTGGGCAACAACTTCAAGAGTGGTTGCATGTGGACTAAAACCATGTCCTCACTGAAGACAGGTAAGTTGCAGTTATAAACCTTAATCTTTCCCTCGTAGAGTAGTATCTCAACAATGAGAAAATTTTTGACTTCCACATTCATGACTGCAAGGATTCTCTTTTCCTTGGTCCAGCTCTTGCCGTGTGGATATGGCCTCTTCCCTCTAACATATTTAATCGCTTATTCATCCCAATCGAATGTAGAGACTAACTTATCAAATCTCAGGCCACTGGAATTAGCTAGCTTATGGAGATCAGCGTACCTATCCTTGAAATTGTTGTAGAAGTTGAGGTCCATTATCCTATCGGCAGCATCATAAGCATCCGGGTACGCTAATTGCCTACCCCTCATGAGGCACAGAATTTCATCAACATACTATGGTATAAGAAGACAATTTTTGAATAGGTTAGTAATTGTAAAAATTAAAAATACAATGGAAAGAATTCGATGCAGAGGGTTCTCTGAATCAGTTCATAGACTAACCAGCCAACACAACTTATACAATAGATGTGTATTATGTTGCTACAGAATACCAAGCTGTTATAACAGATTACACATCTGCTGTGTAGATTCTTCTTTGTGGAGTAGATTGGAAAGCTAGGTTAGCAAAAGTAAATTTACATTGTCCTCATACTACACACACATATTTGTCATATTCGTGAAGTCCTTGGCGACAAATGAATAGATGGTGTATTTTTTTTGAACCTTTATCCTGCCATAAATGATTGCTTACAGTTCCTTCTTATTCTCCTTGCCTAGTGCCGCGAATATGTCTAACTTCTTTAGCGGACCCTAAACTTCAATAACTCTTGGAGCGAGAGGATTTGCAGCTTTTGCTGTTTTCAGAACGGAGCGAATTTGTCAAATTTTTCTTCTCTTTATTCTAACCGCCATTGTAGGAGTGTATGGCTCCCTCACTTCATTGGATGGTATGACACCCCTTCTGGATTTCAACTCCTCAGCAACTTCAGCAATAGCCTCTATATTCTTAAGGTGTTTATCCTCTTTGTCCTTATACACTTTGTATTTTCAATGAGAACATGAGGGTGACAAAGGGTGAGAGACCACTGTAAGGGTGGGAGGGACCGGTGTAGGGGTGAGAGGGACCTATTCAAAGGGTATTTTCAAAAGTATTTATTTTTTATTCTGCACCAACATGCTCATAATCACGACTTCCAGTAGCAGCAACATCAGGATAGCTGCCACTATCACAAACAACTCCACAAGCAACAGCCCTAGAAGAAGCACCCGAATCTGTTGCAGTTTGAGGTTGGTCGTGAAGAGCTTTAACATTAGGCTAACCTTTCCTAACTGCTCTTTTTATGGATGTTGATCCAGCCAATTCCTTCTTTATTAAATCCACCGTTTGGTCTTCTTTTGTATCAACAAGATCCAGAGTAACAAAATAAGTCATCCCCAGCTTATCATCGGTAGGCACGATCCAAGGATGCACAACCTATAAAAAAATATAGGAGGCATTTAAATCATATAACAATAATTTGCAGTCAGTTGGGTTATATGGATGTTAAACAACCAACTTATGCAACAGATGATCTAGATACCGCAACAACTGATCTATATGTCACAACAGATTGATAATATGTTGCATTAGATTACACATCTATTGCATAATTTGCATTAGATGGATAATCTGTTGAGTCGGGTTTAGATAACCAGAGCAATAGATGACTAAACTGTTACAAAATATGTTGTCGCAATAGATTACCCATCTGTTGCACCAGTTATAGTTGACAGGTAATCTGTTGCAACAGATGACCCATCTGTCGCAACAGATGGAACATTTGTTTTAATATTTTTCTTTGAGACAAATTATTTTAGTTGAAAAAAGACGTACTGCATCATTCGGAGGGTTAAATAGATCTGTTTCCTGCTCCTTAATATTTTCTTTCCACCCTTTGCAACCATCAACCACCTAAGGATCCTTAGATGAGAAACCTCATCCGGGTAATCTTTGAACTGCTTTCGGAGGGGAGGAATGACTTCACATGCCCAAGCCTACAAAAATGTAAATAGTAAGCAAGTAAAAAAAGTCATAATAAGTATATTAATTATAAATTAATGGATGAGTAAAAATAGTGATCAATTTTACCATGAAAGCCCAGGGAAAGCCGTATAATGTGATCGTCCCTGTGGGTAGCTTTGTCAGTAAATATTGGATAGTCAAGTAGTAACTGTCATATCCAGCTGTCATATCCCCAGGGATAGTCATTGAATTTGTCAAAATCATTAGCAAATGCCAACAAATCATTTTCTATGACTTTCCTGACATCTCTTGCCAATAAAACGGAATGGACAAACCAAACTAAGCACAATTTCTCCCTGCAGTGCTTTGGTATGTCTTTATCCTCGAGATATGCCATCAAATCTACCGCTTTGTAGCTACTACTTCCAACAATTCCCAACAACCTATCCTTTTTTCCCCTTGCATTTGTTAGACCCTTTGTGGGTGTTTCCTTGATGAGAGGTTCTTCTGAACGATTGCATCTCTATCCTGTCACTATGGCAAACTCTTTCAACTCAAAACAAAATGGCATACCACAGTAGTTGATCCAGATTTCATCTATCTTTTTTTAGCCCTCCTTCAGATCTTTATCATTCCCTGCGTACTTGATCTTGTGCTTGAGAATACCATATGCCATGCTCATTGGAAAACAGAGAGTGCAATCCTTAGGCAGCTCGAGAAAGTATGCAAAGCAGCTCTTGTTAAAAAGTCCATCTATATTTTCATTCTTCATAATTCTCCTTAATTTATCAAAATATTTCCCCAGCTGACACTTAAGTACAAGATCGTCAGTTACTTTGTTAGGGATATCCATCGGCATCGTAACTCGAAACCTTCCGATACTAATGGTTTTGATAGAATCATGCTGGGATTTTGATATTATTTCATGCCCCATTGGTGAGAAGGAGTTATCACTTTCCTCGGCTTTATTTTGCCCCGATTGAGATTGTTCAGGTAGTTCCTATGAATCTATCTATACTCTAACCATTTTTATTGGGTGGTCAGAAGTTGATCCACTTTCAGTTTCTTTTCTTTTGGGAGACATCTTTTAACTACAAACAATAGAAAAATGAAAAATACATTGCATTTGATGTCTGCATAATTTTTTTTTTAAAAAAAGGTAATAAAAATTTCAATAAATTATTCTTCGCTACATTATAAAAAAAAATACTCCAACGGATAAGCCACCAATGCCACCAATACCAACAACAAGACCATCGACACCACCACCAAAAATACAAATACCTACACCAATAACAACATCCACCAACAATACCACAAATACCATCCAATAATACCACGATAATTAACAAAACACTGAGATAAAAACTAGAGTTTTCTCAGGTTCTTCCTACCTTTTTAGCATCAAAACACAAAATTGTTAACCTATTCTCGCAGATAATACAACTAAAGTCTTTTTTCATCATTAACTAAAAAGCCCTAATTTTTAGAATAAAGAACAAATGTAGAACTGTTCTCGAACTCTGTTACCTGTGAAGACAGAGAAAACGATGGATACAAGCGAGAATGGAGTCGAAAATAACAACTATGTCATTAGAAATAGAAAGAAAATCGATCTATTTTGAAGGGTTGAGAAATATATTGTAGTTGTTGCCTGTATTGTTAAGAGAGAGAGAAAGAGGGGAGCAAAAACTTGAGATTTGAAATGAGGAAAAGTTTTTCCCGCAAATAGATGATTTGTATGGGTTGATTTGTAATTTTGAAAAAGAATGACAAGTTTTGAAATTGTTAATTTGGTCCAAATTGATCTTAATTAATTTTTAAAATTTTAAAAGATATACTAGTTTTTAAAATATTAAGTTAATGAGAGCTCATTTCAACTTAGAGTGATCGATCAACGACCTGGGTCGGGATGAACACAATACCAACGCCAATTGCAATGACTCAATTGAAGTTGTAGTTGACCCAATGAGCACACTCATTCATCCCTAGTTCCACCTAAATCAATTTAGGTAATATTAATCCTAACATTAATTTAATGAGAGCTCATTTCAACTCAGAGTGATCGACCGACGATCCGGGTTGAGATGAACGCAATACCAATGCCAATTGTAAAGACTCAATTAAAGTTGTAGTTGACCCTATAAGCTCATTAATTCATACCTTGTTCTACCTAAATCAATTTAGGTAATATTAATCCTTCCATTAAGTTAACGAGAGCTCATTTCATCTTAGAGTGATCGATCAACGACCCAGGTCAGGATGAATGCAATACCAATGCCAATTGAAAAGACTCAATTAAAGTTGTAGTTGACCCTATGAGCTCATTCATTCATCCCTAATTCCACCTAAATTAATTAGGTAATATTAATCCTAACATTAAGTTAATGAGAGCTTATTTCAACTTAGAGTAATCGATCGACGACCTGTGTCGAAATGAACATAATACCAACGCCAATTGTAAAGACTCAATTAAAGTTGTAGTTGCCCGCCCTATGAGCTCATTCATTCATATCTATTTCCACCTAAATCAATTTAGGTGATATTAATCCTAACATTAGGTTAATGAGAGCTTATTTCAACTTAGAGTGATCGATCGACTACCTGGGTTGGGATGAACGCAATACCAATACCAATTAAAAGACTCAATTAAAGTTATAGTTGACCCTATGAGCTCATTCATTCATACCTAGTTTTACGTAAATCAATTGCAATGAAATTTGTTGAAACAAACGACTGAGCTGATGGAAATTTCTAAAAGATATTCACATCTATTGTAATAGATGACATATCTGATTTAATTAACAAATAAACATTTAAATCTATTGTGACAGATGATTGAGCTGTTGAAAATTTTCAAACAAATATTAGTATCTGTTGTAACAGATGATATACCTAATTTAATTATCAAATAGACATTTGTATCTGTCGTCATAGATGACTGAGCTATTCGGATATTTAAACAGATATTGATATCTGTTGTAACAATTGACATATTTAATTATCAAATGGAAAGGATTTATTAAACAGATAGTTGTATCTGTTGTAACAGATAACTGTGCTGTTGGGATTTTTAACAGATATTGCTATCTGTTTCAACAGATGATATATCTGTTTGAAAATATTTTTTTATTTTAATTTTAAAGCAAGCTTCTGTCCGAGTAGATAAAGTAGTAAGTACTACAAAATGCAGTAAAAAATGAAGAGTTTCTTTTTCTTGGATAACTCAAAAATGTGTTCATTGAGTAGTCTTACCTTGTCTTTTCAATGTTAACTAGTCTTCCTCGTGCCCCTCAAATTATTAATGAATATTAATTATATTAATTAATGAATATTGAAATCCACATCTATGTACACGATACATCTAAAATTATCTCATCTCTCCTCAGCTTCAGCCCTAAAATTATTTTATTTATCTCTCATCTTTTTCTTTCTCTCCTTATTAGCTCAAGGTTATCGAAACCTTTTTTCTCTCTTCTTTCTTTTCTCTTTTCTTTCTCATAAAGATCATTTTGAACCTAAACCGATCCATATCTTTCCTCGACTGAATTTGCTATTTTGACCCCATTTTGATGTTAAGATATGGTTCACTATTGCTCTTTCATTCTCATCTTATTCTTAGAAAGTTATTTACATCTATTTTTTTTATTTAATTACCATTAACCCATATGATATTTACTTACAAATTTTCAAGGAACTTTTAAGTGTTGAATAAATAAACCAAGAATTTTTATTACAATATACGAAAAAAGTATTCTGTTGGAAGAAGTTTAAAAGCCTTTTTGGCAGTATTATTTTTTTGGTATGTATTTTATTTGTTTATTTGTTGTTTTTGCTGTTATTGATGTTGTTGGTGGGGTTGGCATTGTTGGAAGTTGTGGTGTAGTGTTGTTGATGGTGTTGGAACAAAAGATGTTGCTTCTTTGTTGTTGATGATGTTGGAACAAATGTTGTTGTTTCTTTATTGTTGATGTTTTTTATTTGTTGTTTCTTTGTAGTTTATGCTGTTGTTGATGTTGCAACAGACAAAGAAACTGTGGGAACAAATTAAACCACCAGCAAGACTGGTTTGGTGTATTCCAATAGACTCAAAATCTGTTGTAACAGACTCCACATCTATTGCAACAGACTCCACATTTGTTGCAACAGACTCCACATCTAATGCAACAGACTCTACATATGTTGAATAGATGAATAATATTCTTTCTGTGACATCATTTTTTCCCTCTTATTTGTAGATATAAGGAACTGACAGTTGATCAATTTTTGTCCGACCATCACAAGAGGCTACAGTAAAGATAGGTTCGGAGAAATAAATTGCATGCAGATGGAACCACTTCATATGTGGGAGGTATGTATTACTGATAATGTTATCATGGAAACACACATAGAGTACACTGATTTTGTGAATGTTATTTTTACCGATTAGTCATAGATTATTCAAACAAGATATCTGTAATTTTACAGTTAAGTTTGGTAAGTCCGAACTGATAAGGCTGAGGGTCCATGAATATGGTTCTGATACCCTGTTAAGATTTAATGTCAGTTGTTGTTCATGTTTATTTATCAAGCATTGTGAAGGGATCTAGTTTTGGTGTCATTGTAAAGAGATTCAATAGCGATTGGACTAACTTTTAGGGTGTATTGGACTCTGAGAAGGACTTTGAAGCCTAGAACTGCATCTAACAAGAATGAAAAACCAATATATTTATTGCTCTAGCCCAAGTTTATATGGTTGGGTTGCTCAGGGTGATGATTATATGCCAGTAGGTGTGTTAGGAGAATGCCTTCGAGGGAAAATGGGTGATTGATGAAAGATTATAGAATTTGATTGCTAATTGAAGAGGATACATAGGGTAGAAAGTAACTTCTATCGAATCTGGCTGATGGAATTATCTTAACACAACATGAGAAATCTGAATCAAGTGCAAATATAAAAGTATATCCATCAATGTAAATTCATCTATTGTCTCTCTGAAAGAAAAATAGTGCAGATAGACACTTTATTATAGAGCTATAACTAGGTAGCGTGGTCAGGATTATCACCTAGATAGAAAATAACGGAAGACCAAGAAAGCATCCTTACGGGCACCAAGGGTTGAAATGATGTACAGTAGATAGTAACTGCAGTTAAAGTAAGGAATCTAAGCAAAGGCGGCAATTTCTAAATTTTAAATTTCATCCCATCCTTTTTGTTTGTGGTTCCAATTAGGTCCACTGCTATTGACCTGATCAGAACTATAAGTGTGATTGAAAGGAAGATTGAGTGTTATTACTTCCTTAGCAATATGGATTAATTGATTGTGTTTTATAGCCTTAACATGCTTTCAACATTTCTTGGAAAAGATTAGAGGCTTGCTGTAGTACATGAATCCCTATAATTTTCAAGCTTGCCTCCAGCTTGCTTATTTTGTGTTCAAGATGGTCATTTCTATATTTGAAGTTAGTCAAGAGTTCTTGATCTCTTGTGAGCTCGATTAGGAACACTACCTTCAAAGTTTTGGCATTTTAGAAGGCCTTTAGAACACTTTCTTTAGAAGCCTCAAAGGATACACAGAGGGTCGCTATGTTTGTTTTAGGTCAAAATATGTTGATACAAAGTCAAGATGTAGTCCCAACCATTAACAACTTACTTTTATCGAGCGTTTCTCAATGCAGATTGCTCAACTAATTTGATAAATTAATAAGCAAGGAGTTACATAGCGTGTGATCTAAACTGACTCTACCAAGCCTATCAAATGTTATGTGACTCCAGACTCATTACACTATAAAAAAATTGGCTTGATTTAGTACATAAATCAAACGAGCTCAATCTCTCAGCCTTTCTGTTGATCGCTCTTCTCCAATATAGATGACAAGTTATCTGCTATGCAAAAGTCTACAACGTCGCCAGAAATGCTTGCCAGGGCAAAAGGTCTTCTGAAGGCATCATCAGTAATCTCTTAATACCAAATAATATTGAGAGATTACGGTGTAGACTTTTGTATAGCAGATATCTTTTCATTTATAATTGGAGAAGAGCGATCAGTAGAAAGGCTGAGAGATTTAGCTCGTTTGATTTGTGCACCAACTCTGTCAAATTTTTTTGATAGTGTAATGAGCCTGAAGTTGCGTAATATTTGATAGTCTTAGTAGAGTCAGTTTAGATCACAAGTGTGTAACTCCTTGCTTATTAATTTATCAATTTGGTTGATCAAGCTGTATGGAGCAACGCTTGATAAAAGTGAGTTGTTCAACGGTTAGGACCACATCTTAACTGTGCATCAACACATTTTGACCTAAAATAAACATAGCGACCCTCTATGTATCCTTTATGGCTTCTAAAAAAAGTGTTTTGAAGGTCTTCTTCAATGCCACAACTTTGAAGGTAGTGTTTGATTGAGCTCACAAGAGATCAAGAACTCTATACCAACTTTGAATACGGCAACGACCAACTTGAATATAGAATCAGTAAACTGGAGGCAAGCTTGAAAATTATCAAAATTCACAAACTAGAGCAAGCCTCTGATCTTCTCAAAGAAATGTTGAAAGCATTTTAAGAAAAGAAAACACAATCAATTAATTCATATTGCTAAGGAAGTAATGACACTCAATCTATCTTTCAATCTCATTTTTGGTTCTGATCAGGTCAACAGTAGTGGACCTAATCTAAACCACAAACAAGAAGGCATATGATGAAATTTAAAATTTAGAAATTACCGCATTCGCTTAGATTCCTTAATTTAACTGCAGTTGCTTTTGGAGCAAGTTTTTTAGACTTACTGTACATCATTTCAACCCTTGATGCCTGTAAGGCTGCTTTCTTGGTCTTCTATTATTTTCTATCTAGGTGATAATCCCGACTACGCTACCTAGTCGCAGCTCCCTAGCAAAGTGTCCATCTTTATTATTTTCTTTTAGAGAGACAACAAACGAATTTACATTGCCAGATACACTTTCTTATTTGCACTTGATTCAGATTTCTCATGTTGTTTTAAGATAATTCCATCGGCCAGATTCGCTAGAAGTTACTTTCTACCCTATGTCTCTTCTTCAATTAGCTCTCAGATAACATAATCTTTCATTAACTCTCCTTTCCCTTGTAGGCATTCTTCTTCGGTTCTTTCTAGCATATAATCATCTTCTCGATCAACCTTTCTATATAAATTTGGGCCAGGGGAATTTCTATTGGTTTTTCGTTCTTGCTTGATGTAGTGCGAGGCTTCGAAGGTGTTCTCAGAGTCCAATACACATTAAATTTAAGTCCAATTGCTATTGGTTCTCTGCAATGACACTAAATATTGATCCCTTCTCAAAACTTGAAATGCATTAACACAAGAAACAACCGTCAGTAATTCGTAATAGGGTATCTGCACCATCTTCATGAGGCTCTTAACCTTGTCAATTCGAATCCATCAAACTTAACTGTACAATTCAGGATCTTATTTGAATGATAGGTGTCTAATCAGTTAAAAACAACATTCACAAAAACATTGTAATTTATATATGTTGTCCTAGTGACCTTATCAGTAATACTTCTTAACTCGCACACATATGATAGTGGATCCATCTGCACGCACCTTATTCTTCCTAGCCTATTTATGCTTAAATTGAATAAATAGATGACTAGCAAGTTGCAACAGACGCCACATCTGTTGCAACAGATTGTCAATATGTTGTAAGTTATCTAACAGATGGAATATATTTTACAACAGATTACCCATCTGTTAGATTTATTTTAAAGCAATTTTCTTTTCTTTTCGAAATACAACAAAAATATAAAATGTTGTATTTAGATTCATTTTTTTAATTTACATATTCGAAAAGTCACCATCTTTATTTAATTAAGGGATATATGAACAGTCGTGACTTTTTGTTTGACTACCCCTTCCAATTCAATCATTTATAAATAGGTCCCTCCGACCTCCTTTCCTTACTCTCACTCATTCATTCTACTACACTTACAATACAAATATGGCTGATCCAAATTCGTACACGAAGATTCATATCGAGTCCTTGTAGGAACTTCAAAGGCAGTTTGATGAACTCCAGAGGGATTTGGCCAACTTCGGAGCAAGGCTGAGGAGGGCGACCCTACTGCTGCCGGATGAAAATTGTCTGGTTGACAATAATACTAGTAATAATAATAATAATAGTAATGATAATAATAGTAGTAGTAATAATAATTAGGTTATGTTTTTTCTTTCTTTTAGCATATGTATTTTCCCTTTTTATATCGAATCTACCTATAAGGGATTCAAAAATCTATGTATATGTTTTGTTTGATTTTGTTTGATCGACTCTGCATTTTTAATTCTTATCTAATATTTAATTATCATTCTATTTATTCACCGTTCTCAACATGTCGACGGTTGGAAGTAGGGATAGAGCACTTGTGGCAACAGACGGTGGTGAAAAGTCATGATTCTCCTAAAAATGGTTCGTTAATAAATAATAAGAAAGTAAATGATATACACAATTTATAACCGTAAAATAAAGATTATTTAATTTTAAAAAAGTCGCAACATTGGATCAATTAAGTTATATGATGATTGTTAAGAAAAAAGTGAAGAGCCGTGACTTTTTGTCTAAAATAAAAAACATACATTCAACAATGTTGTTGATGCATCAAATTCCCCATTTGTTGCGACTGATGTATCAGCTGCTAGAAGAAATAAAAAAGCTATTAAAATGGATCATCCATTATATCTGTTGACAAAAATAAAAATATTTATTATTTTATTAAAGAAACGATTATTGAAAAGGTGTTTTTTTAATTTATATAATAATAAAGTCAGCAAATTTGGATTAATGATATGATGATAGTTTTTTTTATGAAAAAGATAGATTATATGTTGCAACAGAAATATTATCTGATGCAACAGGTTCTCTATTGTTGCAACAGATGGTATATCTGTTGTCACAGATGAGTTATCTGATGCAACAGATATAGAATCTGTTGTCATAACTCAATAAAAACGGTTCTTGGAAAGAACTAATTAATAATAATAATTTGAAAAGTCATGACTTATCACAATATTTCTTAATTTAATTAAGTCATGACTTTTCACAGTAAGAAAAAATGTAATTAATAAATGGAGATGAACAGTTAGATTATATGTTGCAAAAAATAGGTTATTTGATGCAACAGATTTTATATTTGTTGCAACAGATGAAATATCTGTTGTCACAGATGAATTATCTGATGCAACAGATACAGGATCTATTGTCACAACTCAATAAAATGGTTCTTGGAAAAAACTAATTAATAATAATAATCTAAAAAGTCATGACTTATCACAATATTTACTTTCTTAAATTAATTAAGTCATAACTATTCATAGTAATCAAAATAAAAAATATAATTAATAAATGGAGGTGAACAATCGCGTCTTTTTGCCTCTCATTCAAATTCAATCCTCTATAAATAGGTTCCTTCTTACTCAATTGTTCATTCAACTACACTTTATTTATTTATTGTATCTCATCTTTCATATTACACCTGACTTCCACCACTTTCTCTTCCTGACTAAGGTAAATTTTTTTCTTGCCAATTTGTACTATACGTTGTATTAAATTCGGATATTCTTAAGATCTTTTCTTTTGTTTTTAAGTTTTTTGTCAATTCATATGTGTTCTAGATTATGGTTGATCCAGTGTGGGATGTTGCTTTTCTACAAGACGCCGTGAATGAACTTCGGAATTAGGTTCGGGACCTGCAATGGGAACTGGGAGCAGTTAGAGCAAGAATGCTCCATGAGATTCGCAGGCTGAGGAGGGTCTTGCTACTTCCAGTTGAAGATTGACCGGGTGACAATGATGATGATAATAATAATAACTAGATTATTTTTTTCTTTTCGTCTGTGTATATGTATTTTTTTTGTTTAATAAAAAAATTATGTTTGAACAACTTTGACGTTTTAATTCATATTTAATTTTCATTTTGTCTATTATCTTCTCAACAAATATGTTGACAATTGGACGTAAAAAGAAATAATTTAGAATCCAGTTGCAATAGCAAGATTTATCAATTGGGTTTGTGGTAGGGGCTGATAGTTGGTGGGACAGTAAACGGTGATTGAAATAACCATTATTTGCTACTCAATTGAAATTTCATAAGAGAAGAAAACTTTTAACGTGGGTTGGCGTATCGTCTCCCTATTGAATGATGTTTACATTTTAATTTGAAGAAAAAGTGATTAATGCAAAGGGTAAAACATGGATTTTTTTATCTGTTCTTGATTAATGAAAAGAGACAAGTAAAATGAGATATCAAATTAGGAAATTTGGGACGGGTAATTGGACATAAGGAATAATTTTGAATCCAGTAGAAATAGCAATAGTTGAAACATATTGGTAATCTGTTGGGTTTATGGCAGGGGCAGATTTATGTTGTTCCAAATAAATTAATCATCTGTTGCAACAGATATGAAGTCTGATGCAACAGATAATCATCTGGTGCAACAGATAATCAGTCTGATTCAATAGATAACTAGTCTGATGCAATAGATAAATATTCTATTGCAACAGATTACTTATCTGATGCATCAGATGAGTGATCTGTTTAAATTGTGGGCACTAATGTTGGATTCATGATCGGGTTCTATCCATTGTTGGAAAAACAGCAGTAATTGGTGTACCCAGATAACAAATTCGAATAAAAATCATAATTTTACTTATCAAAGTCACATATGAAGTAATGCTAAAGTGGAAAGTGATGTAGGAAATAAAATTTGACCTAAGAAATTGGTCAGATAGCAGCACTAGTGGTAACAACAACAACAACAATGGTCGATAAGAAAAAGATAAAGATGATAATGAAGTAAAAAATGATGATAATGAAGCAGAAGATGTGAATAAAGCACCAACAAGAATAAACAACAATAATCATGAAGAGAGAGAAAACAACAACGGATGAGAAACGAGAGAAACACGTCTTTTTCCATCCATTTTCTATTATATTAACTAACATTTGGATCAAAGTGTAAATTTAAAACTTCTGGGCTATTTTCAAACTTCCCCAACTTTCTTAACCCATAATAAAGTAATTGTCACCTCCACTCAATAATTAAGACTTGTGTCACCTACACCTCATTTTAAAACTCATTTGTCACCTATAACCCAAAGCCCCTAGTTAGTGGGACTTTCTTTGAAATTTAACAATGAGCTACAAAAAATTATGCAATATAATCTGTGATATATATTTTGTTTCACGAGGATACAATATACTGATTTTTGCGTTCTTTGCACATGAAAATGTATGCGATAGTATAAGTAATAAAGAATGTAAGTTCAGAACAGGGATTTGACGAATTAAAGTTCTACTTTGAATTCTGATGTGAGCCATTCCATAGGTAACCAATAATAAATAGTGATTTGTGTGTTTTGAAAGTAAATAAAAATAATTATAGCCAAATCATTGATTTATTGTGTTGTAATTCAGATTTGAGAAAAGATTCAGGATTGAGGTATTTTGACAATCCAGTTGAGCGATCTAATTATACACATAATTTGATTTACTTAGTTACTAGTTGCGGGTTAATTTTAGCTTTATTGAGCATTTTTCAACAACTCTAAGTCTACTCGGCGATCCTAACGCCTATATTTCTATGGTCATCGGTTAACAGTGAATTGCACGAAGATGTCGTCTGTATCAACTAAACTAGGTCACAAAGTAATATCTATCCTCATAGGTGAATGATTCCCTTTCGCTATAATGTCCACAAACTAGCCTTATTTTCTCTTTTTACACTTGTCATTTTCTTTTTTAAGTCCAACAAACAAGCCCTAGATAATATTCATAAGGTGATCAATCAAACAAATAATTGAAAGCAAGAAGAAATAAATAACTCAATATATGAAAAAGTGAAATAGATAATATGATATTCAAGCCACAACTTTCATGTTCAACCACAATCCTAGAAATTAAGAAATTTAGCTACTTATAAATCTCTTTGAAAGAAATTTCATGAATTTACTAGATAAAAATTGAAAATAAGATGTTTTCCTCAAAAAATATCCTTCAATCTCAAAGATATTCAAAGGAAAAATAAGGTGTTGGTTAATTTGATATTTCCTTAGTTGGACATGACAGTAAATACTTGGACTAATTAGATTAGGAATCAAAACATACTGTTATTTAGAATACGGAAAAAGCTCAAAAATATCCTTGAACTATATGAAATAGCTTAAAAATACCTCTCGTTAGATTTTTTGCTTAAAAATACACCTCCATTAAATATTTGGCTCAAAAATACCCCTCCCTCTAACAGAATTCCAACAAGGATGCCACCTAGATAAAAATAGCCACCTGAATATTCCACGTCACTGTCCACATGTATAATTCTTTTTTGAAAAATCCATCAGCCCATAAGCTTAATAGATGGACCCAATCCGACCCGACCCATTAGCTAAAAGACCCGATCCAACATGTAAAAAAGGTATTATCGATCATCAATCTTATCTGACTTAAAATCTCCCAAAAGAAAATTACTACTAACCTGTTAGATCTTATATGATCTTGCTTCTAGTTTTTTGAAAGCTATGCAGCACATGCTATTAGATGTTGCAGTGTTTCTTTGTTCCTTGAGTGCTTTTGGTTTTCCTTATCTCGACTTGTGACGCACTCTCTGATGTAAAAACTAGCCTTGAATAGTTTCTGGTATTGTTGAATAGAGTTGATGAACAACTAAACTTATGAGATGAAAAGTAGATGACTAATGATCCTACGTTATGAATTTGCTTAAATGAATATGTACAATCTCACATCCAAATAAAGTATGTACAACTGAATTTAAAATAGCAGTATCCAAAAAACAATCTATCTGCAATTGAATTTAAAATAGCAGTATAAAAAAAAATCACTTTTGCAATCCAAGCAAATAATCATCGGGTTTCTGATACAAGGTCCAGTTACTTATCCACCCTTGCCTTTCCTCCATTGAAATAGGTATAAACCACATGATCGATAGGAATCTCACCTAAAGTTAGTTACTTGATTTTTCAGTGAGTGCAAAAATCTCATAGAAATACCTCTGTGTGACTACTATTTGGCATGTGATGGACAACATTAGATTAAAATCTCATTTTGAGTTTCAGGTGCAAAGATGACATTTCAACGACCTGTCTTCTATTTGGCATCTCGCTTGTTGTAGTTCAACTAGGCGTTGTTCCACCATTTAATGAAGATACTGCCAGAGCTATAAATGTAAGTTGATGTATGATTAATCTTCCACGCAAATTGCAAGATAACAAATCTTCACAAAGCTATTTACCAATTTGTTTCTTTATTGTGGTTCTTCACAAAGCTGATTGTCTTTTCATTTTTTTTGTTTGGTTCCAGAATGGAATCTGAATCCACTAGTTCATCTCCATAACTCTCCACTAAACCTTTTGATGATGCTAAAGCTCCCAAGCCAATTGCTTCCCAGAAGAGAATTGGCTGATGATTTTTTTTTTTTTTTAAATTGTACATGTCCACAGTGACGTGGAATATCCAGGTGGCTTTTTTTATTTAGGTAGTGTCCTTGGTGGAATTCTGTTAGAGAGAGGGGTATTTTTGAGCCAAATATTTAACGGAGGAGTATTGTTGAGCAAAAATTCTAACGAGAGATATTTTTGAGCTATTTTAGATAGTTCAAGGATATTTTGGAGCCTTTTTCCGTTTAGAATATCAATTTTCTAAGACAAACACTGGAGAGTTAATTAGACAGTGTAAAATTTCTTGTAAGAGATTCTTTTTTATAGGAAATCAAATTTTGATTCTTTTGGACAAGGAAAATTCCTTGATTAATTAAACGTTAAGAAAGAGTAATCCAAAGTAGGCTTAATTTGCGATTTACTGTTTAGTTGACAACGTTCAGTATTAATCTTTTTTTTTTTTTTTAAAAAAAGAGAAGCTTAGTGATATCCTAATACAAAAATATTTTGTTTTAGTCCTAAGATAATTATAACTTTAAAGGGCAAATAAGTCAATCAAGTATTTAATTGCTTTCTTTTCTCTTTTTAGAGTCAAATCATACAAACTTTGACCAACATTTTAAGATGTATTTTTTAATCAAATTAAAAAAGAAAAACTGTAATTTATAGTACGTTTCATGAAGTTTTTGAATATCTAAATTTTAATTTTAAAAAATAAAATTAATCTAATCTAATATAATTATAAAAAGTGGTTAACTTGACTCACAAAAAACAAGGAGAACAATTAAAAAGAAATAGAGGGAGTACAATATTCAATATTAGTTACTAATATATGATTATTAACTAATATATTTTCAAAAAATAATACACTTGTACAAGTAATTACTTGTAATAACATTATCACAAACAAACATGGGGTTTGGGCCACAGGTGACAAAAGAGTTTTAAAATGAGGTGTAGGCGACACAAGTCTTAATTATTAGGTGGAAGTGACAATTACTTTATTATGGATTAAGAGAGTTGGAAAAGTTTGAAAATAACTCAAAAGTTTTTAAATTTACACTTTGATCCAAATGTTAGCCTATATAACGAAAAACAGAGGGAAAAGAAGGAGCCTTTCTCTTTCTTCTCACCCTTTGTTGATTTCTCTCTCTTAGCGATTTTTGTTGTTCATTGTTGCTGCTGCTTCATTCATCATCTTCTGCTTCATTATCATCATCTTTTACTTTATTATCATCTTTATCTTGTTCTTGTTGGCCATTTGTTGTTGTTGTTGTTGTTACCGCTACTATTTCTATTTGACCAATTTCTTAGGTCAAATTTTATTTCTAACATCACTTTTCACTTTGGCATTACTTCACAGGAGATGTTGGTAAGTCAAATTATGATTTTTAGTTGAATTTGTCATCTGGGTAATTGTTATTGTGTTGTTGTTTTTCAACAATGGATAGAACCCAATCATGAATCCAACATAAAATCCATCTGTTTAAATAGATAAATCATCCGTTGCGACAGATGAGACATCTGTTTCAAAGGAAGACTGATATGTTAGATTCATGTTTAAACAGATAGCTCATCTGTTGCAACATTTGACATATATATTGCAACAGATTAGTTACCTATTCTAACAGAACCTGAACATGATTCCAACAAAGGCTACAACAGATTAATAACCAGTTGCATCAGGTAAGTCATCTATCGCAACAGGTTAATTATCTGTTGGAATCAGCTTCAAAGATGATTTAGTTATAACATCAATTTCAACAGGCGATTCATCTGTTGCAATAGATATTCAGACCCGTAACATGAATCCCAATAGGTAAGAATCTATTGCGACATATCACTTACCTGTTACAACAGATAAAACATCTGTTGGGATTCATTCACGGCACTATGAAATCACTATCAATTTTTTTTAACAAATGACTTTATTTAGGTATCACTAATGAAGGGATTAATAACAATAGGGGTGGATTGTCATGGTCATTGGGTTGAAAAGAGCAATCGATATGTATAGCGTTGGAGGGAGGGTGAAATGCTAGAGACGATAGCTATGACAGTCCAAAATGATATTTCGTATGATGATTTTGTGAACTTAATCATTAGCTTTTGTGGACTGAATTGTCAACCGAAAGAATTCGCCATCAGCTACATGCACAGCTCCTTTGAAAATCAAAGGGTACTGCCTTTCAAGATAACCGATCAGGTTCGGTTGCGTTCTTATCTAAGTGATTCAACCAGTCCGGTGTTAAGGGTGTACATGGTTGAAAAGATGAGAGGGAATGAGAACCAGGACGTAGAAGAAGAAGAAGAAGAAGAAGAAGACTTCTTTGATGATAGGTTGGATGATCTAGACATGAATATTCCAGATGATGATCAAACACCTACTCCCATTGATGCGACTAATACGATGTGCAGTTCTTCTCAATCAACACAATCTGGAAATCTTCAAGACAACGGGACCGACTTCTTTATTGGAATGTCATTCAAGGACAAGAATGAGCTATCTAAAACTTTGTTTATTTCTTGCGTGAAAAAAGATTTCAGAATAAAGAAGGTGATTAATTCGAGTAGTGTCTTTTGCTTCAAATGTGCTAATTCGAACTGTAAGTGGTGGTTGAGAGCGGTAAAGTACGCAAGTTATGACAGATTCGTCATTTATAAACATGAAAAGCATCACACATGTGGTTCGAAGCACATCTCGGGCCAAAATCCTCACGCCACGGCAAAGGTCCTCGGTGAATATTCAGGAGTAGTTTCCCCGATGGCAAAGGCCCTTCAACAAGACTTATGGCCAATCAACTCCTTACAGATTTGGGTGTCCTGATCAGTTATTAGAAGGTATATACGGCCATGGGGATTGCCAAGGACCTGGTTCGGGGGACACTCGAGCATGGGTATGAAGTCTTGGATGTTTACTGTTACATGATTGAGTCCACAAATCCCTGAAGTAAGACAACATTGCATATGGATGAAAACGGAAGGTTCAAGTACTTTTTTGTATCCAATGGTGCTTGGATTCAAGGTTTTCGACATTTGAGAAAAGGCATAGCTATCGACGGTACCTTTTTGAGAAGCAGGTATAATAGAGTTCTGCTAGCGGTGGTGGCACACGATGCGGACAAGTACATCTTTTCTATCGCTTTTTGTGTAGCGGACAAGGAATGTGATGCCTCTTATGGATTTTTTTTGAACAACTGCGATGCTGCATCGAAGATACCAAAGAGTTGTGTTTTGTATCGGATAGGCATCCAAGTATTCCAAAGATGGGTTCACTTTTCTTCACTTCAGCTTACTTTGGTTGTTGCATCAGGCATCTTGGAGAGAATATTCGAAACAACTATCACAACGAAAGGGTCATCACCCTTTTTTATAGAGCAGCTAAAGCATATAGTAGAGAGGATTTTTTAGACCATTTCAATCAAATAGAGGATATGAATCCCTAGGTAGCAGAATTTTTTGCACGTGTCAATTTCCAGAGATAGAGCCGGGCATTCTGTCTAGCAAATAGGTACATTCTTATGAATTTAATGTCTTGTTTGATTTACAAGTTTTGTTTGATGTCGTACTAAGTGATTCTTTTCTATAGGTACAATATTATGACATTAAACATAGCTGAATCGGTGAATTCATTGTTTGGCGATGAAAGAGAATTTTCCATCAAGGCTATGTTTGAAAAAATAAGCGAGAAATATAACAACTTTTTTAATGAAAGGCGTGTGCAGTTCAAGTGCCCAGAAAAAAGAACCCAATTTGTTCTCGAAATTGAAAAGAAAATATCAACGAACATTAGTTTGGGGAATAGGTTATTCTCTTATAAAATAGAAGATTACAAATTTCGTATCACCGGTCATGGTGATGCTTCCACGGTCGATCTTCAAATAAGATCTTGTACGTGTAGAGTTTTTGACTTGGACAAAATACCTTGTCCACATGCTATGGCAGCCCTTCGAGCTCAATACGGCCATAAATATGGACCTGAAGTTTATGAGCACTCCTCTCAATATTATTCGGTGGAAAAATATGAAATGACATATAGTGGGTATATTACTCCGGTGCCTCCTAAATAATCTTGGGTTGTGTAGAGCTTATGGGGAGATTAATACCTCCTCCATCTATTGACCCGAGCACTATCAAACCGGGAATAAATCCATCAAGGAGAAACAAGTGCTCCATATGTAAGTGCGCTGGCCACAAAAGAAATACATGCCCGAATTATAATCCATCATGATCGTTGTAATTGCAGAAACTTGTGTTGTTGTTTATTTGTTTGTTTGTTGTGGACTTTTATATATTTAACTCATTGTTGTGAACCTAATGTTATCATTTATTATATATAAAATGTCTTTTTTTTTAAAAAATAACTTGTGCATCAATAAAATGAGGCAAAACATGAACTTAAATAATACAGTAGACCATAATTATTCTCAACAATTGCACAAACAACTGGAATGCTTTCCTCCAACAGATGAAAATCTATCGAAACAGATGGATAATCTATTGAAACCCAACAGATGACCAATCGGTTCCAACTGTTGAAAAAACTCAAAAGCCAAAATTGCTAGTGCTACTGGATTCAACATTGCCTCCAACCGTCGATATGTTAACATGTATTAGATTAGAAGAAAACAGAATGAAAATTGAATAGGAATTAAAACGCCAAAGTCTAACTAAAAGTAATTTTTTCATTAAATGAAAAATAAAATACATTAAGTATAGATCCAATATAGAAAAATTAAAATACATACGCTAAAAGAAAAAAGACATTCTAATTATTATTATTATCATCATTATTAATGACAGTCGGCCAATCAACTCGCAGCAACAGGGCTCACATCAACCTCTATATCTCTCTGAACATTGTTGCTCTCACAGCGACCAACTCGCTCTGCAGGTCATTAACCTGCCTTTGAAGTTCCCGCACTGTGTCGCGTAGAATAGCAATTTCCGAAAAAGGATCAGTCATATCTAGAACACGCATGAATTGACAAATATAAAGAAAAATATTCACAATATAATACAACGTATACGACCAATTGGTAAATTTATGCCATAAAAAACTTACCTCAACAAGAAAGGAATATGCTCTTTGAAGAGAAGTGGTTGAAGATGTCACACGAAAGGAAAAAATGCAAGAAATAAATAGAGTTGAATGAAGATTGAGGGACCTATAATATAATCTAGACGTGTCAGGCCAAAAGGCAGGACTGTTCAGCTCCATTGTATTAATTACATTCAAACTGGTGGCATTTTATTTTCTGTGAAAAGTCGCGACTTTTTCTTTTACACTAATTACTTCTTACCTTTTCATAGCGGTTTGAGACTCGATAAAAGCAGTTATTATTGAGCTGTTGCAAAAGATACTCCAATATTTTTAACAGATTTAGCATCTGTTACAACAGATGGACGGATTGAATGTGCAACAGACCACTGTCAAAATAGATTTACCATCTGTTGCAATAGATGATTTGTATATACAACAAATAAGACATCTGATGCAACTTATGTATTGTATATTGCAACAGATGGATAGTATGTATAAGTTGGAGAAGATGTTTTGATATCTTCTGAGAGCTGATTCATTAGTTTTAGTTTCAACAGATGGAGTATTCGATTCATTAGCTGTTTTAAATGTGTGAGATAAAAGGTCTTCACCTCTTTTTAATAGTCCCTCCGTTACGTATTAGTTGGGCCCCATGGGCTTGGCACATCAATTAATCACAATATAAATTAGGTGATTGTTTTACCAAATTGGCCTTATTAATTATGATTAGAAAGTATAAATGTGAATAATATACTTTATATAGTCATTTAATAATAGGGGTAATCTTGAAAGAATATAATAAAACTCTCTTGATTTTATAAATAGGAAAACTAAATTGAAACAAACATATTTAGAAATAAATAATCACATACGTGCAGATTAATTAAAAAAAAGCCAGGTCTATCGCAATAGATTTACCATCTGTTGCAACATATAGATTATCTATTACGACAGATGGACCATATGTTTGGAGGAAATTTTTTGAATTCTTCCAACAGCTGATTCGTCAGTTGCAACAGATGGAGATTTCGATTCATCAGCTATTTTGAATGTGTTAAAATAAAAAGTCATGAATCTTCACACCTCCATTTTAATAGTCATCACATTCTTGCAGATGAATAAAAAACACTGACATGTCCTGATAGGGTAGGAAGAATAAGATACGTGCAATGGATCCCATTTTCATACATGCGAGTTATGTATATTATTGATCAGGCTACCATAAAGACACATAAAGTGCAATGATTTTGTGAATTCAGTTTTTTACCGATGATTAGACACTGATCCTTCAAATAAGATCCTGAATTGTACAGTTTAGTTTGATAGTGTGAACTAATAAGGCCGAAGGGTTCCAAGACGGTGGTGTCGATACCCATTACAATTTAATGACACGATTCATGCATATGTTTTTGTGTCAAGTTTGGGGAAGG
>NC_061117.1:201754973-201758226 GCF_002878395.1 Capsicum annuum
CCTTCCCCAAACTTGACACAAAAACATATGCATGAATCGTGTCATTAGATTGTAACGGGGTATCGACACCACCATCTTGGAACCCTTCGGCCTTATCAGTTCGCACATATCAAACTAAACTGTACAATTCAGGATCTTGTTTGAAGGATCAATGTCTAATCATCGGTAAAAAACTGCATTCACAAAATCATTGTACTGGATGTGTGTTTTCATGATAGGTTAATCAGTAATACATACCTCCTACATATAAAGTGGTTCCATCTTCAAGCAGTTTATTCCTCTGAACCCATCTTTACTCTAGCCTTTAATGCTGGCTGGGCAAAAGTGGATCCAATTTCACTTCCTTTTGTCTGCAAACAAGAGAAATACATTTGATGTCAAACAAGAGAAGAACAAAAAGAACATTACAAAAGCGTAACACAAAATTGAGTGAATCAACAGATGACCAATATGATACAACAGATTACCCATTTGTTCAACTGATGAGGCATCGTTTGCAAAGGATGGATGACATATTGCAACAGATGGGCCATCTGTTGGAATAAATCAAACCAGCCTTGCTACTGGTTTGATTTCTTTAAAAATTTACTCTATCTGTTCCAACAGCTGATTCATCAGCTGCAATAGTTGAGGAAACTATTGCAACACCATCAACACAACATCAACAATAAAGAAACAAACAAAACAACACCATATGTTCCAACACCATCCACAACACAAACATCACATGTTCCAACACAACCACCATCCCCAACAACAGCACCACCAAAGTACCAAACAAAAGACATAAAAAAACTATACTGAAAATAAGGCTTTTTAAGTTCTCCTAACAGATGAGTTTTTTTGCATATTTTAATAAAAACAACGGTTCGTTCATTCAAGATTTAAAAGTCACCTTTCCTTCAATTATCTCAATAAATAGCAAACTAGTAATGGATAAATCATTGATAGCAACAGATATAAATAACTAATTTAAATGACATACAAAGAAGAAGACTAGATGAAAAGAGCAACTTTGAACCATACCTACAATGTCAAAAAAACAAATGGATCAGAATATCTAGTTCAGTCAAGAAAAGATATTGATTGGTTGAGATTCCAAAGGATCCTCATTCGAAAGAAGATAGAAAAGAGAGGAAAAAAGAAAACAACAAAGATAATTGAGAATAAAGAATAAAGAAGAGTTATGAGTTGAGTCTAGTCTAGACTACTTTATGGCTGAAGAAGAGAGAGTTCAAGGTATGGGGGGGTTTTAAATATTCATGATAACTTTTGAGGGGCACGAGGAGACGGTGACATTGAAAAGACCAGATAAGACTACTCACTCAGGAGATTGTTGAGTTATCAAAGTTGTACTGAGTAATATTTTTTACCGCCTTAGTATTTTAACTATTTTATCTCGGACAGGAAATACCTAAATTGCTTTATATAAAAAAGGATCAAAAAATATTTAAGTACAACAGATGACTTAATCTGTTTGATAGTTTACAACAGATTTGTGATCTATCACAACAAATGACGTAATTTGTTTGATAGTTTACAACAGATGCATAATATATTGCAATATATTACCTAATCTGTTTGATTTGATCCAACAGAAAAGACATATGTTGCAACTGGTTGAACATTTATTTATATATAATTTCAATTGAGTTCATATGATAGACTAAAACCTTAATTGAATGTGAGTTATCATAGGGTCAAATACAACTTTAATTGAGTCTTTTGACAATTTCATGATGAGACGGTACTACGTTCCTCCAACCAGAGTCGTCGATCGATTACTCTGAGTCGAGGTGATTCTTACTACCTCATATGTTAGACTAATACCTTAATTGATTAATCTAGGACTAGGGTACTAATACCTTGATTGAATAATCTGGGACTAGGGGTGAGTTCTCATAAGGTCAACTACAACTTCAATTGAGTCTTTTGGTAATTGCATGATGAGACGGTACTGCGTTCCTCCCAACTAGAGTTGTTGATCGATAAATCTGAGTTGAACCAATTCTTACTACCTCATATGTTAGACTAACACCTTAATTGATTAATCTAGGACTGGGGTACAATACCCAAATTGAATATAGGGTCAACTATAACTTCAATTGAGTCTTTTATCAATTGCATGATGAGATGGTACTGCGTTCCTCCCAACTAGAGTTGGCGATCGATCACTCTGAGCCAAACTAATTCTTACTACCTCATATGTTAGACTAATACCTTAATTGATTGATCTAGGACTAGGGGTGAGTTATCATAATGTCAACTATAATAGATGATAATGCCTATTTGATAGTTTACAATAGATGGGTAATCTATTGCAACATATGACTCAATCCATTTGATAGTTTATAACAGATGGGTAATTTGTTACAATAGATGACTTAATCTGTTTGATAGTTTACAATAGATTCATGATCTGTCGCAACAAATGGCTTAATCTGTATGATAGTTTACAATAGATGTGTAATATGTTACAACAGATTACAGAATCTGTTTGATCCAACAGAAAAGACATCTGTTGCAATAGGTTAAACATTTGTTTATATATAATTCAATTGAGTTCATATGTTAGACTAATACCTTAATTGAATGTGAGTTCTCATAGGGTCAACTACAACTTCAATTGAGTCTTTTGTCAATTGTATGATAAAACGGTACTGCGTTCCTCCCGAACAGAGTCGGCGATCGATCACTCTGAGCCGAACCGATTCTTACTACATCATATGTTAGACCAATACCTTAATTGATTGATCTAGGACTAGGGTACTAATACCTTGATTGAATAATCTGAGACTAGGGGTGAGTTCTTATAGGGTAAACTATCGATTAATCTAGGACTAGGGGTGAGTTCTCATAAGGTCAGCCACAGCAGATGACAGAGCCTATTTGATAATTTACAACATATGGGTAATCTTTTGTGACATATGACAATCTATTTGATAATTTACAACAGATGGGTAATCTATTGCAATAGATGACTTAGTCTGTTTGATAGTTTACAGCAAATTCGTAATCTGTTGTTACGTAATCTGATTGATAATTTACAACAGATAAGAAATCTGACGCAATATGTTGAACATTTATTTTTTACAATTTCAATTGAGTTAATATGTTAGACTCCTAAATTGATTAATCTAGGACCAGGGGTGAGTTTTTACAGGGTCACCTCCTAGAGTACTCGGTCAACTACAACTTCAATTGTTTTTATATGATTTTAAAAATTACGCATATATTTTATGATTTTAAAAAT
>NC_061117.1:201758326-201794706 GCF_002878395.1 Capsicum annuum
AAATTGATTAATCTAGGATCAGGGGTGAGTTTTTACAGGGTCACCTCCTAGAGTACTCGGTCAACTACAACTTCAATTGTTTTTATATGATTTTAAAAATTACGCATATATTTTATGATTTTAAAAATAATTAAGATCATTTTGGACCAAATTAACATTTTCAAAACTGCTTGTCATTCTTTTTCAAAATACAAATCAACCCATACAAAATGTTTCATTATTTCAAATCTTGAGGTTTGGCTCTTTCTCTCTCATTCTCACTCAACAATACGGTACAGACAACAACTACTCAACAAATTTGCTCAACCCTCCACAACAGATCGCTTTTCTTCTCATTTACGACCACATAGGTGTTATTTTCAACATTATTCTTGCTTGTATCAGTCGTTTTTTTTGTCTTCATAGGTAACAGAGTTCAAGAAGATCTCTATATTTGTTTTTTTTCTAAAAAATAAGGGCTTTTAAGTTAATGATGAAAAATAAAACTTTTAGTTATATTATCTTCGAGAATGGGTTTATAATTTTGAGTTTTGATGGTAAAATCGTCGGAAGAACTCGAGAAATCCCTAGTTTCCATAGTAGTGTTCTATTGACTGTCGTGGTATAGTTGGATGGTGTTGGTGGTGGTGGTGGTAGTGGTGTTTGTGGTCATCGTGGTGGCACCGGTGGTGGCATTGATTGGTGGTGTTTGTGGTGATGTCGGTATTCATGGTGTTTATTTGTTTGTTGGCATTGGTTGGTGGTGTTTGTGGTGGTGGCTGTTGGTGTGTCGGTATTCGTGGTGTTTGTAATGTATTTTTTAAAATCTATGCATACATCAACTGTCATGTAATTTTTATTTTTCTTTGTCTGTAGGTAAAACATGTTTCCCAAAAGAAAAGAAAGTAAAAGTAGTTCAACGTCTGACCACTCAAAAAAAGGCTACAGTACAGAGGAATTTGGAGGATCTTCCTGAACAATCTCAGTCAGGGAAAAGTGAAGTTGAGGAGAGATATGAAAACAATGTTGAAGGAGGTGGACAAGGGTCCATAGATGGTGATGAAGAAAATGAAAGTGAGAAAGAGGAGAAATTAGAGAGTCAGAAAGAGAAAGAGGATGATCATCAACATGATGATAATGGATCACCGACGGGGCGTGAGTTAATATCTACATCCCAGCATGATCCTATCAAAACTTTTAGTATTTATAGGTTTGAAGTTGCGATGCTGATAAATGACCCAGAAGGAAAACAACGAATATGTCAAATTGTACTTAAATGTCAGATGGGGAAAATTTTTGAACATTTTATGAAAATTATGAAGAACGAAAACATAGGTGGACTTTTTAAGAAGAGCTACTTTGGACACTTTCTTGAGCTACCTGAGGACCCCTCTGCCCATATCCGTTTCCCTATGATGATGGTATATCGTCTTCTCAAGCGCAGGATCAAGTACACGGGGGATGATAAAGACCCAGAGGAGAGGGGAAAAAAAAGATGGATGAAATCTGGATCAACTACTGTGGCATGCCTGTTTGTTTTGGCTTGCAAGAGTTTGTCATAGTGACGAGCCTGAGATGCCATCGTCCAGAAGGACCACCACCCCGCAAACGATCCAAGGCAAAAAAATACAAGGGAAAAATAGATGGGTTGTTTGACATTGCTCGACGTGGATACAAAGCATCGAATTTGTTGACAAATCTCGAGGATAAAACCATACCAGAGTAGTACAGGGAGCAATTATGCTTAGTTTGGTTTGCCCATTCGGTTATATTGGCAAGAGACGTCAACAAGGTCATAGAAGATGATTTGTTAGCGCGTGCTGAAGATTTTGATAAATTCAACAATTATCCTTGGGGATATGACAACTTCTACTTGACTGTCCAATATTTACTGACAAAGCTATCCTCAGGGATGACCATATTATACGGCTTTCCTTGGGATTTCATGGAAAAATTAATCACTAATTTTACTCATCCATTAATTTATATTGAATATAGTTATTATGAATTTTTTATGCTTGCTTCCTGTTTGCACTTTTTAGGCTTGGGCATTTGAAGCCATTCCTCCCCTCCGAAAGCAGTTAATGGATTACCCGGATGAGGTTTCTCATCCAAGGATGTTTAGGTGGTTGGCTGCAAAGAACAACACCAATATTAAGGAGGCTGATCTCTTTAACCCTCCGGATGATGCAGTACGTCTTCTTCAAGTAAAATAATTCTACTCAAAGATAAGAAAGATATTGAACAGATGTTATATCTGGTGCATGAGATATTATATCTGATGCACCAGATGGGACATCTTGTGCGATGGGGTGTATCTTGCATCAGATTACCCATCTGTAGCTTTAGTTCTCTGAACCCAACTCCTAAAAGATTAACCATCTACTGTAAATTATGCAACTAATGTTTAATCTGATAACATATCGTTCATCTGTTGCAACTTATAGATCATCTGTTGCATAACAAATTACCCGTCTTATGTAGCTGTTGCAATAGATGATTGATATTTTGCATCAGATTATCCATGTGTTGCTCTATTTCTCTGAACCAGAATCAAATGGATTTTAACTATATACTGCAAACTATGCAATAGATGGGTCTTTTTTTTTAAAATGTAGCCCAACTATGAAAATTATTATATTATATGATTTAAATGCATCTATCTTTTTTTTTCTTTTATATAGGTTGCACATCCACGGATCGTGCCTACTAAGAAAGAGTCAGTGATGACTTCTTATATTACTCTAGGTAATGTTGATGCTATTGCATACCTAATGGTGGAGTTAATAAAGAAGGAATTGGCTGGAGCAACATCCATAAGAAGAGCAGTTAGGCAAGGTCAGGCTAATGTTGAGGCTCTTTATGACCAACCTTTTACTAAGGCAGATCCGGGTACTTCTTCTGGTGGAGTTGTTGGTGTTGGTGGCAGGCATGCTGATACTGCTACTAATCGTGATGATGAGCATGCTGATAGTTAAGAAAGAATAAATATGTTTGAAAACACCCCTTTTTGCCCTTACACAGGTCCCTCTCACTCCTCTTTACCCTCGTGCTCTCGTTGCGAATGCGATGAGTGCAAGGACAGACAGGATAAAATCTTTGAAAAAGTAGAGGCTATCTCTAAAGCTATCGAGGAATTTAAATCCAAGAGGTGTGTCATACCATCCAAGAAGGTGAGGGAGCCACACACTCCTACAATGTTGGTTAGGATAAAGAAAAGAGCAATTAAAGACGTACTCTCCGCTCGAAAATAAAAAAAAAATTACAATTCCTCCCTCTCCAAAAGTTTTTGAAGTTCCAGGGCCAGTCAAGAAGGTGGACATATATGCAGAACTTGGCACCGAAGAGAAGAGGGATCTGCGACAGGCCAAGAATGCCAAGCCAGGCGCACCAGATTACCCCAGGCCTCCTTTTTCCACCCAAGACTTCCAAACTATGACTGATATGCATATGCCGTACGAGGATAAGGGAAGTTTACTTTTCCTAAACTAGCCCTTCTAATATACCCCATAAAGAAGAAGCTACGCAACAGATTTCACATCTGTTGCAACAGCTGGGTATACTGGTGCAACTGGTTGTGGTTCTGTTGCAACTTATTATCCATCTGTTGCATAAGTTGCGTTGGATTATTGATTTAGAGAACTCTATGCAACAGATGGACCATTCGTTGCATCTTTACAATTACTAACCTATTAAAAATTGACTTCTTATCTCACAGCATGTTGACATAATTCTCTCCCTCATGATAAAAAAGCAATTAACGTACCGGGAAGTTTATGATGCTACCGATAGGATAATGGACCTCGACTTCTGTAAGAAGCTCAAGGATAGGTATGATCAACTCAATGGAGAGGCGTCAGCCCTTGGCATGGGATTTGATTTCCTAGTTTCTACGTTGGTCTTGGATAAAGAAGAAATATTAAGATATGTTAGAGGGGACAGGCCAAATTCACATGGCAAGAGCTGGACCGAGGCAAAAAGGATTCTTAAAGTCATTAGGGTAAATGACATGCATTATTGGGCTATAGAGATACTACTCGAGGAGGGAAAGATCAATGTTTATGACTCCAATGTACCTCTTGTCGATGATTTTCTCCTCGTGGATCCACTGATGGTGCTGTTGCCCATCTTGTTGAGGGAGAATAAACTGATGAATCATTTGCCAAAGGAAGTGTTGATGAAGAAATCATGGAATTTTGAAGGTCGAAATAGGGGAATGATCCTTCTAAAAGATGATGCTGCTAAAGCGAGCGGCTCGTACGCTCTTGCACACATCAAATGTTTGCTGACCGGCACAGAAATGGCCGAGCCAACGACTTTCCTGTGCGATAACGCTGTGGCAAACTTGCAAGAGGTCTGGGCTTATGGGGTACTAACTGGAAGCTTAAAGCCTGTGTATATAGAAGAGCCTGTGAAATAGAAATTTTTAATTTCAAGTCACCCTTCACTTTACTACATGTACATGTAGTGGACATAATTTTTTTTTTATGAAAGTTGAGTTTTTTATAATGCAATAGATTAGATTATCAATCTATTGCAACAGTGGGAAAACCTGTTTGAATAATCTAATTATCTAATAATCTAAGTTTAATCTGTTGTAACAGTGGGAAGACCTATTTGATAATTTCTATGAATAATCTAATAATCTAAGTCTAATCTATTGCAACAGTGGGAAGACCTGTTTGATAATTTCCACAGATGACCTAAATTTTACAACATATGCCTAAATCTTTTTGATATTTTCCAACAGTTACGCTTGAATATCCATGTGCTCGTCGACAATAAACTAGTAGCAAATACACACACCACCATAAGAATTTTAGCAATTAGGCTTCAATATCCATGTGCCCAACAACACCAAACTAGTAGCAATAACAACAACAATGTAGTATCTTCTTACTCGATTTTGTTTCTCTTCAGAAGCCTTGACTTTGTTCAACAAACCCCTGATTACATGATTTGCTTGTAAAGGGTGTCGTTCTTCATACCAATCAAAGTAGTCACATCCACCCAATTTCTATAAAAAAAAAAGAACACAATTATAAAACAATTACAAGTCAATAATAAATCAATTAATTAAATAAAAAAAATATTACCTTTGAAATCTTACAAGTAAAAAACCTACGACCTGGATTTTGTTGAGTCCAAGAAGTCTTTAACAGAGCTTCATGACCGCACTTACAATATTGAAAATCTTTATCACAAAAAATAGTAGAAGATGCGCTCGACATTGTCAAGGTCAGTTGGAAAAAATGAAAGTAATAATTTGAAGAATTTGGATAGATAAAAGAAGATGATGATGAAGAAGAAGATTTGGAAATTTAGGATTAAATTTTAGGAGGAAGATGAATATATAAGACAATGGGGGGAACAAAATGACCTTTGGGGGCCAAGTGATGGCAAGTCAGCGAAATGTGCCAAGACTTACACTAACACATTTGATGCCTATTTTATTTTACGTCTTTAAAATGAACATGTCTACTTGATACCTATTTTATTTTAGGTGTTTGAACTGAACACCGTCGATGGGTTGCGCCTTTTTTATTTCAATTTACTTTAACCTTTTTAAATGTAGTGGCAATTTTTTATGTCCAACAAAAGTTGAATTTTTATAATGCAACAGATTCTCCATCCATTGTAACAGTTATCCTACTTGTTTTGACATATAGTTTATCTGTTGCAATAGGTTGGTCATTTGTTGCATTATCTCAATGTTTTTATCTAAAGTCCATCTGTTACGACAGTGGGAAAACATGATTGATAAATTCCAAATGATAACCTACCTGTTGCAACATATGTATAAATCTATTCAATTATTCCAATAGATGTATCATCTGTTGCAACAGATAAAGTCCATCTATTGCAACATATGCCTAAATCTGTTCTTTTTTTTTCCTATAGATGTGTCATATATTGCATTATCTTGATATTTTTATCTAAAGTCCATCTATTGCAATAGTGGGAAGACCTATTTGATAAATTCCAATAGATCACCTACCTGTTGCAACATATGTCTAAATCTATTTGAATTTTCCAATAGATGTGTCGTCTGTTGCAACAGATACATTATCTGTTACAGCATTTGAATCTAGTATTCCTTTTTAATTAATAAGTTCAAATCTAAGGAATAAATAAAATTCATATACAAAATAAAATAAATCAAACCCTTCATAAATTAGCTGAAATAAGTAAATGAATAAATGAAATATAAAAAAATTGTTATGGGTATAGATCTTAACAAATACTTCGACAACAATTTAAGCATACTGCCAAGGATTGCTTTGACAGGCTCAAGCTATAAATATCTACTCAGTATGGACAAGTTGTTCTTCATCCGGTGCTATGGAATTCGGCTTTGCTCATCGTGGATCTTCATTGTCGCTTGCCTACGGTTTCTGCGCTTTCTATTCTCTATATTTTCATAAAAAGAGTAGCATATTGTCAATGTTGTTCAGCAGTAGCTTCTTCTACATCCACCTAGAAAGCCAGAATTAGTCAATGCTAATCACGGAGATACAATAAAATAAAAAAGGATAACTCATCTCTTCTAGCGAATCAAACAGGTCTTCCTCCCATTTTAAATTGTCCCAAACATATTATATTTCTGTTGCAACAATGAATCAACTGCTGGGATAAATTTCTACATGAGGAAGACCCTGTATGATAATTTCTTACGGATGAACCATCCGTTGCAATATATGAATCATCTGTTGCAGCAGATAGGTCGTTTGTTGGTACAAATAAAAGTTGTACGAAGTGCTGTTTGATTTGCTAAAATAGACGAGACATATGTTGCACCAGATAAAGTATCTTGTGTAACAGGTTAGTCAACTGTTGCAACAGATGTATATATCTGTTTGATAATTTTCAGTAGATGTGTCATCTATTGAAATATATATGTGTCTGTTTGTTTTGTTAGTTGGAAGACATATAATATATTCACCTTTTTCAGCTCATGTTGCTCTTCTTTGGATATTTTACGTTGCTCAGTGCAACACCCAGACAGAGGAGTTGTAATTTCGCTTTTTTGGATGCCTGATAATGCCCTGGAAATCACTCTCCTTCTCTTCTTAGCCCTAATCTCTAATGGAGTGGATGGAAATAAAATCTTCTTTGATGGAATGAGACCCCTCTTAGATATCAATTCCTTTACAGAAGCAATTAATGCATTAACAGCATTAATCACTACATCATATTTCGCCCTGCAGTCTTGACATTTGCATGCAGAATATTCGCTGGGAGAGGCAAAGTCTGTATAGCCAGTATGATCATACTCATAATGGTTTTCTTTAAATACTGTAAGAGGAGCAACATTAGCACCAACAATAGTACCACTACCACCACCAACAGCTCCATCATCAACAACAAGCCCACCCTCCAAAATTATTTTTCTTGTAATGGTTCCAAATAATTCCATTTTTATTCTGTCGATGACCTTAGGGTCCTATAAAGTTTTCACAGATCGTAAAGTAAGAAAAAATGGCATCTTCAACTCTCGATTGGTTGGAACTAGCGATGGATACACATTCTAACATAAATCATTACATATATTAGAATGATGACTAGTCATTCAAAAAAAACATTAATTAAAAGAAAAAATTAATTGTAATTATACTTATTGCATCCTTTAGAGGGTTGAAGAGATCAAGAAATTTTGCATTTTTATGAGTTTTGGCCGACAACCATCTCAAGATTCTTGGACAGGAAACTCCTTCCTGGTAGTTCACTTGTTGTCTCAAATAAGGAATGGCTTCAAACGCCCAAGCCTATAAAATAATGTCAATAAATCAAAACCATTATTGAGCGAAAAAAATGAATGATATAATAATAGCAGAAATAAAAATTTACCATGAAAGCCCATGGGAAGCCATATAAGTTGGCTGTCTTTGGCACTAACAGAGTCAACAAATATTTGACAGTCATTTTGAAGCTTTCATACCCCCATGGATAGCTGTTAAACACCTCAAGATCCTCGGAGAGCTTTATTAAACTGAGTCTTATGTTGTTGCTAATGTCTCTCTCCCAAAGAATATTATGTACAAACCAAACCAAGCACAATGACTACTTGTGCTTCTTTGAAAGTCCTTTACCTTTCAATGCTTCTATCAAACTTTTGTTTTTGAAGCTTGGACCAATAATGGACACCAGGTCATCACGATCACACGACTTGCATTTGCCTTTTTTGGATGTGCGGAGTGCTTTTCTTTGGGTTAGAATAGGTATAACTTGAGAAGGAGGATAACATTTTAGTCCAGTAACTATGGCAAACTCCTTCCAACCAAAACAAACAGGCATGCCACAGTAATTTATTCACGCCTCATTCATCTTATCTTTGTTTCCATACATAAACCTACGCTTGAGAAGTTCATATACCATTTTCATTTGGAAACGAGCATTGTTGTCCTCCGGCAAGTCAAGATACTTCCCAAAGTAGCTGTCCCTGAAATAAGCATCCAATTTTTGTTCTTGAAGTATTTTTCTGAAGGCGTCGAAAGATTTTTCCCATGGCTGACTTAACCACGAAATCACCCGTTAAATCTGCGGCACCATCGCACTGTAGTCTTATAGGATAATGATCAATGCTGAAGGATTTGACCAGCTCTTCGATGGAAGGGCTATTAGCATCTCATCATCTCTTTTGAAATACTCCTCCTCCCTATTTTCATCATATTCTGCTCCCGATTGAGATAATATTTATAAAGCAAGCTCATAGAGTGGTGGATGTAGCCTAGCTGCTTCACTTGTTCCTTTACTTGGACTTGATTCGGTTTCTATTCTTTTGGGAACCATATTATCTAAAATTAACAAAAACATAAACTAATATATTATTATTGATTAATGCATCGTTAAAAAGGATAACAGTAAATCAAATAAGAAAAACAGTAAAATAACAGTTGCAACAGATCACCGATCTATTGCACCAAGTAGTATATCTGTTGCAATATATAACCAAACTATTGCAGCTGATGAGTAATCTGTTGCAACAATACAAAACATACCACTCATCTTTTAAGACAGATGAATGGTCCGTTCAATAGATCACAAAACTATTGTGACATCATCTGTTGTAACATATAAGTGATCTGTTGGAATAGTTAAATAATCCATAGCAACGGCTGAGTAATCTGTTGCGATAATACAAAACATATCGCTCATCTGTTGAGAAAGATAAATGGTATGTGCAACAGGTCACACATCTATTGCAACACATAAATGATCTGTTGGAATAGTTATCAACGATCAATATTGTATAGATTTCTTCCAACATAGGGTCGTCTATCGCGGCAGATGAATGATTAGTTGGAAAAATCAAGTCTTGGACTTTTTCTGTAGGAAAAGTTGGTAGGATTTTATCCAATAGGAGGTTTATCTGTTGCATCAGATCATTAATCTGATGGTTCTTCTATTTCACCAGATGATTAATTAGTTGCATCAAATTTTTTATCCAAAGCTTAATTTGTTGCAACATATGGTAAAGTTATTGCATCAAATTATTAATCTGTTGCATCAGAATTGTAATCTGATGGTTCCTCTGGTGCATCATATGGTTGATCTATTGCATCATATGATGAATCTGTTGCATTAGATGGTTAATATGTTGCACCAAATAGGTAATCTGTTGAAGGAAACAGTAGCAAGATTTTGTTAAACAAAAAACAACAATTTCACCATTTTTACCAAGAACAAGAAATGAACAAATCAAACCAATTGTCCTTTTATTTTTATAAACACAAACAATAAAAATCAAACTTCAAAAAATGCAACAAACAACAAAATATCATAATTCATTCGAAAAGAGAAGAGAAGAAATACCAGAAATTAGGGTTTTATTCAGACCACATTTCAAATTAGTGCAACAAATATTGAAATTGTTAAACAATACTATAAGAGAAGTTGGCTCAAGTTCTTCATTTTCTTCAAAACTAAAAAGGCCATAAATTTTTACCTGTGAAAGAAGAAAAGGACCAATGAAGAATTCGAAGCTGTTGTGGCCGGAGAGCAAGACTGTCACGTTGATTGAAGTTAAAAAAAAAACTGAAATTCCAACTATTTGTAGTCAGATGCTGAAGTCGCCAAGGATTGAAATAAGAAATTTGCAGAATAGTTGGTTGGGAGAGAGTTGAGAGAAGATGTCGAGAGAGAGATGAGAGACAGGTTGATTGAATTGAAGAGGGGAACTCGAAGCCCAACTATTTGTCATCAGGGGTTGAAGGGAGAAATTTTGCAGAACTGTTGGTTGGGAGAGAGTTGAGAGAAACTATCGAGAGAGAAGAGATGGTGGTTGATTTGGATTGAAGAGGGTGTGGGTTGGGTTGATTTGTATTTTTGAAAAGATTAGAAAGTTTTAAAAATATTAATCAAGTCCACAATTAGTTTGATCAAGTTTTCTAATAATGTTTGACCGTATCTGTTGGTCAATGTCACCAATCCTTCATTCAAGACTTAAAAGACACCTATTCTTCAATTTTCTCAACAAACATACCATTGTAATTACTCAACTAAGTATTGCTCCTTCTCTCTTATATTACTTGACGACATGTTTTTCTTTTGCATAATTATTAAGGAGAAATTAATAAGGGGTGTAAATTGATTATTATGACCTATTAAACTTACATTAAATATTGTCAGAGAAATTAATAAGGGGTGTAAATTGACTATTATGACCTATTAAACTTACATTAAATATTGTCATTACATATTAGAGTTAATTACTCTTCATTAATTATTAAGAGTAAAGATGAAAAATGGTGTCCAATTATGATCTCTTGAATATGCCAACTATTTCGAGACAAATTTTTTTAGCAAATATGTTAAGTAATATGAGACGGAGGGAGTATGTAATTACTAGATTTTTTAATTACCAATGGGCTTTCTAGATAGACTAGGGGGTGTGCATCGGTTGATTCGGTTCGGTTTTACATATTATCGATTCGGTTTATCGGTTTTTGGTTTTTAAATATGCTAAACCAATAACCAAACCAATAAGATATTTTTTATCGATTTTTGATTTATCATTTTTTAGTCTTTAACGGTTCGATTTTCGGTTTAACCGATAAGAAAATACTCATAAAACAAAAATAGTAATAACTAACATGAAAAAAATCGAATCTTAGTTGCAAACAAAAATCTTACATGGTGTGCTTTAATTTACAAGAATCTTCAAAGTTGAACTAAATGTTGTTAGGAGAAATTAAGAGTTTGTATAATTGAAATATATATATATATATATATATATATATATATATCGGTTTACCCAATAGCCAATAAGAAAAAATCAAACCAAACCAGTAACCCAATATATTCTTTCCATAAAATCATTAAAAATTGTTAACCCAATAACAATAAACCAATAATATTTTTATCGGTTCGGTTCGATTTTTGCACACCCCTAAGATAGACCTTAAAAGATCAATTGATAATATTAATTAAGAAATTAAATGAGTAAATATCTTTTATCTCTCGGCAACATTAATTAGGAAGTGATAACCTGGTTTTTTTGGCTCTAGTACTCCCTGGTGTGTGATCAACCGTAAGAAAATAGTAAAGAATCATAAATAAGTTTTTAAGAAAATGTATGAATAATTTTGGTCAACGCACAAACTTATAAACTAGAAAATCCCGCTTATTGAGGACCAGAGGGATTACTTAACTATAAATAACATAAATACCAACCTTTTGGAAGTAATTATACTCTCTTCTACTTTTTAAATTACTTTACTTTCTCTCCCTATTAATATACATAAAATAGCCGACATATACATAGCATTCTGTGTATTTGTTGGGATTTTTGTAATATGTTTAGCGCGTTAGAGATTTTTATTAAGTGTTTATATAGTCTATAGCCTTTAGCAAATGAAAAAATTAATACTTAACAACCATTCAAATGGAGTGTTAAAGGAAATACTATCTTCTAACAAGAAATAGGTTTTGACCAAATTTTCATTAATTAATGATATCATGAAATATTGGAATAATGTAAGACTTTTTAATTATTAAAGTATTTTAATAAGAGCAAAGCTGAAAAAATAAAGTTGATTTTTTCTTGATTATGTGAACGAACACTTATTTTGAATCAAAATAAAAATTCTGAACACATATTACCAGAGGACTACTCAAGCATAACTTTGGATGAGCATGGAATGAAGAAGAGAAAATGAAAGCCTTATATATTCTCAACGAAAAACAAAAGATGAGTAATATTATAAGCCATCGAATATCATGAGAACCGAATTTTGGCCTCATTTTTTTTGTTTAACCTAGATAAAAATGATGTATTCTTGTGTGGTCATCTCATCTAAAAACCTAAGTCATTAAAGAGAACATATCATTCTAAAGATGTTGAACCCCTTCCATTAGTTAGTATATTTACTTCTAAGATCCATCAATGAAAATCCTGGCTCCTCCGATACTAAAGAGAGCATGCAGTTCCTTGCCTGGTTTTGATGGTACACATATTATTTCCAATTTAGGAGATGCCCTAGGGAACCGCATAGTCAACTTTCTGATCTTTCGGCACTGGCTTTCATCAACCCTAAGGATGGTCTTTTGGAGAAAAGGTGCAGAAGCAAGAATAAACCTTACAAAGAGCAATTCTGTTCTTGAACCATAGATATTTTCTATTTCCAAATTTTTAAGCTTGTTGAGTTCGAGACCTTGTGTCATGTAGGCTAGTCCTTCAAAATGACTTACATCAACTAATTCCATGCCTCCTCTCTCCTTCAAAGTTGGCACAAATAGTACAAGGTATTAGGACTCTTATTTATTTGTATCTATCTCTTGTATAAGTTGTAATTATCCGTAGAGGATGATGTACTTATCTCTTTATAGATTTTCTATTATATATATATATAGAGGCATGGCTCTATGGTTGTCGAGACATTTCACAAATATATTCTCATGATATCAGATAGCCAAAAATCCATTTATTTTTTTTTCTCTAAAACATATGGCGTCTTCATCTTTCGCTACACCCGTCGTTTCTTCTAGCGTCCCATCCACTACACCCGTCGTTTCTTCTAGCGTCCCATTCGCTACACCCTTCGTTTCTTCTACCGTCCCATCCGCTACACCCGTCGTTTCTTCTAGTGTCCCAAGTTCAACTTTTTCTGTTACATCTTCGTTTCCTCCCATAAGTAGCACGTTATTTGGCTTATCTCCTTCCCTTGGCATTTCTTCTTCAGTCATACCAAAGTTCTCCACCGTTGATGCTCTTGCAACTCCTAATGTCACAAATTTAGTGACCATTAATTTAGGTTCTGTGGAGGACTATCTCATATGGCCACTCAATTTACCTCTCTACTACTTTCACACGAGCTTATGTTAAATCTCTCCCCCATATCCTCTTCTTGGTTACACATCTAAAAATCCACAACCAAACCCGCTCTATCGATCTTGGATAAAAATTGTTCAAAGTGTCCATTCTTGGTTATTCGCAACACTTTCCTGCGATGTTGTCCTTGATGCTCATCTTCTTCCCACATCTCTCTATATATATATATGGTTATCCTTACATCATCACTATATAGATGCGAGTTGGGCTAAATTTATTGAGTTGAAATGTCAACTCACTACCTTGCAAAAAAACGATAATATGAGCATTGACCAGTATCTTTGAAATGCCAAACAAATAGTTGATTCTCTTGCAGTAATTAATGCACCTGTTGCTTCTAGGGATTTCATTAATCACGTTTTACTAGGTCTTGGAAAAGAGTATGACACCTTGTTTGGCATCATTATGCACTTTCCTGGCCAACTATCCGTTGAAGAGCTACACACCAAACTTTTACTTCATGAGCGAAGGTTGCAGCGATTTAAGGAACTTGACTTGTCAACTATGCCCCAAGCATTTGCTGCACATTCTGTTTCTACAATGACTCCTCAAGATTCTAGCAGTTAGTTTGGTAATCATACTGGCCGTGGTGGCAAAGGTCGTGGCTTTAACGGTCGTGGGCAGCAATCACAATTCAATTCCGGCAACCATAATACACGCTCTAGCACAACTAGACAGTCACAGTTAGGTACTGGTGGTACTTACCCCGTCTCCTATAATTCTCATTCTATAAGTACTAATCCACCATCCATAGGAGTGCTTGGTTTTCACCCCTCTACTCTTATTTGCCAAATTTGTGGATCCCTTGAACATACTACCTTACAATGTACTAATAGGTTTAATCATGCTTTTGTTGCTAATGATCTTCCTAAGTCTTTTGCAACCATGTCTGTTGGTAAAATGAATGATGCTACTTGGTATGTAGTTCTGCAGCATCTACTCACATGACTCCATCTAAAGGTAACCTTTTGCGCAAAACTCCATACACTGGCCATAATCGTGTTTTAGTTGGGGATGGAAAATTGCTCAATATTAGTAATATTGGTTATACCCAATTACCCTCTACTTCCCATCCTTTTAATTTGTGCTCTGTCTTTCATGTTCCTCAGTTAAAACATAACTTAATTTCAATCAAAAAGTTATGTGATGATAATAATTATGTTGTTAATTTTGACTTATCTTCTATTTTTGTTAAGGACAAAGCCTTTGGTCAAACTCTCTTTCAGGAATCCAGTAAAGCCAATGTCTACCCTCTTTCATCCAAGTCATTGTGCTCTCATACTCAAGGTTTAGTTGTCGTACAATAATTAGGAGATGTCTGGCATCGTCGTTTGGGTTACTGTTAAGCTCGAGTCTTAGATAGTCTTAGAGACAATCATTATATTCGTTTGCTTAACCTTTTCCAGAATAAGTGTGTTTCTTGTCGATTAGGAAAGGCACATCATTTGCTATTTCATTTAGTAGAACATTGTAGCTCTTTTCCGTTGGAGATTGTTCATTATGATGTTTGACAGTCACCTGTTTTATCTAATTTAGGTTATCAATATTATGTTATTTTCATTGAGGATTTTTCCAGGTTCACATGGCTTTATCGCATGAAACATAAATATGAAGTTTTTACCCATTTTTGTGCCTTTCAAGAATTAGTGAAAAACATTTTCAATACTAAAATCAAAAGCTTTCAAAGTGATGGAGGTGGGGAGTTCGATAACAAAGCCATGATCTCACACTTTTCTGATTCTGGTATTATTTTTTGTATGTCATGTACTGATACTCCCCAATAAAATGGGGTAGCATATAAAAAACACCGATACATTCTTGAGATAGTGCAAACTATTCTCACAGATGCTGCAATACCATCTAAGTTTTGGGTTGATACTGCATTTTATGCAATTTACACCATAAATAGGTTATTGTCCCCAGTTTTACAAGGAATTTCTCTGTTTGAGAAACTTTTTCAAACTCCTCCAGATTATGATTTTCTCAAGGTGTTAAGTTGTGAATGTTTTCAATATGTATTGTCTCGAAATTCAAATAAGGTTGAACGTTTTCTTAGGCTATGCTTCTAATTATAAAGGATACCGTTGTTTGGATCCTAAAGTAGATCGTGTGTATATTAGCCATCATGTCACTTTCCATGAATTAGCCTAGTATTATTCTGAGTTATGTCATGATCCTTTTATATCTTCGTCTATTTACTTTGACCCTCTTGTAGTCATTTTACCCCCACACCCACATATGTCTAATACGGTTTCTTTTCCTTTTAGGACTCCTATAGATTCTTCTTCTTCAAGATCTTTAGATTTCTACTGACCCCATAATTCAGTCTCCTAATGCAACCTCCTCTGTTGAGTCTCCTAATAGGTCGAGTTCACACCTGTCTCCTACTAATCCTTCTACATCCAGCTCTATTGTCGCCGCTTATCCTTTGCAAACTCGCTTCAAATCTGGAATTTCTAAGCCTAAAATGCTCTTCTTCCTAAGTTAAATCATCTATGATATCGAACCTTCATATTTCTCTTAAGCAGTAACGAATCTAAAATGGCAAGCAGCCATGGCCGATGAATTCAATTCTCTTTTGGCTAATCAGACTTGGGTTCTCATCCCTTATAATTGTAACATGAACTTGGTCGGTTGTAAATGGTTTTATCACATTAAATATAATTCGTATGGTTCTGTTGAGTGATACAAAGCTCGTCTTATAGCATAGGGGTTTCACCAACAACCTAATATTGACTATCATGAGACATTTAGTCCCATTGTTCGTTCGACAATAGTGTGTACTGTCCTATCTCTTGCCATCTCTCTTTCATGGTCAATTCGTATATTAGATGTTAAAAATACATTTTTACATGGTGTGCTTCGTGAAGAGGTATTCATGAAACAACCGCCGGACTTTGTTCATCCTGACTATCCTTATCACGTTTGCAAACTAACCAAAGCCATTTATGGATTAAAACAAGCTCCTCGAGCTTGATTTCATCATTTTTGTACATTTCTTCTAGCTCATGGGTTTATTTATAGTAAATTAGATTCTTCTATGTTTATTTGTAAGTGTTCATCTGGTACTCTCTTTTTATTGCTCTATGTTGATGATATTATTCTTACTGGAAGTCATGTTTCTCTAGTTGATAATTTCATTCGGTGTCTTTCACGTCAATTTTCCATGAAATATCTTGGTGATCTTCATTACTTTCTTGGTGTCCATGCTACCCATACATCAGATGGTCTTCATCTATCTCAATAAAAATATGTCTCTAATTTGTTGGTTAAGTTCCATATGCACACTTGCAATCCTGTCCGTACCCCATTTACTTCCCGAACTTTGCTTTCTCTTATGGATGGTGAGTTAATTTCAGATGCTACTGAATATCGGAGCATGGTAGGTGTACTTCAGTATTTAACTTTAACTCATCCTGGTATTGCTTATGCTGTAAGTGTTGTCTCGCAGTTTATACATGCTCCTCGTACCACTCATCTACACTCTATGAAATGTATTTTCAGGTAATTGCAGGGTACAATTACCCATGGTATTTTTCTAAAAGCATCTTCATTTGTTTCTACAATGGTTGCTTACTCTGATGATGATTGGCCTAGTTGCCCGGATAGTCGGCGTTCCGCTACTGGATTTCCTGTATTTTGGTGATAATCTTATCTCTTGGCGCGCAGAAGCAACCAACTATCTCTAGATCCTCTACTGAAGCAGAGTATAGGGCGATTGCCTATACTTTTGATGAAACTACTTGGATTTGCTATGTTCTTTTTGAGCTTGGTGTATTCCTTTGGGAACCAGTTCGTGTGATGTGTGATAATGTTAGCTCTACGTCTATGACTCGCAATTTGGTGTTTCATGATCGCTCTAAACATATTGATGTAGAATTTCATTATGTTTGTGATAAAGTTACTCAAGGAGATCTTGTTGTTCAATATGTGCCCACTCGATTACAATTTTTTGATATCTTTACAAAAGGACTATCTTCATCTCAATTTTGTTTTTTACGAGACAAGTCCGTTATTTTTGTCTGTTTAGGTTGAGGGGGCGTATTAGCACTCTTATTTATTTGTATCTATTTCTTGTATAAGTTATAATTATCCATACAAGATGATGTACTTATCTCTTTAAAGATTTTCCATTATGTATATATACAGAGGCAGGGCTCTATGGTTGTTAAGCCATTTCTGTAATGCCCCGAAGTTTTTCTTAGCTAAATTTTGTCCCTAAAATATTAAGTATTGGCTTCTAGAATGATTTATACTTTTTTTCCAGTGGAATCCCTTAGAATTCAACTTTTCATTTCGTAGATGATTCAATAAATTTTCCATCGACATAAGATGCGTCCAAAAAGGACACTTGGTGAAGGAGTTATGGTAATTTAAGTCCTAGTCGTAAAATACCGTCATTCCTGTCCTTGACGCGTCGCGGAAAGGGTGTAAATGATGATGGTCAATTTTTAGTGGGACTCCGTGATGGTGGCATGAGTGGGCCAAATTCCCATTCGTCAATTTCTAGTGAGCCACCACGATAGTGGCGCTTCGCAGTGGCCCATGAAATTGGGCTCCCAGTTATATTTTAATACCGGTCTCATTAAGGGTATATTGGGTATTTTTTCACACCCTTATCAGTACAAATACGAGATTTCAACCCCAATTGAGCATATTACTCATACATTCACCAAAAATATTCAAGAACACTCTCTAAGGGTCCATATTGATAATCCAAATAAATCAAGATTCAACCGTGGGTTTTCAAAAAAAATTGAAGATTTGGAATCCCCAAGTCGTGGGAATCAATAAGCATCCTTTAAATTTCTAAATAGAGGTACGTGGGGTTTATCCAAAAAAAACATGGGCTTAAAACCATTAGAGCATGATTTTTAGATTTTTATGCATGAATTTCAAAGTGGTTTTGGAATCTATTTCTAAATTACGTACTCCGAATATTTTAATGTTACTATTGTTTTGACCTTGTGGCCCTATCCTCTAAATTGATTTACATATATACGTATATGTATGGAATTTGAGATTTAAGATCATTGAGAGCATAAATTATGAACTCCTTCTTTTGTATTGAATTAAAGATTATGGTTTTGTGATTTGAAAGATGTTTCCGCAATATTATAGCATTTGAGCATGATTTAAAATTGTTGAGAGGGTGTTTCTTGATATAAATGTGTTCTTGTGTTTAAGAGAAAGAATTTCATATGAATTGAGAACTTTGATATGACCGCCTTGTACTATTGAAATGCTTGACAAAGATGAGTTCCTTGCATGTGTTTACATGAGGTTTGAGAAAGAGTTTCTTTAAATTGAATTATTGAAATGGTGGTCCCAAAACTTTTGTTTTGAAAACAGAGATTTATGATAGACTAATAAGGGCTCAGAGATGTGACTTTCAAGTCAATGGTATGATGATACCATATGTATTTATGCCATAATAGAGTATGTTTTTAGAGTATGGTTTTAGAGCATGTTTTCAGAGTATATTTACAGAGACTGCATGTTTTGATAGAGTTTTAAAAAGGGGCTTAAATAGGGTTAGGTGGTTACCCAAAGAAGGCACGAGTTCAAGTAACTCTTAGCCTGAAACCGTATTTGCCGATACAAGTAGATTATTACTGTACGCTGGCGACGGTCGTGTGGCGTAGTAGATTCAGATACTCCGACCCTTGTGGCACACTTGGGTTGGGGGATTGGCTGCCGAGTTAATGGTAGTTTCCATATAGCCCATGGAATTTTCAGAGTTGTAGGGTATACCACCTAGCGCAGAAGTAACACAGATTTCTCAAAGTTGAGATGATTTTTACAGAGTCTTTAAAATGCCCATGTGATTTCTTACTATATGATATACTTATGAACTGTTTTAAATTCCTCTCATATGTTGAATAATAAATGATTATTTTGGATATGCTCTACGTACCAGTACATCTGTATTGACCCTCTACCCCTACCTCTCAGGTTCTGAGACTCAGTCTATGGGTCTAGAAAAGTAGTAGATATTTCAGACAGCTGATCAGATTGTGCAGTGGTGAGCCTTCTCTATTCTAGAAGGCCTGTCTTTTCAGATTATGTCACTTATTTTAGTTTTGGTCTACGGGGGGCCTTGTCCCAGTTTCAAACAGTTGTTTGATTTTTATGTAGTAGAGATTTTGCAGACTGAGTCAGATGTTATTTAGATGTAGTTGATTTACAGTTTCCATACTTATGTTGAATTCAGAATTGACCATGTTTTCGTAGTAGATTATGTTTCCGCATCTTCTTTTATTATATGAATGTTATGCATAATTACTAGATAGAGAAGGGTGTTTCGGGCCTTCATGGTTCGGGATGTCTGTCACGGCCAGGCCCTAGTTCGGGTAGTGAAAAACATGGTATCAAAGCACGGTTCATGGTCACAGGGTATCTGCAAAATCACATTGGGTAGAGTCTTATTTATGGGTGTGTAGCGTGCTACACTTATAAGCAGGAGGCTACTAGGAATTTAAGAAAGTTTCTCTTCCTTGTGATTTAGTTCGTGCTTCAGAGTCTAATCTGTCTCCTAATCAATGACCTCTTGCTTTTCAGAAAACCAGCGACGCCTCCCTGTCGCACCAACGTTAATGCTCAGGATGATGAAGTCTGTCCCACCCATGGGATGTGGACCTATAATAGAGCTCATACCCCAAAACCTGTTCCTACTCTGAAAGTACCTTCTGTACCGACCAGTCCTCCTAGAGCTCCCTGAATAGGGGCCAATCGCACTCAGCCTCGTGAAGGAGAGGTTTCTAATGCTGAATTCAGATAGTCTATTTATATGTTGGCGTAGCTGGTAGCCGCACAGACTTAGAAGTTGGAGAAGATTGGGTCTGAGTTTGTTACTTCTGAAGTTACTAGAGTGGGCCAGTTCATGAGATAAACCCGCCTAAGTTCTCTGGTGCTAAGGTAGAAGAGGACCTACAGGAGTTCGTAGATAAAATAAAGAAGATTTTTAAAGTAATGCATGTTGATCAGGTGGAGGGTGTTGAGCTAGCAGCATACCAGCTAAAGGATATAGCGAACCAATGGTACAACGAGTGGGAAGATACAAAGGGTGACAGTACTGAACCCACACTTTGGGACGAGTTCATGGAAGCTTTTCTTGACCGATTCTTTCCTCTAGAGTTGAGGAAAGCTAAAGCAGGGGAGTTCATAAACCTTAAGCAGGCTAAGATGAGTGTTCAGGAGTATACTTTAAAGTTTAACCAGCTGGACTGTTATGCTCTTGAGATGATGAGTAGTATGAGGGCCCGAATGAGGAAGTTTACTTTCGGCCTTTCAGATGATTTGGTGCTTGGGTGTCAGGGAACTATGCTAAATAAGGATATGGACTTTTCTAGAATGTCAGTTCACATTTAGTAAGTTGAGGAGAAGAAGAAGAAGATAGCCAAATCTAGGGAAAAGGACAGGCAGGCAAAGAGAGCCAAAGCAACAAACCAGAGTCATAGTCAGCAGCAGAGCGATAATTAGGATAGGAAATGGCAAAAGAAAAAGAATTAGGGTAATGCATAGTCGAAAGCTAGTGCTCCAGTGTCCAGACCCACAGCTGAGCAGCGCACCCAAAATTTTTAGTCTAGTCAGGGGCCGAGGATGCAGGGTACGCATTTGAAGGGAAGTGTAGCCCATACCTCTCGGTCCTATCCGTGCTATGGGAGATACGGGAGGAATCATCCAGGGAGATGTCAATTTGGCGCTTTGGTGTGTTATTCATGCGGCCATCCAGGCCATATCCAGAGAGACTGTCTAGCAGCAAAGAGTAATGTTGGAGGAGCCAAGTCTCAGGCGAATTCATCTACACCACTACCTCAGAAGGGTGCCACTTTAACCACTGGAAGTAGTCAGAACTGGTTGTATGCTTTGACCAACTGCTAGGAGGAAGAGGCCTTACCAGATGGAGTCACCGGTACATTGCAAATCTTTTCTCATGATGCGTATGTATTACTTGATCCTAGGTCCACCTTGTATTTTGTGACCCCATACATGGCTGTTGGTTTTGGGTTTGAGCCTGATGTGATTGCTGAACCTTTTTTGGTTTCCACCCCAGTAGGAGATTCTGTTATGGCTAGGAGGGTGTATAGAAATTGTGTTGTGTCTATTTTCAGCCGGAATACTGAGGCAGATCTCATAAAACTTGATATGGTTGATTTTGATGCCATCTTAGGGATGGATTGGCTCCATTCGTGCTATGCCACCTTGAATTGTAGGACCTAAAGAGTCACTTTTTTTCTGAATGAGTCTGTGATAGAATGGGAGAGATATTCTCTAGCACCTAAAGGGTACTTCATATCTTATCTTAGGGCCCATAAAATTATTTCCAAAGGTTGCTTGTATCATCTTATTCGGGTTAAAGGTTCTAGTGCCGAAAGTCTCCCTCTCCAGTCTATCTCCATAGTGAATAAATTCCCAGAAGTCTTTCTAGATGATCTCCCAGGAATACCGCCTGATAGGGAGATAGATTTTGGTATCGATTTATTGCCAGATACCCGTCCTATTTCTATTTCGCCATATAGGATGGCTCATGCAAAGCTAAAAGAGTTGAAAGAACAGCTAGCAGATCTTCTAGATAAAGGTTTTATCAGCCCCAATGTGTCTCCCTGGGGTGCACCTATACTTTTCGTGCAAAATAAAGACGATTCCCTTTGGATGTGCATAGATTATCGCCAGTTGAATAAGGTCACAATTAAAAATAAATATCCCCTTCCTAGGATTAATGATCTTTTTGATCAACTTCAGGGTGCTAAATATTTTTCAAAGATAGACCTTTGTTTGGGATATCACCAGTTGAAAGTTAGGGAGTCAAATATTCCCAAAACAACTTTCTAAACCAGATACAACCATTATAAATTCTTAGTCTTGTCCTTCGGGTTGACTAACGCCCCTGCAGCTTTCATGGATCTAATGAATAGGGTTTTTTCGTTAGTTTCTGGATCTGTTTTTCATTGTATTCATTGATGACATTTTGGTATATTCTAAGAGCGACGAGGACCATTCCAATCACCTTCGAATCATCCTTCAGACCCTTAAAGATCATAAGTTGTATGCAAAATTTTCCAAGTGTGAATTCTGGTTGAATGCTATTGAGTTCTTGGGGCATATTGTGTCTAGTAAGGGGATTAAAGTTGATCCCCAAAAGATTGAGGCAGTGAGAAAATGGCCCAGACCTACGACTCCAACTGACATTTAGAGCTTCTTGGGTTTGGCAGGTTATTACAGAAGATTCATCAAGAGTTTTTCTGCAATAGTTGCACCACTTACTAAGTTGACTCAGAAAAAGGTAAAGTTTTTGTGGTCTGACTCTTGTGAGAATAGTTTTGAGAAGTTGAAAGATAAGTTGACTACTACTCCTGTTCTGACTCTTCCGGAGGGTACAGAAGGTTTTGTTGTATATTGTGATGCATCCCGAGTGGGACTTGGGTGCGTTCTTATGCAGCACGGTAAGGTAGTGGCTTATGCATCTAGGTAGTTAAAGGTGCATGAGCGGAACTACCCTACTTATGACTTGGAGTTAGCGGCTGTGGTTTTTGCACTTAAGATCTGGTAGCACTATTTGTATGGGGTACATGTTGATATATTTACTGACCACAAGATTTTACAGTATGTTTTCTCGTAGAAAATATTAAATCTCAAGCAGAGGCGGTGGTTGGAACTTTTAAAAGACTATGACATGAGCCTGTACTAACATTCGGGCAAGGCAAATATGGTAGCTGACGCCCTCAGCAGGTTATCTATGGGTAGTCTTTCTCATGTGGGGAAAGAAAAGAGGGAGATGGTGAAGGATATTCACCGACTTGTAAATCTAGGAGTGCGACTTTTGGATTCCGAGGATGGAGGAGTGGTTGTTCATGAGATAGCTAAATCTTTCTTTTGTGCAGAAGTAAAAAATAAGCAGGTTGAAGATCCCATCTTGATGCAGATCAAGAAAGATGTGGGTCAACAAAAGGTATTGTCTTTTGAAATTAGTGGTGATGGTATTTTGAGATACCAGGATAGATTGTGTGTGCCAGATGTAGATAGTCTGAAGAAGAGAATCCTTGATGAAGCTCACACGTCGAGGTATATTGTTCACCTGACTCTACTAAGATATGTCTGGATTTGAAAATCATTTATTGGTGGAATAATATGAAGTGTGATATGGCTAACTATGTTGCCAGGTGTTTGAATTGTCAACAAGTTAAAGTGGAACATTTGAGGCCAGGTGGTTCTTCTCAAGAGATAGATTTGCCTTTGTGGAAGTGGGAGATGATTAATATGGACTTCATTACAGGACTTTCGAGGTCCCAAAACCAGTATGATTCCATTTGGGTGATTGTAGATAGGTTGACCAAGTTAGCTCACTTTTTAAATATTAGGACAAATTATTCGGGAGAGGATTATACCAAGCTGTTCATTGAAGAAATAGTTCGTTTGCATAGGGCACCTGTGTCTATCACATCTGACAGAGGTACACAGTTTTCTTCATAGTTTTGGAGATCGTTTCAAAAGGGTTTAGGTACCCAAGTGAATTTGAGCACGACTTTTCACCCTCAGACAGATGGGCAAGCTGAGCGCACCATCCAGACTCTTGAGGATATGTTAAGGGCCTGCGTGATTGATTTTAAAGGTAGTTGGGTAGAGCACTTGCCATTGATAGAGTTCGCATATAATAATAGTTTCCATTCTAATATTAAGATGGCACCTTTGGAGGCATTGTAGGCCCCCGATAGGATGGTATGAAGTAGGTGAGATGCAGATATTTGGGCCTGATCTTGTTCATCAGGCAATAGAGGATGTAAAAGTCATTAGACAATGACTTAAGACAGCTCAGATTCATCAGAAGTCCTACACTGATATTAAGAGAAGAGATCTAGAATTTGAGGTTGGAGATTAGGTGTTTCTCGAGGTTTCTCCCATGAAGGTAGTCATGCTATTCGGGAAGAAAGGTAAGCTAAGTCCTCGCTATATAGGACCACATCAGATTGTGAGAAGGATAGGTAGAGTTTCGTATGAGTTAGAATTGCCAGCTAGTCTGGGTTTGGTTCATTAGGAATTTCATATATCTATGTTGAAGAAGTGTATTGAAGAACATTCTTTAGTATTTCCTGTCGAAGAAATCAAAATGATAGACTCCTTATCCTATGAAGAAGAGCCTGTAGAGATTTTGGATCGCTAAGATAGAAGATTGAGGAACAAAGAGATAGCCTTAGTTAAAGTGTTGTGGAGAAACCAGAAAATTGAAGAAGCAAATCGGGAATCAGAAGTTGACATGAGAGCTAGATACCCAAACCTTTTTGATCCAATGGATGACGAAATGGAAGGTACAATCCTTGCCGTATTATTTCTATGCCTTAGTATGCTTGAAATTATAATTGTCTGTATCCCGCATCAATATTTGGGGATGAATGTTCCCAAGGGGTGGATATTGTAATGCCCCAACGTTTTTCATAGCTAAATTTTGTCCCTAAAATATCAAGCATTGGCTTCTAGAATGATTTATACCTTTTTTTCGGTGGAATCCCTTAGATTTCAACTTTTTATTTCGTAGATGATTGAATAAGTTTTCCATCGACATAAGATGCGTCCAAAATGGACACTCGATGAAGGAATTATGATTAATTTAAGTCCTAGTCATAAAACACTATCATTCCTATCCTTGGCGCATCACGGAGAGGGTGTAAATGACGATGGTCAATTTCCTGTGGGACTCCGCGATGGTGGCGCATTGCGTAGTGGGCCAAATTCCCATTCATCAATTTCTAGTGAGCCACCGCGATAGTGGTGCGTCGTGGTGGCTCATGAAATCGGGCTCCCAGTTATATTTTAATACCGGTCTCATTAAGGGTATATTGGGTATTTTCCCACACCCTTATCAGTCCAAACATGAGATTTCAACCCCAATTGAGTATATTACTCATACATTCACCAAAAATATTCAAAAACACTCTCTAGGGTTCTTTATTGATAATCCAAATAAATCAAGATTCAACCGTGGGTTTTCAAAACAAATTGAAGATTTGGAATCCCCAAGCTGTGGACATCAAGAAGCATCCTTTAAATTTCTAGATAGAGGTACGTGGGGTTTATCCTAAAAACTACATGGGCTTAAAACCATTAGAGCATGATTTTTAGATTTTTATGCATGAATTTCAAAGGGGTTTTGGAATCTATGTTCTAAATTACGTACTCCGAATGTTTTAATGTTAGTATTATTTTGACCTTGTGGTCCTATCCCCTAAATTGATTTAAACGTATATGTATATGTATGGAATTTGAGATTTAAGATCGTTGCGAGCATAAATTATGAACTCCCTCTCGTGTATTGAATTAAATATTATGGTTTTGTGATTTGAAAGATGTTTTCAGAATATTATAGCATTTGAGCATGATTTGAAATTGTTGAGAGGGTGTTTCTTGATATAAATGTGTTCTTGTGTTTAAGAGAAAGAATTTCATGTGAATTGAGAACTTTGATATGACCACCTTGTACTATTGAAATGTTTGACAAAGATGAGTTCCTTGCATGTGTTTACATGAGGTTTGCGAAAGAGTTTCTTTGAATTGAATTATTGAAATGGTGGTCCCAAAACTTGTGTTTTGAAAACAGAGATTTATGATAGACTAATAATGGCTCAGAGATGTGACTTTCAAGTCAATGGTATGACAATACCGTATGTATTTATGCCATAACAGAGTATGTTTTCAGTGTATGTTTTTAGAGACTGCATGTTTTGATAGAGTTTTAAAAAGGGGCTTAAAGAGGGTTAGGTGGTTACCCGAAGAAGGTGCGAGTTCAAGCAACTCTTAGCCTGAAATCGTATTTGCCGATACAAGTAGATTATTATTGTATACTGGCGACGGCCGTGTGGCGTAGTAGATTTAGAGACTCCGACCCTTGTGGCACACTTAGGTTGGGGGCTTGGCTGCTGAGTTAATGGCAGTTTCCATATATCCCATGGAATTTTTAGAGTTGTAGGGTATACCACCTAGCGCAGAAGTAACACAGATTTCTCAGAGTTGAGATGATTTTTACAGTCTTTAAAATGCCCATGTGAATTCTTACTATATGTTATACTTATGAACTGTTTTAAATTCCTCTCATATATGTTTAATAATAAATGATTATTTTGGATATGCTCTGCGTACCAGTACATCTATATTGACCCCCTACCTCTCAAGTTTTGAGACTCAGTCTAGGGGTCCAAAAAAGCAGTAGATATTTCAGACAGATGATCAGATTGTGCAGTGGTGAGCCTTCTCTAATTCAGAAGGCCCGTTTTTTCAGATTATGTCACTTATTTCAGTTTCGATCTACTGGGGGCCTTGTCCCAGTTTCAGAAAGTTGTCAGATTTTCATGTAGTAGAGATTTCGCAGACTGGGTCAAATGTTATTTAGATATAGTTGATTTATAGTTTCCATACTTATGTTGAATTCAAAATTGACCATTTTTCTGTAGCAGATTATGTTTCCGCATCTTCTTTTATTATATGAATGTTGTGCATGATTACCAGATAGAGAAGGGTGTTCTGGGCCTTCATGGTTTGGGATGTCCGTCACGGCTAAGCCCTAGTTTGGGTCGTGGCAATTTCATAAATATATTCTCATAAGGTTCTCCAAATTGGGACAACTTGTAAGCATTTTTAGAAGGGAAAGTATTTGATCTTTATCATTGAAATTGAAATAACATAGAGAGAACTCTCAACTTGTTGAGGTATATGGGGATCCACTCTGCTTCAATACCGAAAGCAAAAAACCTGGAGGTAGTAACTGTCCAGACAAAGACGAATAACTTTAAGCCAGTTATGTTGTTGAGTAGATAGGTCCAGTTCATCGCTTTATCTTATTGGTAATTGTTTACTCCAAGAGAAACTGTTTCCAGCTTCGGATAGTCTATGAAACGATCCAAATTAAGTGTCTTAATGCTATTGTTAAGGACAGATAATTTCAAGAGTTTTGGAGCATATATTTTCAAGTGCTCAAGATCTTCGCACATCTTAATTTGCTAACTCACAAGGTTTGCCATCGACAAGAAAGAAGCTGCAATGTTTTTTAATTCTAAAGTGACACTACTAAAAAAAGGAGAAAACCGACCACAAAAATTGACCACATGTGGTAGATTTTCCTCAATTTCCGACCACAAAACCAACCAAAATGTGTGATCGGTAAAGTAGTGGTAGTTTTTTAAAAACCGACCACAAGTGGCCGGTTTATTTAAAAATATATATATATTTAAAATTTATTATTATTTTATTAAGATTGAAAAAAATAATTTTAGGAAAAAAACCGACCACAAGTGTTTGGTTTTTTATTGAATTAATCAATTAATTTTAAAATTAAACAGACCACTTGTGGTCGGTTTTTTAATAAATTAATTACGACCACAAGTAGTCGGTTTTTATTAAATTAATTAATAATTAATTAAATTTAATATAAAATCGACCACAAGTGGTTGATTTTTTGGAAAAAAATCAAAAACCGACCACTTGTAGTCGATTTTTCTCGAAAATTTTAAAAAAATAAATCAAAACCCAAATACAGCATGCAACAACAACAATCCAATACAACATTAACCAAATCAAATACAACAACAACAACAACCAAAAACCAAATGTAAATACTTTCAAAAGTGTACAACACATACAAAATGTCCAACAAAATTTAGTATGAAAAAACTACAACAATAGTTTCAAACAACAAAATGTCTAAATTCAAAGTAGAACACATACAAAAATAAAAAAACTAAAATTCATCATCATCGAATTCGTCCTCGTCTTCCATATCATCATCCGTGCTGAAATCATCCAGGGGGCCTAGACCTTTGCAGCCCGAACTACATCACTAGGACACGGAGGAATAACCCCACAGTCTGAATGAAAGAGATGAACTGCTACTGCAGTATCTTGATTTGTGATGTTGTTGCCTTCTCCGTCTTCTTCTGCCTCTCTCTCTCTGTTCAGCAAACCTCTCTCTCTGTTCAGCAAGCTCTTTAGTGACTTGTGAAACCGTATTTTGTAGTCTTTTAATGGTTTTTCTATCAACTGAAGAGCTAGAGTATGCAGCACCGGACGAACACCTAATATTATCACCAAAAAAATTTGTGTGGTATCCGTAGAAATGATCTCTATTTGCAAGACCCACAGCTTTTGTCCATAAATCCTCCTGTACATGCTGTGGTATTGGGTCACCCTGACTTTCAGGAGGCTGACTACTATGATACTCACCAACAAGATGCGTATATTCGTCCTATATTCAAAGTAAAGTTAATACTAAAAGTCAAAAAATATTAAAGTAGTTATAATTGAATAATATCAACTTTGAAAAAAAGATTCCTAAATTCAAAATTTATTTCTTACGTGAACATCTTTTGCACGAGCTTCAACCCAGACATCTTCATCAGTCGGGTTCTTTTTCTTTTTCAGATGAGTCCGCTCGAATTGCTCATCAGTTGGTATTTCTCTACCCTTTTCTTTTTCCTGCATATGAAAAATGATCAATGTTCAAATAATAAAAAAATTTAAATAGAAACAAACAACTAAAACTGTAAAAGTTACATACCATTGTTTCCTTCACAGCAAGAGTACTTCTGGCACCCGAAGTATGTAGGGAGCCACCCTTGGATGATGCCCGGTCTTTCTTTCCTTTTTCACTCAACAATTGGTATTCTGCACTACTCTAATGGCAAAAGTACATTTGCCATGCGGTTTCAAGAATCCACTTAGGTTTTACCAATTTCTTTCAAGCATAATCCAAGAGATCGTTAAATCTGACTCTACATCTTATGAAAAAGTTCTTCTTTATAAGAAATGTATTTGCATCATCCCACTAGTAAAATTTCTACAATAAAAATATAATATTCAATCTTTTGCTCTAACAAAGTGCTAATAAGTAGTCGATAAGTTAAATCTTACCTTAAATTCTTCAAACATTCTATCCCTGTCAAGTTCTGGAACCTTTTGCCAGCTGGTCCAGTAGCCGTTGAAATGCCGAGTAATACATATTTGCGCCTTTTGTCCAACTCCAGCATTCGGCCTAAACCTACAACACAAGATCAAACAGTAATTTTATAGAGCATGATAACATAGTAAAAAAATGAGTAACGTTACTATATTTAGAAATCTTACCCTCTCACAACTAAAATAAGATAAATCTTCCCAGAATTATCTCTGTCTCCTGGCTGCCTAGTAAGTGATGGTGGATGCACTGGTATGGATGAATCTAAAGTACCAGATGGAGTGCCTCCAAGCTGAAGATCTGACAACCCAATAGATCCAGCTAAATCACTGTACGAAGTTGCGTGACTGCTGCAGAAGGGTATCGATGATGGTAGATATCTGGAGGGGGCCAGCGTCCATTCGATAGTACTGTGCTGGCGGAGGCACAGTCATAGGAGCAGAATGAGTTGGTGTAGACCCATGTAGTCGCCCCACATGCATAGGAGTAGGTATCAAATCCTCGGATGACCTAGAATATAAGGGTCATGTTGTCGCATTAACAAATCGACCCTCAGATATATGAATACCCGTCGGTCTTCTATAAAACGGAAGTTGTCTGTTTTTTTTTTTGGTTTTGTAGTATCAACTTTTCCTTTACCTTTGTCATCTCTGCCTGACATCTAAATTATGTTAAGTTAACAAGTAGTTATTTCCTACAAAATGAATGTATAAGAAAACATTCCAAGTAAATAATTTCAAGTTACTAATTCACATTTCAAATTTCTCCAACAACACGACATATAGACAAAAAAAATTATTACTATATAAATCATAGAAAAGTGGAAACAACAAACTTAAACAGTATATTACATATCAATCTTAAACAAGAAACATAAAGGTAAATATATAGTACAAAGCATAAAGACATCAATACATAATAAATACAACCTACACAACTAATCCTCCTCTTCTGAAGACTCTCCACTAAACCATTCACCCTCTTCGGAGGTTTCCTCATCTCCTACCCACTCAGCCTCTTCTTTCGCAATATTATCTTCTTTAAATATATTTTTTAGGTGATTCAAACCATCTACTAATTCAATGTCCACTAGCTGGTGATTAATCTGCATTTCATTTTGATACGTAGTCTCCAGCACATTCTCAACTTCCACCCGGCCTATAGACTTTGTTTTTATTACAGCCCACCAATCAGACTTGTCATTGCGTAACGGATAAGGAGCATAATACACTTGTTTAGCATTTTGCACTAAAATAAATGGATCGTAAATAGGATACGAGCTATTGTGCTTCACTTTAATGATGTTATGCTCCCTATGTACTCTTGTGCCTCTTGTGCTTGGATCAAACCACTTACATCGAAAGAGGACAATTTTTTATTGGGAAACCAGCATACTCCAGTTCTAAGATCTCATGTATGATGCCAAAGTAATCAACATCATCATCACCCTTAACCCAAACACCACTATTATTTGTTTTCCTTATTTTGGAGTGTTGTTCGGTGGAAAGTTTAAACCCATTTACTTTGTATCAGCACATTGCATTAGCTTCAACTGGACCCAAAGAAATATCTCTCAAGAGTTGATCGTATGCGGCTGCATTTGGTGAATGGTGTACCTAAAAATATTATACATATATATATATATATTGTAGTTGAGGAATGTGTAAATGTTTAAACTTTGTAGAAATATTAATACACTTACGAACCTCATTTTTAAACCATGTTGCAAAGAATGCATACACTTGATTTTCGTGGAATTGAGTCTTAAATGAACTGAACATCCAACATAGGAAACACAATTAGTTTCTTTAAGGGAATGAGTAAACAAATAAGATATGTTAAAATTTTAATCTCCATACTTCAGAAAGAGCTTAATTTTCGAGTAATTCAGCATAACATACAAAGTTGCTGATTTACGCTCTAAGGGAGTGAGCCGGCGAGGTATGTTCATTTTAGCCTTACAACCAGATTGATTCAAAATTGATATCGGTTGCAAATGAGGCTCATTCACATCGTCCTGATGGCGATTCAGCCGGTTTCTTGAACAAGCAACTTCATCACAAAAGTAGTATGATCAAAATTGAGAAGTTTCTCTCGCAAGATATGCCTCAACTGTAGTTCCTTCAACCCTATGTTTGTTTTTGGGACCCTTTTCAACTTTCTAATTGCTTTGTACAATCTTAAGGTTAGATATTTACTATATTTAAAAAAGATATGTATGAATTTAAATATGTTGCAAATGCTTACCATTCGAATGGATACATCCACCTAGTTTGAACTGGACCGCCTAGCCGAGCTTCGTGCACAAGGTGAATGGGGAGATGTTCCATCACATCAAAGAACGCTGGCGGGAAAATCTTCTCCAACTTATTGGTGATAACAACAATATTACTTTCTATTCACGCCATATTTTTTTCTTTTAATATGGTGGCACATAAATCTTTGAAGAACAAACTGATCTCTGTTATTGATTTTCATATATTTTCAGGTAAACCAATAAAAGCAATTGGAAGTAATTGTTTTATAAAAACATGACAATCATGGCTTTTCATTCCATGAAAGATTTTGATGTGTTATATCAACCCTCTTTACCAAATTTGAGGCATATCCATCGGGCATCTTCAAACTTTGAACCCACTCACATATTTGACGCTTTTGGTCCAACTTGAATGTAAAACTAGCCTTGGGCTTAAGAACATTGCTGTTGGGCCCCTGCTATAAGTGTAATTCTCTGCGGTTGCAATATTCTAGTAAGTCAAGTCTGGCATTAGGATTATCCTTTGTTTTGCCGATGACATCCATAACTGTGTTGAACAAGTTGTCAAAATAGTTCTTCTCAGTATGTATGACACTAACATTATTTGACAGAAAATTATATGGCCAATATTCTAACTCCCAAAATAAACTTTGCTTAGTCCAGTTATGCGAAACGTCATATCCATCAAGCCTGTACAATCGTTCCTCGCTGGTTTTAGGCAAATCCTGAACTATTTCCTAGACATCATGACCAGACAACCTTGGAGGTGGACCATCATGTTCCCTTCTATTCCTCCTGAATGCATTCTTGAGTCTCCTAGATTCATGATCAGGTAGCAAGAAACAACGATGACAATCAAACCATGAATTTTTCCTGCCATGTCTCAATGTGAAGATTTAATTTTTTCCATGCAGTATGGACAAGCCATCTTTCCAGCTGTCATCCACCCAGAAAACATTCCATAAGTAGGAAAATCATTAACAGTCCACATTAGATATGCACGCAGATTAAAATTCCATTTAAGAGAGATGTCCCAAGTTTCAACTCCCTCATGCCATAAAATTTGAAGTTCATCAATCAAAGGTTGCAAGTAGACATCTATTTTGCTTTTTGGATTACGCGAGACAGGAATAACATAATTCAGAAATATATAGGGACTAGTCATCAACAGTTCAGGTGGAAGATTATAAGGAGTGATAAATACATGCCAACATGAATATGGCGCACCACCAACTGAAAAAAGAGAGAACTCATCCGCACATAATCCCAATCAAATGTTTCGTGGCTCAGTTGCAAAATATGGATAAGTTGCATCAAAATGCTTTCAAGCCTCTCCATCAGATGGATGACATATAACACCAGTGGGCCTTCTATTTTCACTGTGCCATCTCATATGAGGAGCTGAGTTGTTTGAAGCATACAACCTCTTCAACCTTAGTATAAGAGGTAAATAATGCATCGCCTTAATAGCAATTTAATTTCCAATAGAACCACGCTTATATCGAGAGTGCTGACAAAACTTACAGAACTCTAGCTTAGTATCTTCCTTAAAGTATAGCATGCAGTCATTTTCACAACAATAAATTCTAATCGATGAGAGACCTAACTTTGACACCAATCTTTTTTGCCTTATAGAAAGAATCAGGAACCTCCAAGCCGGGGTCAACTAACTCTTTAATAAGGTGTATCATTGAGTCCATTCCTCCTTCAGCAATACTCCAGTTAGATTTAATACTTAATAATCTAACAGCAATAGAAAAACGAGAGTGCGAACACCCGTCAAACAAAGGATGACTAGCAGCATTCAATTCTTTGCAGAAATTGCCGCTTCGCTATTAGGTACATCTTTAACATTTTCCCTAAAGTCAATGCCGTGTTACATCCCAAAAGCATCGTGCACCATTTCTGTCATTCTAGTATCTTGATATTCACTATGCCCTGCAGACCTACTACTTTCTCCAACAACAAAGTTATTTTGTGCAACATCCCCATAAATACCACGCAATCTTAAAAAGTCATCGTGAAACCCCTTTCTATAAAGATGTTCCTTTACATCTTCTTCACTTACAAGATTTATACCATCACATATAACACAAGGACAATAAATAACCCGATAACGTGTCCACATATCAAGTGTCTTAGCATGTTCAACAAATCTTTTGACACCTTCAACAAATTCCTCCATAATACCCATTCTACTATCATTGTTCTGTTGATATATCCAGCTATAATCAGCTTCCATGTACACAATCAATCAGATTCAACTAATTAGATCAAGTCACAAAAATTTAACCATTTTCAAGAAACAAAGTCACATAACAAACCGTATTCAAAACAAAAAAATCCCCTTTAAAGTCCCTAAAGTTAACCATTTTCAAGTAACTAAGTAACCTAACAAACCACATTTAAAACAAAAAAAGTCCTCTTTAAAGTCCCAACACTTAACCATTTTCAACCAACTAAGTATTAAAACACAACCACATTTAAAACACAAAATCCCCTTTAAAGTCCCTAGACTTAACTATTTTCAACCAATTAGGTCACCTACCAAACCACATTCAAAACAAAAAAATCCCCATTAAAGTCCCTAAAGTTAACCATTTTCAAGAAATTAAGTCACCTAACAAACCATATTCAAAATGAAAAAATCCCCTTAAAGTTCCTAGACTTAACCATTTTCAAGCAACTAAGTAACCTACCAAACCACATTCAAAACAAAAAAATCCTCTTTAAAGTCCCTACACGTAACCATTTTCAACCAACTAAGTATCAAAATAAAACCACATTCAAAACACAAAATCCCCTTCAAAGTCCCTAGACTTAACCATTTTCAACCAACAAAGTCACCAATCAAATCACATTCAAAATAAAAAAAAAATCCCCTTTAAAGCCCCTAAACTTAACCATATTCAAGTGACTAAGTCACCTACCAAACCACATTCAAAACAAAAAAATCTCCTTTAAAGTCCCTAAACTTAACTATTTTCAAGCAACTAAGTGACCTACCAAACCACATTCAAAACAAAAAAAATCCACTTTAAAGTCCCTACACTTAACTATTTTCAACCAACTAAGTATCAAAACAAAACCACATTCAAAACACAAAATCCCCTTTAAAGTCCCTAGACTTAACTATTTTCAACCAACTAGGTCACCTACCAAACCACATTCAAAACAAAAAAAATCCCCTTTAAAGTCCCTAAAGTTAACCATTTTCAAGAAAATAAGTCACCTAACAAACCATATTCAAAACGAAAAAATCCCCTTAAAGTTCCTAGACTTAACCATATTCAAGTGACTAAGTCACCTACCGAACCACATTCAAAACAAAAAAATATCCTTTAAAGTCCCTATACTTAACCATTTTCAAGAAACTAAGTAACCTACCAAACCACATTCAAAACAAAAAAATCCTCTTTAAAGTCCCTACACTTAACCATTTTCAACCAACTAAGTATCAAAATAAAACCACATTCAAAACACAAAATCCCCTTCAAAGTCCCTAGACTTAACCATTTTCAACCAACAAAGTCACCTATCAAATAACATTCAAAATAAAAAAAAATCCCCTCTAAAGCCCCTAAACTTAACCATATTCAAGTGACTAACTCACCTACCAAACCACATTCAAAACAAAAAAATCTCCTTTAAAGTCCCTAAACTTAACTATTTTCAAGCAACTAAGTCACCTACCAAACCACATTCAAAACAAAAAAATCCACTTTAAAGTCCCTACACTTAAATATTTTCAACCAACTAAGTATCAAAACAAAACCACATTCAAAACACAAAATCCCCTTCAAAGTCCCTAGACTTAACCATTTTCAACCAACTAAGTCACCTACCAAACCACATTCAAAAAAAAATCCTCTTTAAAGTCCCTACACTTAACCATTTTTAACCAACTAAGTATCAAAACAAAATCACATTCAAAACACAAAATTTCCTTCAAAGTCCCCAGACTTAACCATTTTCAATCAACTAAGTCATCTACTAAACCACATTCAAAATAAATAAATCCCCTTTAAAGTCCCTAAACTTAACCATTTTCAAGCAAGAAAGTCACCTACCAAACCACATTCAAAACAAAGTCAAGCAACTAAGTCATCTACCAAACCACATTCAAAACAAAAAAAATTTCTTTAAAGTTTCTACACTTACCAATTTTCAACCAACTAAGTATCAAAACAAAACCACATTCAAAACAAAAAAATCTCCTTTAAAGTTCCTAAACTTAACCATATTCAAGTGACTAAGCCACCTACCAAACCACATTCAAAACAAAAAAATTCCCTTTAAAGTCCCTAAACTTAACCGTTTTCAAGCAACTAAGTCACTTACTAAACCACATTCAAAACAAAAAAATCCTCTTTAAAGTCCCTACACTTAACCATTTTTAACCAACTAAGTATCAAAACAAAACCACATTCAAAACAAAAAAAATCCCCTTTAAAGTCCCTACACTTAACCATTTTGAACCAACTAAGTATCAAAATAAAACCACATTCAAAACACAAAATTCCCTTCAAAGTCCCTACACTTAACCATTTTCAACCAACTAAGTCACCTACCAAACCACATTCAAAACAAAAAAATCCTCTTTAAAGTCCCTAAACTTAACCATTTTCAAGCAATTAAGTCACCTAACAAACCACATTCAAAACAAAAAAATCCTCTTTAAAGTCCCTACACTTAACAATATTCAACCATCTAAGTATCAAAACAAAACCATATTCAAAACAAAAAAATCCCCTTTAAAGTTCCTAAACTTAAAGGTCACTTAACCATTTTCTACCAACTAAGTATCAAAATAAAACCACATTCAAAATACAAAATCCCCTTCAAAGTCCTTAGACTTAACCATTTTCAACCAACTA
>NC_061117.1:201794806-201796258 GCF_002878395.1 Capsicum annuum
CAAACCACATTCAAAACAAAAAAATCCTCTTTAAAGTCCCTAAACTTAACCATTTTCAAGCAATTAAGTCACCTAACAAACCACATTCAAAACAAAAAAATCCTCTTTAAAGTCCCTAAACTTAACCATTTTCAAGCAACTAAGGCACCTACCAAACCACATTCAAAACAAAAAACTCCCCTTTAAAGTCCCTACACTTAACAATATTCAACCATCTAAGTATCAAAACAAAACCATATTCAAAACAAAAAAATCCCCTTTAAAGTTCCTAAACTTAAAGGTCACTTAACCATTTTCTACCAACTAAGTATCAAAATAAAACCACATTCAAAATTCAAAATCCCCTTCAAAGTCCTTAGACTTAACCATTTTCAACCAACTAAGTCACCTACCAAACCACATTCAAAACCAAAAATCCCCTTTAAAGTTTCTAAACTTAACCATTTTCAACCAACTAAGTATCAAAACAAAACCACATTCAAAAAAAAATGTCAACAAGACCAACAAGACTAACAAGATGTCAAGAACAGTGCTACTGAATCGCACAAGGCCACACATGGCTTCACTAGACTTCAATATGAACAATGAAAGGAAGATGTAACAACAATAGTGAATCACACAAGGCCTCACACAGCTTCACTATGTCAACATACCTTTGATATTTTCCTTAATTTCTTGATATTTCAAAATGGCAGCTACAATCTGCTTATAGATTCTCTCACGGGAAGCTGCAATATCGAAAATGATGAGCTTAGCAAATTAAAAGATAGACTAGTGCAATTTTCTCCAAAATACCCATATACTCTATGCAAGATATTACTCATTTCAGTCCACATAACACACACAATTCATACTACATTCAAGTTTTTCCCCAATTTCCCCATTTTCAACCAAAATATAAGAACTAGGGTTTCAAAATTCAAAATAAAGTGAACTCAAAATAAGGTCAATAAATCTCACATTCTTACTTACTTGAGTTGGAGAAATCAAGATTTGCTACGAGAACCGACTTCTTCAATTGATTTTGAGTGTCAGTATGTGTTTGTGTGTGTATGTTGTTTCCCATTTGTTTTTGTGTATATCAATTGGGAAAGTTAATTATTTGGGCAGGTTAGGTTGGGTAATAAATTTTTGTTTTATTTAACAGTTAAACCGACCACACGTGATCGGTTTTCTAAAAAATTTTGATGAATTATATTTTAATAAACTATAATTAATAAATTAAAATTACTTTTTAATTATTTAAATTTTTTAATAAATGCTATAATATTTATAACAATATCCAATTAATTTAATACAATGTGTATATATATAGATCAGATAATTAGTTATTTTATCATCACATTAACACGAGTAGTATATTTCCTCCATCCTATAATAATATCAATGAATTTCGCAAATTACGATAAATCTTTGGTTCATTAGCTTTTAATTACAATATTATATATATAT
>NC_061117.1:201796358-201811621 GCF_002878395.1 Capsicum annuum
TATATATATATATATACGTGTTAATCAGATAAATTATCGATGTCTTATGTTATTACAACTTCAACAATATACGCGTATCTATATTGACACAAAATAGTATATCTATTTCTTCAATAGTATGATGTCAATGTATTATTCAAAATATTTTGATATATAGATTCAGTTATCGAGCTTTCGTTTACTACATATGTCACTACACGAGATATGTTTATATATACATATATTCAATTATCTATCACCGTTTAAATACGTAATATAAATATCACATACATGATTTTTCTACCTCATAATAATATTCAACGTATTTCACATATACTCATATATAAAAATTTTAAGCGAAAAAACTCAAATTCACCGCCAAAATTTGGCGGTCGTTCGAAAGTCAAAGCAAGTGGTAAGTATATGTCAGTTTCATGATTCAATTTTCTGTCTCCCTCCCCTACTTCCTTTCTGCCCCCTATATACCTCATAATACTTTCCTTACGTTATTACAACTTCAACAATATACGTATGTCTATATTATATTGACACAAAATAGTATATCTATTTCATCACCACACGAGATATACGTATATATAAATATATTCAATTGGTTATCAACATTCAAATACGTACCATATACATCACATACCCGATTTTACAACCCCATAATAATATACAACGTATTTCACAGACACTCAGTTGAATTATCGGTTGGTTTATCTTATGTCATTAATATATATACCTTCACTATATAATATGTATATACTATATATATATATACCTATACATACACACACACATATATACACATTATCGACTATATCAACACGTACTATATACATCACATACGTACACGAGTATCTTATCCAATAATATAATGCGACGTATTTCATATATGTACTATATACATCACATACCCGATTTTACTACCCCATTGTATTTCACATATACTCAAATAAATTATCGGTTGATCTATCTTATGTCATTAATATAGCGTCGCTATATAATATGTATATATTATATATACATATACATACACACATATACACACTATCGACTATATCAAGTTCAAAATACGTACTATAAACATCACATACATATACAAGTATATTATCCAATAATATAATGCGATGTGTTTCTTATACATACATAGATTAGTGATCGATTAATTATATTTGATTAGCTTAATATATTAGATTTTGATTATATATATAACTAGGTGTTACTTAAAATTATTTAATTTTTAATTTTTTACTTCATAAACCGACCACAAGTGGACGATTTTTTTAAATTATTTTTTTATTTTAATTAGAAAACCGACCACTTGTGGTTGGTTTTTATAAGTATTTTTTAATTATTTTTTTTTTATAAAAATCGACCACTTGTGGTCGGTTTTTTTAAAAATAAATTAAAAAAATAAAAACCGAACACAAGTGGTCGATTTTTATAAATATTTTTTAATTATATTTAAAAAAAAAACGACCACTAGTGGTCGGTTTTGTTATTTTTTTTAAATTTTTATTTGTTAAATAAATAATAATAATAATAATTAAAATTATTGTACTAATTATTTTGATTTTTTTTGTGGTCGATAATATTATCCTTATACGAATAATAGGGTTGACCATCGAGGGTTTCCGCAAGCTCAAAAGTCTTAATAACATGAACGTCCTCTTCAAGGGTTTTTTGTGGTCGGTTTTACCGATTTTTTTTAGTAGTGTGACTCGATGTAGTAGAAGACTTTTTGAGCTTGCGTAAACCCCTGAAGCTGCACGGTGGCCTGAAAATGCAGTTGGACAGGTCCAACTTTTGTAATTCTAGAGAGTACATGACAGAAAGGCAATTTATAAAGATGATTTCTCATATATTCCTTCGGGTGAGATCCATGAAATCATCGTTCGGATTCCGATTCTGTAAGGTGAGATTCATGAGACCGTTTCGCGCCAACAAAAACATCCATTTGTCGATAACATTGTGCAGCATCTGACGATGTTTATTAAGGTGCAGCGCTTCCTCTGGCAAAACTCAGGAGAAAATTATGAGATTGGGGATTGAAGCCCAAACGTGTCTCCATGGTCTAGACAAAACACTCATTTTTGCACCTTCGTCAACAGGCAATTTCTCCTGAATTTGGTGTTTGATATCAGTAGGAAGATCGGTAAGCCTATCAATACGTTTGTGCCTTTGAATTTTGAGTCTCTTACGGGGATCCATCATTGGGGTTTCTAGTTGATTGGGTGAAAGGGATTTGAGAGTTGTGTGAAAAGACAACGTAATATACGACTCCTAATTGGACTTTGATATGGATTAGGAATTACGTTAGTGGAGGCACATGTCACGTATCACAAGGCTAGATATAACTGAATTTTCTTTTCATTAAAACATAAAGGAAAAGGATTGTTAGATTTGTCCTCAATTTCCTAACTTATTTAGTTGAAAAAACAACATAAATCTCCACAGTTTTGAGCTTAATTATAGAAATTTTAATATTTTACATAATTAATAAAAATTTCAATTTTGAGTCTGTCGAGATACATAATTAGTTTCCGATACATCCAACGAAATACATTTTTTCCTTTATAAAGATACATAATTAACTCCTGATATATTTTTTTCGATTTTGAATATGTCGAAATACATAATACATCCAGCGGACATACATTTTTTTCTTTGTAAAGATACATAATTAACTTTCGATAAATTTTTTTCGATTTTGGGGCTGAGGAGATACATAATTAGCTCCTCATACATCCAACAAAGATACATAATTAGTTGAAAATTTTATAGTTACTTTGTAAGGGTGGAAATTTGTATAAATATGATAAGTTAAGGTGTATTTTTATGTTATTTTTCCTATTTATTCTACACAATTATGTCCTAATTCAGAAAAAAAATTCTTGAATAAAAAAAGTTTTCTGGAAAATGTAAAAGAAATTCAACAACACAATATCATCCACACACAATATAGTCATATTTAGGAGAGATTTTTCGGTCAATACTTTTAGAAAAAATTTCATATATATATACAAAAAGTAAATAGTTTACCAAAAAAAAAAAAAGAAATCGAGGTTTTGTTTATTATTTTAAATGACCATTATTAATTAAAATAGACATCAGGCCATTTTCTTTCTTTTTCTTTTCTTTTTCCAGCAATAATTTTTTAAAATAAAATCTTTTTTTATTATTTTTTTGCTCCATTTTTCTTTATTAAAAAAATCACCTTTTTCATACTTTTTTCGTACAAACTTTGTTCATGTATGTTAGTATTGTATAAATGATGCATAAACATGTATATATGATGTACAAATAAATATGTAGCGTATATGTCATATATTGACATTGTATAAGTAGTTATGTAATGTATTGGTATTGTATAAATAATTATGTAATGTATTGATATTATATAAACGTGTATAAGAGAGAATAAGTATTAAATGTCTGTTATTATCAAAATGTATAAATGTGTATAATATCGATACATTACATAGCTACTTATAAAATATCGGTATACATTTATACGCCATTTATACAATGTCAACACATTTTATAAATGCTGCATAACTATTTGATATATCATATATACATGTTTATACATCATTTTCTGGCTGTCACCCCCCACCGTGTGTACGGATTAGCCACTGCCTCCCATTAGTGGACTGGGCATAACCAAATCATTATTTAGCCGGCAATTTCGAGCTTTCAATCTTTTCATCTCTATGGACGTCATTTCAACAGTGTTGAAATCCTCTAACTTGAACAAGACAGTTGCAGTAAAAGGGGAATCCATTAGATCAGGAAAGCAAGATGCATTTTCCTAAGAAGAGAATCAAGCGACTTCTGGACTTTCTGTGACTAGCCCCTGCCTATTCAACGGGGCTATTAGAGAAGCAGCTTCGTTCCTTGACCTCTTTTGTACGATATCAATACATGTTTATGGGTTTAGGGTTCAGGGTTTAGGGTTTAGGGTTTAGGGTTTTGTACAATATTGTTACGTGACAAAAGTTGTATGGAAAAAGTATGAAAAAAGGTGATTTTTTTTAATTAAAAAAAAAATAACAAAAAAAGATTGTTTTAAAAAAAATTATTGCTGAAAAAAGAAAAGAAAATGGTCTGTCATCTATTTTAACTAATAATGGTCATTTTAAGTAATAAACAAAATCTTGACTAATTTTTTTTTTTTTTTGGTAAACAATTTACTTTTTTGTATATAAATAAAAAAAATTTCTAAAATTATTGATAGAAAAATCTCTCCTAAACATGACTCTTTGACTATTACATTGTGTATGGATGATATTGTGTTGTTGAATTTCTTTTCACCAACTTTTTTTGAGAAAACCTTTTTCATTCAAGAATACTTTTTTTGAATTAGGACACAATTCTCTAGAATCTAAATAGGAAAAATAACATAAACCTACACATTAACTTATCATATTTATATAAATTTTTATTCTTATAAAGTAATTATAAAAATTACAAGTAATTATGCATCTTTGCTGAATGTAACGGGAGTTAATTATGTATCTCAACATACTCAAAATCGAAAAAAATGTATCGAAAGCTAATTATTTATCTTTACAAAGGAAAAAATGTATGTTCATTGGATATATTATGTATCTCGATAGACCTAAAATCGAAAAAAATGTATCATGAGTTAATTATGTATTTTACAAAGAAAAATATGTATTTTCGTTGAATATATTAGCAGCTAATAATATATCTCAACAAACCCAAAATTAAAATTTTCAATAATTATGCAAAATATCAAATTTTCAATATCCGTCGAGATTTATTTTGTTTACCCATCTAAATAAGTTAGGAAATAGGGCAAATCATAACGGTCCTTTTCCTATATATTTCATGAAAAGGAAATTGAATGATAGCTAGCCTTAATTAATCTGATACGTGACATGTGCCTCCAGTGTCTAACCTAATTCCCAATCCATATCAAATTCCAATTAGGAGTCGTCTTCCATTATAAATATGTTACGTTGTCTTTTCATACAACTCTCAAATCCCTTTCATCAAATCAACTAGAAATCCCAATGATGGATCCCCGTAAGAGACTCAAAATTCAAAGGCGCAAACGTATTGATAGACTTACCGATCTTCCCATTGATATCAAACACCAAATTCAGCAGAAATTGCCTGTTGACGAAGCTGCAAAAATGAGTGTTTTGTCTAGACCGTGGAGACACGTTTGGGCTTCAATCCCCAACCTCATATTTTCTCCCGAGTTTTGCCAGAGGAAGCTGCCTGCACCTTAATAGACATCGTTAGTAAAATCCTGTTGCAGCACGATGGAGGCATTAAGGCATCCGTCTTGATTATTTCATCAATAAATTGTATGCTGCACTGTGTTATCGACAAATGGATGTGTTTGTTGGCGAGAATCGGTCTCATGGATCTCACCATACAGAATCTGAATCCGAACGATCATCTTTATAAATTGAAGCAGAATCCGAGCAATCATCTTTATAAATTGCCTTGGCACATGTACTCTCTAGAATTAGAAAAGTTGGACCTGTTCAACTGCATTTTTCAGGTCACCGTGCAGCTTCATGGGTTTCCGTAAGCTCAAAAGTCTTCTACTACATCGAGTCACCTTGGAATTGACGTTGCAGCTTCTTTCTTGTCAATGCCAAACCTTGTGAGTCTGCAAATTGAGACGTGTGAAGGTCTTGACCACTTGAAAATATATGCTCCAAAACTCATGAAATTAATTATCTATCCTTAACGATAGCATTGAGACTCTTAATTTGGATCGTTTCATAGACTATTCAAAGCTGGAAACAGTTGCACTTGGAGTAAACAATTACCAACAAGATAAAGTGTTGAACTTGACCTATCTACTCAACAACTGGTCTGAAGTTAGTCATCTTCGTCTGGACTGTTATTACCTCAAGTGTTTTGCTTCTGGTATTGAAGCAGAGAGGATCCCCACATGCCTCAACAACTTGAGAGTTCTCTCTCTATTTTATTTCAATTTCAGTGATGAAGATCAAATACTTTCCCTTCTAAGAATGCTTAGAAATTGTCTCAATTTTGAGGACCTTCTACTATTTATGCCAACTTTGAAGGAGAGAGGAGGCATGGAATTAGTCGATGTAAATCATTTTGAAGGACTAGCCTACATGACACAAGGTCTCCAACTCAACAAGCTTAAAATTTTGGAAATAGAAAATTTCTATGGTTCAATAACCGAATTGGTCTTTGTAAGGTTTATTCTTGCCTCTGCACCTTTACTCCAGAAGACCATCCTTAGGGTTGATGAAATCCAATGCCGGAGGATCATAAGGTTGACGATGCGGTTCCCTAGGGCATCTCCTAAATTGGAAATAATATGTGTACCATCAAAACCAGTGCTTTCTTTAGAAAGATATGTTCTCTTTACATACAAGAACACATCAATTTTTATATCGATTCAACCCAAGAGCGGAGCCACCTTTAGCAAAGGGTGGTCACATGCACACCCTTTATCGAAAAATTATGTGGTGAATAGAAGTTAAATGTTAACCATAATGAGTGTATATTCAATTTTGCACACTCTTAACATAGCTGGGAATAAAAATTGAACACTCTTCGCCAAATTCCTTGCTCCGCCACTGATTCAACCAAAAAGTGAGGCCAAAATTCAGTTCTCATGATACTCAATGGCTTATATTACTCTTCTTTTATTTTTCTCTGAGAATCAATGAGGCCTTCATTTTCTCTTCTTCATTCCATTCTCATCTAAAGTTATACTTGAATATTCCTCTGGTTCATAATAACTGTCCAGAATTTTTATTTTGATTCAAAATAAGTTTTCGTTTACATAATCAAGAAAGAATCAATTTTATTCTTTCAGCTTTGCCTTATTAAAATACCTTAAAAAGTCTTTTTGATTATTCCAATTTTTCACGAGTGCACGCTTATTCTGTCAAATCTGATACTACATGGGGTTTTTTCCAAAACAAGCTTAGTTGAATTATTCAGCAATTCTTCAAAGCTCAAAAGTACATTGAGAAGGCTGGTATGATTGAAGCCCATCTACACAATATGCAGCAGTTCTCCATTAAAGACAAATATAAGGCCTTACTTGGGATGCAATCAAAGGTGGAATGGCGTAGGATGATTTGCAACAACATTGGGGCTCCTACTAAATGGCTGTTTATATTGCAGCTGGCAGCACAGAAGAGACTCTACACATGAAATAGGTTGCTAAAGTGGGGTATACGAGTCGACTCAAAGTTCCCTCTATGTGAACCAGCGTAAGAAACTATCGAACATCTTGTTGGGTTCAAGGTGCATATGTGAATGAAAAATGAAGGGAAAATAGTGGAGGAAAGAGAGACATCAAAATGGAAAGTGTACTCTTTTATTGGAAAGTTCATTAATTCTCCCACATTGGTGGGAGAAGGGAACTTTTAAGTGTTTATAATAAGGAACACTTACTCCATATGGTAAGTGAGGCAAGAACAAGGTGGTGCCTTGTGCCATCGTCATTGCTTGCTTGGATTTGAATTTTTTTAGACGAATTTTATTTGAAACTTGTTTTACAAGTGAAAAAATAAATCCAAAAATCTGATGTAATTATTTTTCTCCATGTTTGAGCGCATTTCGGATGCCATGCAAATACATGCACAATGCACCTCGAAGGGACGCAAGCCTTCGAGTTAAAAGGCACACTGGTTCGTACTGCGGGCGCAGATGCAATGCAGGTACACGACCCGCGGCCGCAAATGCAGCACAGGTAGCCACTGGAATTGGACAGTGTCACATGTGGTCACAAATCAGACGTAGGTCCAGCACAGACTGGCCGCAGGTGACACGATTGTACTGAATAGGTGCGTTTTTGCTGAACTAATGCATCCTTTCCAAAAAGACACATTAAAGGCTATAAATACCTGATATATTCCTCAAGTATAGATATAATTTTTGACAGAAAAAACACTCTTTATATCTTTAAAAACTCGTTGTGATCATTAGCTGTTGAGTTAGTTCGACGAATCCAACAATTTAAGGTACCGCAATTGGTGGATTGAAAGCCATTTTTATCCTGGGAGGAAGATTCCAAAACTTCTGGTACAATGAGGGAAATTATTCCTTAAGGACACTCCGTGAAGTCGGGGGACTTGGCTTTACATTTCTGTTTCATCTTATTTCTGAAAAATAGCACACTTCTTGGATAGATTATTTTTAATCTTATGTTGAAAGTGTTAAGGAACTTCATAGGTGTTCTTGTCTTGAGACTTGAACTTGTGTTGATGTCGTTGTGCCTATATACAAATTCTTGTACCCGAAAATATTGAAAATAACAATCTTAAGTAATAATTTTTGAAATCTGTATTGCTTGATTTCTGGAGATTAAAGCTTTAAGCTTTTTACTCCGTTTGAACTTAACTAGTGATTTGAAGACATAAAATCTTCATCACAAGTTAATGATCACTCGGCTGACGATTGAAAGTCATAAAAATTTCATCGTTAAACTAGAAAAAAGAGGTGTTTAAAGTTGTTACAACTTTATTAATAGTATTTTGATATTCTAAAGTTACTGTCTTGTTGTGACAGGAAAATAACTACTGATAGTCAAGTGCATGATGCTGGAATGAATATGGCGGCAACTAGTATTGCCATGATGAGTCGTACTAATACTCTGCAATCTATGGCACCAGCGGAGAAACCCAAAAATTCACAGGTATTTACTTCAAGAGGTGGCAGCAGAAAATATATTTCTACCTCACAACTCTTTGTCTTCAAAGGTTCACATTTGAGGAAGCTCCGGAGGTGCCTAAGGAAACCTCTGAAGAAGAGCGATTTGTGATTGTGGAGGCTTGGAAACACTCAAATTTCCTTTGCAGGAACTAAATTTTGAGTGTTCTTCAAGATGACCTTTATAGTGGAACAAAGACAACAAAAAGAGTTATGGGGAGTGCTAGAACGGAAGTACAAAATAGAGGATGCTGGAACTAAAAAGTTCTTAGTTGCAAGATTCCTAGAATATAAAATGATAGACAACAAGTATGTTGTTTCCCAAGTGCAGGAGCTGCAAGTGATCATCCATGATTTTCTTGCGGAAGGTTTGATCGTGAAGGAAGCGTTTCAAGTAGCAGCAATAATAACGAAGCTACCACCTATGTGGAAGGACTTCAAGAACTATGTGAAATACAAACGTAAGGAGATGTCAGTCGAAGATCTAATTATACGACTGCGCATTGAAGAAGATAATAAAGCTGCGGAAAGAAGGCCAAGAGGAAATTCTGTAATAACTGGAGCAAACATTGTAGAAGATGACCAAAACAACTTTAAAAAATAAAAGAAAGCTGGAAATGAAAGCAATCAATCCAAGAAGAAATTCAAGGAAAAACGCTTCAATTGTGGCAAGATTGGACACAAATTAACAAATTATTGAGCCCCTAAGAAAGACAAGAAAAAACACCAAGCAAAGGTGGTCCAAGAAAGAAACAGGTGATCTGTGTGCTAAGCTTTTCGAATGCAATTTGGTGGAAAATCCTCGCGAATGGTGGATGGATTCCGGTGCCACCTGCCATGTTTGTGCTAATAAAGAGTTATTTGCAACATTCGCTTTGGCTTAAGAAGAAGAAAGAATCTACATGGCTAACTCCGCTATGGCAAAAGTAGAAGGAACAGGAAAAGTACGCTTGAAAATGACTTCAGGCAAAGTGTTGACACTCAACAATGTCCTGTATGTACCGAAGTTAAGAAATAACTTGAATTTTGTATCACTTCTAAACAAAAATGAATTCAAATATGTAACTATTTTCGGAAAAGTTGTAATTAGCAAAGGAGAAATGTATATAGAAAAAGGCTATCTCACTGAGGGCCTATATAAGATGAATGTAATGACTATTGAAATCAATAAGAGTTCTTCTTTTCTTACTTGCTTGAGTCTAATGACTTGTGGCATGAACGTTTATGACATGCCAATTATAAAATATTGTGAAAACTGATTAACTTAGAATTTTTGCCAAAATTTGAGTGCAATAAATCAAAGTGTCAAACGTGTATGGAATCAAAATATGCTAAGAATCCTTATAAGTCCATTGAAAGGAATTCCAATCCCTTAGACTTTATACACATTGACATTTGTGATATGAAGTAAACACTATCACGTGGTGGGAAAAATATTTCATAACATTTATTGACGATTGCACTAGATATTGTTATGTCTAATTGCTAAATAGTAAAGATGAAGCAATAGATGCGTTTAGGCAATACAAAACTGAAGTTGTAAATCAGTTAGAGAAAAAAATCAAAACTATAAGAAGTGATAGGGGCAGAGAATATGAATCTCTCTTTGCCAAAATATGTGTAGAGAATGGAATCGTTCATCAAACTACGACCCCGTATTCACCTTAATCTAATGGAATTACGGAAAGGAAAAATCGAACCTTAAAGGAAATGATGAATGCCTTACTTATAAGTTCAGGTTTACCGCAAAGCTTGTGGGGGAAGGTTATCCTTACAGCCAACCGAATACTCAATAGAGTTCCTCATACCGAATACTCAATAGAGTTCCCCATAGTAAGGCGCAATCAATTCCTTATGAAAAATGGAAAAGAAGGAAACCCAACATGAAATATTTCAAAGTGTGGGGGTGTCTGGCAAAGGTCCAAGTTCCTATGCCTAAAAGGGTTAAGATAAGACCTAAGACAGTAGACTGCATATTCATAGGATATGCTAAAAGTAGTAAACCATGTCGATTTTTAGTTCAGAACTACGAACATCGGGATATTAATGAAAATACGATAATTGAATCAAATAATGCTGAATTTTTTGAAAACATTTATCCGTATAAGACTAGACATGAACAGTCTTGGGGAGTCTAAACGATCTCGAGATGAACCAAGTGAGAATGTACATAATGATGAGAATTCAAGATGTAGTACACGTCAACTTTATTTGGATCAGATTTTGTAATGTTTCTCTTAGAAAACGAGCCTCAAACCTTTAAAGAAGCGATGTCGTCGTCAGACTTATCTTTTTGAAAAGAGGCAGTCAATAGTGAGATTGATTCAATCTTAAGCAACCATACGTGGAAGTTGGTTTATCTTCCTCCAGAAAACAAACCTTTAGGTTCTAAATAGATCTTCGAAAGGAAAATAAAAGCGGATGGTACTATTGACAAATACAAGGTAATACTTGTAGTAAAAGGCTTCAAACAAAAAAAAAAGCCTTGATTACTTTGATACATACTCGCCAGTAATAAGGTTAATGTCTATTCGAATGTTAATTGCCTTGGCGGCGGTATATGATCTTGAAATTCATCAAATGGCTGTGAAAACAACATTCTTAAATAAAAAATTAGAGGAAGAAATTTACATGGAACAACCTGAGGGTTTTGTGGTTCCAGGAAAAGAGAATTAGGTGTGTAAAATTATTAAGTCGTTGTATGGACTAAAGCAAACACCTAAACAATGGCATGCGAAGTTTGACCAAACCATGTTGGCAAACAGAATCAAGATAAATGAATGTGATAAATGTGTTTACATTAAAGACATTCCAAATCACTAAGTCATTATTTTTTTGTATGTGGGTGATATGTTGATTATCAGTAGAGACATTTCTTACATAAATGCTACAAAACAAATGCTTGAGAGCAAGTTTGATATGAAAAACCTTAGAGTTGCGGATGTGGTCTTAGGAATAAGAATCAATAGAACTCCACAAGGGTTGGCATTGTCATAGTCTCATTATATCGAAAAGGTACTTGACAAATTCAAGTATATGAAATTCGGTATTGCCAAGACTCCTTTGGATGTGAGCTTCGCACTTCAAAATAATAAAGGTGAAAGTGACTCACAATTGGAGTACTCAAGAGTATTGGGATTCTTAATGTATATAATGAATTGTACACGACCAGACATAGCATGCGCTATTAGTAAGTTGACTTGGTACACTAGTAATCCCAATAAAACTCATTGGATGGCAATGAAAAAAGTTTTAGGGTATCTTAAATACACTCAAGACTATGTTTTGCATTATAATAAATATCCCGCGGTACTTGAAGGATATAGTGATGCAACTTGGATCACCGGATCGAATGAAGTAAAATCCACAAGTGAATATCTGTTTATTATCGGTGGAGGAGCAGTCTCTTGAAAATCATCCAAACAGACATGTATTGCTCGCTTTACAATGGAATCTGAATTTATCGCATTGGATAAAACCGATAAAGAACCAGAATTGTTTCGGAATTTCTTGGAAGATATTCCTTATTGGCCCAAACTAGTGGCACCAGTATGTATACACTATGATAGCCAAGCGGCAATAGGAAGGGCAGTGAGCATGATTTACAACGGTAAGTCTCGTCACGTAAGATGACATAATATCGTTAAAGAAATTCTGTATTGTAGAATTATCACTGTTGGCTATGTAAATTCAAAGAATAATATGTCAGATCCATTTACAAAAGGCCAATCTAGAGAAGGAGTGGAAATAACATCCAAGGGAATGAGTTTAAGGCCTAGGACAAGTCAGCATGGCGGTAAATCTACCTAGCAAACTGGATATCCCAAGAGTTAGGTTCAAGGAGATCAAACAAAGTTGTGTCCAATAGGTTCAACATTGTCAATATACCCATCCCATTCTCATGATGTAGACAATGTTTAGTAAATAAGGATAAGACTTATGGTGTGAAGTGTTTTAATGATTATCTAAATTTAGCAGATTTGACCAAATAGTTTAATCTATAGAATTGAAAGTTTAGAAATCACCTATGTGAGGGCGAAGTGGAAGCTGCTTCAAGGAGAATGTTAGTAAAGGTCTATTCTCTAAGCTCTCATGAAATCGGGACGTGTTCATGGATAAAAAGAACAAAATCGTGAGAACCATATATAGTAAAAAGGTTGGTTGTGTGACATATGTTGTCTAGGTGTACATTAAAGCTGAACGGTTCAAAGATATCAAATCTACCGATTAACCGAGTGCATCCAATTCATGTTCACTACGAAAAGTTTAAAGGGAAACCCACTTATCCAGATGCAATCAGTCTTGGCTAAATGATCACATACTTGTCCGTGGGATTGTTGGGTTCAAGGTGTATATGTGAATGAAAAATTGAAGAAAAATAGTGGTGGGAAAGAGAGACACCAAAATGGAAAGTGTACTCTTTTATTGGAAAGTTCCCTAGTTCTCTCATATTGGTGGGAGAAGGAAACTTTTAAGTGTTTATAATAAGGAAAACTTACTCTACATGGTAAGTGAGGCAAAAACAAGGTAGTGCCTCGCGCCGTCGTCGTCGTCGCTCGCTCGACTTCAGATTTGGATTTCTATCTTTTTAGATGAATTTTATTTGAAACTTGTTTTACAAGTGAAAAAATAAATTCAAAAATCTGATGTAATTATTTTTCTCCATGTGCGGGCGCATTTTGGACACCATGCAAACGCATATCGTTGGGACGTGATCCTTCGAGGTAAAAGACACACTAGTTCGCACTGCGGGCATAGATGCAATACAGGTACGTGACCTGCGAGCGTAGATGCAGTGCAAGTAGCCACAAAAATTGGACAGTGTCACCTGCATCCGTAGATCAGGCGCAGGTCCATCACAGACTGGGTGCATGTGATGCGATTGTACTAAATATGTGTCTTTTTACTGAATCAATGCATCCTTTCAAAAAGGACACATTAAAGGTTATAAATACCTGATATATTCCTCAGGTATAGATATAATTTTTGACAACAGAAACACTTTTTATAGGTTCAAAAACTCATTGCGTTCATTAGCTGTTAAGTGAGTTCGACGAATCTAACAATTTGAGGTGTTGACAACCAATTTTTTATCTCCGTACCTAAATTAACGTCTTCAGGGTTCCTGATCGTTAAAGGGCACAAAATATAATTTTCACATCTTTTATAATTGTTTGACGAATTATAGATAATCATCCTTACTTTAGGATTTAAATCAAATTGTTGTCACTTTTTACTTTTTATAACTTATCAATATTTTTTCTTATTTTAAAATTTTTACCAATTTATTATCGTTTTTAGCACTTCACAATCATCCGCACACGTGCACAGCATGACGTCACATTTTTTACAATATTTTTAAATTAATTACATTTCAATAATTTTAATATTCTTTATATTTTCTGTAATTACATATCAATAACTACATTTTTGTATATTTATTACAATCTGCAAAAGTTTAACCGAGTCAATTATTTTAATACATAGAGCAACAAATCAGTCAAATCAAGGTCTCATCATCATTATGATGCTTGACTTTTCCTTCACCTGCTATCCATAATTTAAGAAATGTGTTTGGAAAAAGTAAATTTGATATTTTATTTTATTATTATTTCTTTTCTTTTTAATAACTACCACAACACAATAAACACACAAAACACACACCACAAACATTCATACCCTTAATTTCGTAAATTTTAGGATTTTTATCAGTTTATTATCATTTTAATATTTTTACGCAATCATCTACATACGTACATAACATAACAGTACAATTCTTTTTATATATTATAATTTTAATTGTTTATAGTGTAATACATTTTTTTCAAAAATAATTATAGGCAAAATGACCCTCTGGACCCTGTACTATGTCGTTTTTGTAAGTTGGACACTTCTACTTAAATGTTTGTCATCTGGACCCTTGAACCCATCAAAAAACAACATTTCGCACCCTTTGACCGTTGACCTTGCCTATGTGGCATTGAAATAGTGACTAGGACAAAGAGAGTGAAGCCACTCGCCTGGGGGTGCGAGTGGGGGTCAATTTTTGGCCAATTTTACATTAAAATAATTAAAAATAATATTAAATTTTTTAAAAAATATTTAAAAAGGATCTTTTTTTTCCTCCATTTTTGTAAATTTAAAAATATTTAAAAATTTTTTTAAAAATTTTAAGAAAAATTAAAAAGGGTCCTTTTTTCCCTCCATCTTTTTATTTTTTTTAAATTTTAAAAATAATTTAAAAATATTTTTTAAAAAATTTAAAATAATTTAAAAATATTTTTAAAAATTTAAAAATAATTTAAAAATATTTTTAAAAATTAAAAAATTATTTTAAAAATATTTTTTTCCCTCCCTACCCCATCCCAGCCCGTCCCCACCCTCGCACCCTACCCAACCCCATCCCACCCCACCCCAGGCCCCTCAGCCCACCCCAACACCCGTACAATCCTTCCCCACCCCTACCCCAACCCATCCCCTCCCCCATACTATACCCAACCCCATCCCACCCCACCCCATCCCTGTCCCCACCCTCCTACACCTCACCAGTCCCGTCCACCCCCTCCCCATCCTACCCCCAGCCCCCACACCCC
>NC_061117.1:201814621-201948865 GCF_002878395.1 Capsicum annuum
CACACGTTCACTTTTTATTTTTATTTTAATTTTCCCTCTTAATTCAATTCTTTTTCAATTAAAATTTAAATTTGAAATCTTTTTATTTTTTTGAAGATTAAAATTTAAATTTCAATTAGAAGTGAGTGATAGTGAATATTGAAAAAAATTAGTGAATTTCGCTTGAAAAAATTAAACTTTTTGTGAATTTGTTAAAAATATTCAAATATAAAAGATAAAAAAATTATTATGTTTGTATATATGAATTTATAGTTAAAAATTTAAATTAGTTGGAGAAGAATTCTAATTATTTGGAATGGATTTGATGTTTAATTTGTGAGCAAAAATAAAAACATGATTATTCAAATTTTTCTACAATTCATAAATTTTTCTTATTCAATTAAATTAATTTTAATATTTAATTTATTATGTAGCATTTTAAAAATGACTTTAAATTTAATGTAAATTTTTTTTAAAAAAAATGACGTGGAAGATGTGTCAGGCGTGGCAACTGACGTGGCGGCTGACGTGGGGAGAGTGTGTTATACTCACCAAAAAAAGGTTTAAAATGTTGTTTTTAGTGGGTTCAGGGGTCCAGATGACAAACATGTAAGTAAAAGTGTCCAACTTGCAAAACCGACATAGTACAAGGGTCCAGAAGGTCATTTTGCCATAATTATATTTGTTTACATTTTTCTGTAGTTCTCTCTCTCTCTCTCTCTATATATATATATATCGATATTTTTTGTACCTTATTTAAATATCGTCTACAAAAATAATATCGACTTATTTTAATACACAGAATAATAAATCAGACAAGTCAAGGTCTCGTCATATTTATGACATTTGATTTTCCTTCACCTACTATCCATAATTTAAGGGATGTGTTGGAAAAAGGTGGATATGATATTTTATTTTATTATTATTTTTTCTTTTTAAATACTCATTCACACCACACACATTAAAAAAAAAAAAAACACATTTTTATTTTTTCTTTCTCAAAAAATTCACACATGTTTTCCCCTTGTTTCTCCTCTCCCTCAAATACAAAAATTTTAGTAATCTTTTTCGTCTCTCTCACATACACATTTTTCACCATATACACATTCGTTCTTCTTCTTCCCCTCTCTCAAAATATAAACAAATCAAATTTCTTTTTATATATTTTATTTTATTTCCAAAAATACAATACACACATATTTTTTCTCTTCTCACATACAAATACATAATAAAATACACATTCATAAATACATATACACATTTTTCATCTGCACGTATTTTTCTCTCTCTCTCAAACACACATTTCTTCACTGCACACATATTCTTCACCACACACATATTTTTATCATACACAAATTTTGTTCATCTTTTTCTTTTTCTCAAAAACACATACATATACTAAAAAAAAAAAAAACGGCCAATGAAATTATTTTTCCGTTTGAATATTTGAGGCCATTCCATTACAAAGGCGGATTTTACTTTCTCAAAATTTACTATTTTATATCAAAGATCAACACTTGACCAATGAAAAAATTACCGTCGATTTTTGAGTCCTTCACAAATGAAAAGATAGATTTTACATATACAAATACTTAACAAAAATAAGTATTTCGGGTGATGACGAAATTCTTATAATATTTAAAACTTTATCCAAGCCCGCTTTTTAATAAAATATATATTTTTACGTACTTTTTAATTTATTTCGATAATTCTTTATTTGTTACTAACATTGCTATTACAAGTGTTCATACAGGTTATTGAGAATCCTTGCCGGGAATTGCATTCAAAGAGGACTTTAAATTTTATATTGTATTTAATATTCTTATACTTGTACAAATATTATTATAGTGAAAACTTTATTTTTGGAGCGCTGGGTGGAATATTCTTTATTTATGCAATCCGCATCAAGCGTTAGACAAATCTAGGCCGTTAATATATACATTAAATTAATTTAGATAATTAATAAAAATAATTCACATTTTTTACACTAAAAACATTACGTAATCTTTTTTTTTTAAAACAAAATTTTCTTTATTCAAACTTTATGTTTCTTTTCATGCATTCTTATATATACTTTTATTTACATATCTTCATATACTTTTATACATATTTTTACTATAATATATGTAATTTATACATTTTTTATATATAAATTATTTACATCATTTTTGCACATTTTATATTTGTATGTATATACATTGATTTTTTCTCCACCTTTAATAAACCTAAGGGTGGTCGGTAATCACATTTGTTTATTCTGAAGGTTGCCTAATTCCTTTCCTTCAGAATAATTTGAACCCTTACCTAGAATCTAAACTGGTTCGCAGATTAAAACACAAGTCAAACATGTTAATAAATAAATAGGTTTCCTTATTTTTCTTAAAAATTAGGTGGCGACTCTGCATAAAATCAATTCTTTTAGAGTCCATAATGTCGTGCTCATTTTGACCATAGGTAAAAATCGGATATGACATGAGGTATCGCTATTGTTGGATTGAAAGTCATTTTATCCTGGGAGGAAGATTCCAAAATCTGGGGTACAGTGAGAAAATTATTCCTTAAGGACATTCTGTGAAGTCGGGGGACTTGACTTTACATTTTTGTTTCATCTTATTTCTGAAAAATCACTTCTTGGATAGATTATTTTTAATCTTGTTTTGAAGGTGTGAAGGAATTCATAGGTGTTCTTGTCTTGAGACTTGAACTTGTGTTGAAATCATTGTGCCTATATACAGATTTTTTGCCCGAATACATTGAAAATAACTATCTTTTATTCAAATGCTCAGTAACAGCGAGAATTTGGAGTAAACTACTCCAATGGCAAGGTATAAATAGGAGTACTTGGGGTTGGCATGAAGAAATGAACTGGTGTGTGACCAAGCATAATAGGAAAACTAGTACTGCCATTTTGTATCGCACAACTCTGGCAGCAGCTGTCTACTACATTTGGAATTGCAGGAAATCAAGTGGTATTCCAGGGAAGTATTAGAGGACCGGATAGTAACCTTGTCAAACAGATCATTCAGGAGGTGTTTCTCCGAGCACGGTTACATCCTAAGTTAGAGGGTAGGCTGCTGAATCTGAATTGATAGCCAGAGTAGACGAAGTATTTTTTTATGTGCTGTTTTTTTTTCTTTCTCTGTTTGAAGTACTATCAAAGATGCACAAGCTGGGGATGCCTGGACTTGTGCCTTGGCAGCTCGACTGTCTTTTGCCCTGTAATTCTCTACTTTGTAATAAATGAAATACTATTTATTTACCCAAAATAAAAAATCCCTCTGGTACACAATAAGTGGGATTTTCTAGTTTTACATTTGGTGTAAACTAATAGAGTATTTAACTAGACTTGTAAGTTGTTAAAATTATTTATACATTTTTTTAAACCTTACATATGATTCTTTAATCTTAACTACGTATTTACTTTTGATCACAGTCACACCAAGGAATAGTAGAGCCAAACAACCAGTGAAACAGTAGCTACTAAAGCGAAATCACGAGTCGATCACGCTGGTGGTCCATTCTGGAGTATTGAGTACAAACCCGTTGGCCATATATAACAGTCACTTTTTTTTTCAAAAAATTGTTTCACTTTATTTGAAAAATAGTGTTTGTCTATGAAAATTCCAAATACAACTTCAACTTGTATTTGGAATTTAAAAAACAACCAAAATTTTGTTTTTACTTTTTTTTACTCTACCTTTTTCACTTTTTAATTCATTTTTATAAAATAACTTCATTTAAATTATATTCCATCTTCAAATTATATTTTATAATTTTTTTAAAAAATACATTTAAATTCTCTATAGTAACTATAGAAGTTATTCTAACTCCAACTCCAACTTTGTAAATTTCAAATAAAGCAATTATATTTCTATTTTTATGGCCAAACACCTACTTAATGTTGAGGAAGGATAAAAGATAATTACTCAAATACTTCTCTTAAGTAATATTATTAAGTGATATTTTAGGTGTTGTTTGAAAAGGCTCATGATAATTGAAATTGGTGTAATTATTAGAATCTGTAATTAGACAATCCAGTAATTACATAGTTGGATAGTTACAATGACATGTTTGTTTATGATAATACTAGTCAAGTGTACGTGCTTTGCACGTGTGTATAGCGATAATAATAAGCGTATACAAAAAAATAAATTACTATTATTTATATCGAACAATATACTTGATCCGCCTTCAAAATTCCACTATCATGAATTAGATTCATTTAAAGTCACTTTAGGCTAATTTCTTGATAGAGAAAAGCTTACCCTTCTAAAGATCTTTCATTTCTCCTTTTCCATACCAATCACGTCAAGACAAGTAAAATCATATTCCATGTCATTTGTCTTCTCATTCAAGATTAATAATTATAAATTATGAAACAAATATCTGAATAAAAAATTAAAAAAAATAATACGTTGAAATATCAATTATTTAATATCACACTTTGAAATAAAAAATATATTTTAGAGTCTTGATGACAATACAAAAACATAAATCGAGTTACACAAATTATCCCTAATGTCCATCTCTAACAACCTGATGGAAGAATGAAATAGGTTATAAGTTTAGTTTGCTAACTCATGAAATCTCTAATCCCAATTTTATTTTGTCTTCTAGCCAACTAATGACTTTATTTGATACTTGTTTGACACTATGATTTGCTTGTTATCATGAAAAATCACAATTTTCACTTTATTTTTCTCTTAATAGTTTTTTATGAAGTATGATTCTGACAAAAGAGTATTAACTTAAATTATGCCTTAATAAGAAATAAAATTTAGAATAAGAAAAGCATACCTTAAATTCATTCGTAATCGACATGAAGTCTCATTCACACGTTTTACACAAATCTTTCTTCATCTGCACAAACATATTAAATAATCAATCAATAATGATTTATTTACAGACAGAATAATTCAAGATTATGAAAACAAACATCTTAAAAGTTAAAGAATATTCAATTTTGGTAAGCTTAATTTAAACCAACAACGGAAGAATATAAACTTATTTTGAAGGTAAATTTAAACAAAACAAAAAAAAAAAGCATCTAACATAAGCTTAAAACCCCATAGAAAAAAGCTCATATTTGGAAGAAGAAAAAAACGTGAGAAGGTAAAAGATAATTTGGATCCAAGAGTTGGAATGTATATGTAAAGCTCATATATTTAATTAAAATAAAATATAATTCTTTACAAATATTTTAGGACTCTTAATTTCTTTTCATATATTTTAGGATTCATGTATATTTTAGAATTCATATGTTTTTAAGTAGTTTAGGATTCTTAATTTTTTTTCTATATATTTAGTTTATCAGGGTTCTTTCCATATATTTTAGGGGTCCTTAATTTAATAATATAATAATTGAATAAAAAAGGTAAAAAGATGATTTCATCTATTGTAGAGCGTTAATTCATGTGTGTTTCTCGTCAATCAATAAAACTATATATAAAAAAAATTAAAATTATTAGCAAGTAGCATTATATCTGTTTAAATGATATGGTTTGTATCCTGCCAAAAAGGAAAATCATTATTACCTATTATTAAATAGTTTATTCATAATTAAAATAGCTACATATAATTAAATTTTAATTTAAGAGAAAATTCATAAAGGATTAGAATGACTGATCAATTTCTTGTGGCGAAATGTAACGATGTTAAAAATCTGGCCAAAATTATAAATTATTATTAAAAAATATGATTTATTATAATCAAAAATCACATTATCAATTAACATTTATCTATCAAGAATACATGATAATTTATTATTTTAAACTTTAAGAATATCCTAAAATCACAAAGAAAACTTCTCAATTAGTAATTGTCTATTAAAATAATCCTTTTTCTTCGCCTGGTGAAATTAAACTAAACTGAAAACTGAAATAATCAGAGGCGCATCTTTGAAGCTTTCCATCGATCAGTCGCTTCTTGAATGGCATAGTTTCAGTCCTATCCCGATGTCTTCACCAATTTCTTACTTCTAAACTATAGGTGTAAAGCAGGTCATGAACCCACAGTTTAGTACATGATAATTTATTTTTGTAAGCAAAAAAAAACATACTAAAATTTTAAAAACTTACCTCAATCACAAGTAAATTTGTCTCTTCAATTAAAGTTACTATCAATATTTCACCCAAAAAAATTTCAATTAGCAATTGCCTATAAGTAATATATGATAATTTATTATTGTAAACTTTAAGAACATACTTAAAGTTTAGAAAACTTACCTCGAAATAGTAAATTTGTCTCTTCAATCATACTCCCTCCGTTCATTTTAGTTGGCCCTCTTTCTAAAAATATTTATTTCAATTTGTCCCTTTTGATGAAATCAAGAGTATTTTGTTATGTTCTTTCAATACTACCCTCAACATGAAATGACTAAACAAAGTATATTTACTCAAATTTATGTTTTCAAAGCATAATTAATAAGGCTAATTTGGTAAAATAAACCTCTAATAAATGTTTTCTTAAGGGAAGTGTCAAGTCAAAAAGGGCCAACTATTTTGAAACGGAGGGAGTAAGATATATTGAGATTTTATTTTTAAAAAAAATCTCAATCAACAATTTTTTTCAAGAATAGAGAATAATTTATTTATTGTGAACTTCAAAACTATACTAAAAATTTAAAAAGCATACCTCGAATCACAATCAAATTTACCTCTTTAATCATAGATTCTATCAAGATTTCAATTGGTAGGAAAATTCTAAATATAAACCTGTTTTTTTTCTATGTACGGTAGTTTTGAAACCTGTAAAAATAAAAATAAAAAATAAAAGTAAGTGAATTGAAAATCTCATAACACAATGATGAGTATAGAAAGCCTCAACGATCAAAAAATTCAAGTAGTTAACATGTGTGAAAAACTATTAACTATACGAAATAAAGAAAGAATGATGGTAATAAACACAAGAATATAACTTGTATTAAAATTGGAATAAGAAGAAGAAGAAAAGTAAAAGTAGAAGATGCTGAATGTTTATGTTTTTTTGTAAAGATTGATTTGATTGAAAATATTACTTATAGAATTTTAGACATTCTTTTTATATAAAGTAAAATTCTATTTAATTTAGAATTGTTAAATATTATGATTTCTTACCTAGATGAAATTTAATTAATTTAAAACCTAAATAACGTATAATATTGACTAACTTTAAAAAAAAAAAGTCCTAAACTAACTTTGATTTTTTAAAAACTAATCCAAAATAGAAGTCCTTAAAAACAATTTTCAAAAAAGGCCTAATTAAACATCACACGTACTATATTATATTTAGATAACTTTTACTATAGGAGTATTTGGACAACTTTTTAAAAATCAAATTTTACGTGGTTTGAGTGAAATTTTAATTTGAGTTGGTTTTGGTTGTGTATAAGAGTAACATTAATAATTAAGGAGTTCTAAAATATATGGTAAGAAGTCCTAAAATATATGGTAAGAATTCTAATCCTTGCAAAATTCATATCAGAAAAAACAAATTTAACGAATTTTATGAATTTAAAATTCTTTCTAGTATATATTAATAATAATTTAAGAAAAAAGTGAAAAGACAGTTTTGTCTATTATGGAGATTTTTAGTGAAGGGTAAAAAGTTTGAATTACTTTTCTAAGGGTTTTCACACTTTTAATATATTGTAGATGTAGATAATTGCAGTGTAATACAAGCATACTATTTGGTCGTACAAGTGTATTATTTCTTGAATATATATTAATTAACAATCATATATTAGTAACTAATATTTGAATATATATATTTATTTATATTTATACTGTATTAAAAGTGTGAAGAACATTAGAAATATCGTTTGAATTTTTTGCCCTTCATTAAAAGTCTCTGCTTTAGATAAAATCGTCTTTTCACTATTTTTCTAATATTTAAGAGCTGAAAATTAATTAAATATTTATAGTAAAACCTTTCTTTATTAGAAGTCATCAGAACTAATGACAACTAATATTTTATTCATTAGTTTAAAATTTCTAAATCAACTAAAGCTGATTTTAAGAAGTTTTGAAAAATCTAGAAATAAATATGAAAGCAATAGAATAAGAAAAATGTAAGAAGTGCCAAATTTTAAAAATTTTTAAGTAAGTAATCAAAGATTTTCTAAAGATTCAACTTTAAAAATAAGGAAAGATTTTAAATATAGAAAAATAACATAAAAATAATCCTACTACTATAGTTCAAATTGATGCGTCTCTCTTAGCCCCTAGTAGCAAGGAAAAAAGGTACTGCATGACAAACGTAAAAGTGATGATCCATGAATCATTTGAAACTTCTGGTGATAAAATATGTGTGTGTGCTTACAATAAAATATATGTTATGTTTACATTATTATATTAAAGTGGGAAGGATCTTTGAGAAGTGATTTGAACTTTTTGAACGTGCGATTAAATTAGTATGTGTGTGTATATATATATATATATACATATATACATACATACATATATACATTAGTTTAGGGTTTGTGCTTTCCATGTATGTTTCATGTTAAAGAAGAAACTTACATGTATACTAAGCAACCCTTTGTTACCGTGTAAAATTTAATTTGTAAATCTATGTATAAGATATACATCAACTATTCCCACTAGCTCATTCAAGTGTCTAATTCAACGGGCTACCATTATATCTCACAAGTATTCTCTAATTTTATCATCAACTCAATCATTAAATAATTGACATCTTCAAATGTTTTAGTCAATTCGCAATCTCCTAGAATCAATATTTCGGCTACAAGGAAAAAGTACTCCAATCTTAATCTTTGTAATGTTCCTATATTGTCCTTTTATAGTATTTTTTTTTGTACTATATTGTTTTTTACACAAATACCACTTCTAGTGTTATTCTATTAATTGAATGTGTCAACATCTTCTACAAATAATTAAAAGTTAAAAGTACTTAAGAAAATATTTTATTGTATGCAACAACGCCTTATGCTAGACAATTGTGGTCCAGCCTTCCTCGAATCCCTCACGCGTTGTGAGAGCTTTAGTGCATTTGGCTTGCTACTGTGCAACATCTTAAACTCACATTTTTAGAATAGGAAAAAGGTTTGTCATTGTCCAATACAAACAGAAAAATGGTTCCCTATTAATTTATCATACATATAAGGGAGACCAAAAAAATTGCATACTTCTATCTATTAATGCAGTAGACTTATATATAAATATAAACTGAATAAACTAATTTCATACGAAGAAGATATGTATAACCACTCAAAGAATTTCCTCTTAGCATCATACCTGAATTGCGATTGTTGGAGATTCTGTTGTTACTTCTTGTACACTAATGCACCCAACCTACAAAATAAACAACGACGATCATTTCGACCACAATTTTGGCTTTTTTCCCGCTGGTCATTCTACCACCGTATGATCCCTTTGACTCCTCTGCGCTCTCGTGACTTATATCTCGTGGTTTCTTTCTACTTGAAAGGATATGAAGATCATTCAAGAAATCATATACATAGAAAGTCCAAGTTTATGTTGCATGTAATAAAATGATATAACAATGTACAAGAGATGAAGAGTTCCCATATATTATTAATAATACCTATAGGGATCGTTTGGTATAAGGGATAAGTGCTAACTAATCTCGAAATTAATTTTATAATGAGCTTATCTAATGTTTGATTGGGATAACTCATCCGTGAATTGATTATCTCGAGATTATATAGTGTTATTTTTATCCCACCTTTAGGGTGAGATAACTTATTTCCTACCAAACGATCCCTAAAATTTTAATTGTGAAGTTGATTGTTGTTGGTAAAGCTCTACTATCACGCTCAAGGAATTGTATAAATCATAAGTAGTGTCACCTCTCATATACCCCTCGTTTGTACGTTGAAAATGATTTGACATACTATGATACTAAGGAATAAAAGTTTTAACAGTGAGAGGAGTGTTCAAGTAAAAAAACCATAAATAGAATAGGGAAAGGTGTTCAAATAGCTGTCTGTTACATACTAAATTAAGCAGACAATTTGGAATCTGTAGGAAAATTATTTAGTTATTTCAAAATAATTTACATTTGAAGTGTATTGAAAAGAAGTCATGTCTTTAAATGTATTTTAGAAGCCACTTAAAGGCTTACTCTAGAAGCCATTAAGAGATATACTTAAGAAGGCTTATTTTGAAAGCCATCAAGAGATATACTTGAGAAGGTTTACTTTGGAAGCCAGCAAGAGATATACTTGAGAAGACTTACTTTCGAAGCCATCAAGAGGTGTATTTGAGAAGCTATGTCTTACCTATTAATATTCCTTCAACCCTCACAACAATCCTTAACATTTTAAATTTCCTCTTTAGTTTTCTCTTTCTTCTTAGATTCCTGCTTAGTGATTTTGGTTATTATTTAAACCTACGATTTAACTTGCTGATATTTGTATTAATAATTTTGTTGATTCATGTATCCTCTGATTAATTAGAGAAGACGTATTTAACTCAGAATATCCTCTAATTGATCAGAGAAGTTCTTGTTTAAACCTGGAGAAATATTTCACACTGCAAAAATAGTTTCTTAGGACAGTGCCTAGCACGACTCAAATATAATTAATATATTAACTTGTTAAAAAGAAGTTAGATTACTGTTATAGTTGCCATATTGATTATAGTATTATCACTAAAGTAGTAATAATATTATACTCTATTATGTTATTGTATTGCTAATATTATTAATATAATATTTTTTAACAGTTAAATAATATTGTCATTATTATTTTTTTCACTATTGCCCAACAATCTAAGAAACTATGACATATAATATTGGTCCTAAGACCGTTGATAATACTGATGTTGGTGTTGCTCTGTCTGCTTCCATTTCACTCAGTTTGTCAGAAGATTATGGTACTACAGAATTTAGGTATGGAAATAAATTTGGTTACATGCCTAATGTTATTAATAAAATCTTTATATGCAAGAGAATATGTGGAAGAAATGCCAATCCCGCTCAGTCGAAAATAAATTTAATTAAAATGGATGATATAATTATTACGGTCATTTCAGAAATGACTATTGAGATCAATGTGAGAAATTGGGTAGTAGACTCTGGTGCTACTAGGAACATTTGTATAAATAAAAATGATTTTATATCATACACTCAAGTTGAGAAAGGAAAAGAAATTGTTTATCTTGGGACCTCAAGAACTATTCAAGTTCTTGAAAAAGGCAAAATTCTTCTCAAACTCACATCTAGTAAAACCTTGGCATTGAGTAATGTGTTGCATGTTCCTAATATCAGAATTAATTTGATTTCTGTGGTATTATTAGAAAAAGTTGGAATAAAGGTTATATTTGGAAAAAATGAGGTCATATTAACTAAAAATGATATTATTATTAGAAATGGACGTCGTAATCATGGATTTTATGTACTTAATATTATCAATGATAATGCATCTTCTGCTTATATGATTGAGCCTATTTTTTTATGACATGCTATATTAGGATATGTTAATTTCTCTTATATAAAGAATATGCAATCACTTGGTTTAATATCTGGTTTAGATTCAAGTAATTTTGACAAATGTAAAATATGTGCTAAAGCTAAAATTACTAAAAAATGTTTTTTTCAGTTAATATAGAACTGAACTGTTATCTTTGATTCACACTGATTTGAGTCATTTAAAACAAACTATGACTAAAGATGGTAAAAGATTTTATGCGACCTTTATTGATGATTTCTCTAGATTTACTAAATTGTATTTGCTTAGAAATAAAGATGATGCATTTGATGCTTTTGTGTCTTATAAATCTAAAGTTGAAAATCAGCTTAGATGAAAAATCAAGAGAATTAGATCTAATAGAGGTGGAGAATATGTATCTTTAAATGCTTTGTGTGGAAAAAAAGATATTATTCATGAAGTAACCCTGTCTTATTCTCTTGAGTTTAATGGTGTGCTGAAAGAAAAAATAGGACATTGAAAGAAATGATGAACTCTATGTTAATTAGCTCTAATGTACTTGATAATTTGTGGGGTGAAACTATTTTATCTGCATGTCATTTACAAAATAGAATTTCTCATAAAAGAACAGGCAAAACCCCTTATGAATTGTGGAAAGGTTATAAGCCTAATTTAAAATATTTAAAAGTGTGGAGTTGCCTTGCTAAAGTTCTTCTTCCTGAACCTAAAAAGAGAAAAATAGGTTCTAAAACTATTGATTGCATGCTTATTGGATATACTGAACATAATATTGCATACAGATTTCTTGTCTTGAATAGTGATATACTTGATACTAATACTATAATTGAGACAAAGAATGCTGAATTCTTTGAACATATTTTTTCACTATGTGATAAAATTTCTCATGCACCTGTTGAAGGAGAAAATGAATCTACCTCTAATATTGAGGAACTGAAAAGGAATAAAAGGCCTAGAAAAGAATATTTTTCTTATGAAAATGATTTTCAAACTTTTCTTGTTGATAATGAACCATCAAATTATTTTGAAGCTATATCTTCTTCTGATGCTAAATTTTGAAAAGAGGCAATAAAAATTGAACATGATTTAATTATGAAAAATAATACATGAATGTTAACTGATTTACCTCCTGGTGCAAAATCGATAGGTTGTAAATGGATTTTCAAAAAGAAACTTAATCCGGATGGATCTATAAATATAAAGCTCGGTTAGTAGATAAAGGATTTTCTCAAAAACAAATATTGATTACTTTGATACATTTGCACCAGTGACAAGAATTTTTTCTATTCAAATTTTAATTGCCTCAGCATCAATTCATAAGTTGTTTATCCATCAAATGGATGTAAAAACAACTTTCTTAAATGGCGATTTAGAAGAAAAAATTTATATGGTTCAACCTGAAGCATGTGTAATTTCTGGACAAGAAAATAAAGTTTATAAATCAGTTAAATCTCTTTATGGTCTTAAACAAGTTCCTAAACAGTGGAATGAGAAATTTGATCAAGTATTAATAAAAAATGGTTTTTCTTCTCTTGAGGTGGATAAATATGTTTATACAAAAGTGGTAAACAATGATTATGTGATAATTTATTTATATGTTGATGACATTCTTATATTTGGTACATGTTTAAATATTATAGAACATACCTAGTTATTTTTGTCTACTAACTTTGAAATGAAAGATTTGGGTGAAGTGAATATATTCTTGGAAATCAAAGTTATAAGGAGTGAAGATGGTATAATATTGTCACAAGAACATTATGTGGAAAGACTTCTTAATAAGTTTGAATGTTGGGAGATAACTCCTGTAGCCACTTCACTCCTTATGATGCTAATTCTAAATTAAAAAAAAAAGTTATGATGACCCAGTTGCTAAGTCTAAGTATGCACATATTATTGGAATCTAATGCATTAAATAGATTTTACTAGGCCTGATATAGCCTATGCCATATGTAGATTGAGTAGATACACTTATAATCCCAATAATGAGCATTGGTCTGCATTAATGTGACTGATGAAATATTTGAAAGGAACCGTGAATTATGGTATCTTGTATAGTGATTTTCCTTCAATCTTAGAAGGATATTGTGATGCAAATTGGATTTATGATTCAGATGAGACAAAATCTACTAGTGGTTATGTGTTCACCCTTAGTGGTGGTGTAGTATCATGGAGATCAGCTAAGCAGATGATTATTGCTAGATCAACTATGGAATCAGAATTTGTAGCTCTGGAGTTAGCTGGTACTGAGGTTAAATGGCTAAGAATTTCTTAGCGAATATCCCTTTTAAGAAGGATGATCTGTTGCCTAATATCCCTTTGTAAAAGGATGATCTATTATCTAATATCCCTTTAAAAAATGATGATCTAATGCCTCCTGTGTATATACACTGTGATTGTCAAGCCATAATTGCTATTGTGAAGAACAAATCTTACAGTTGTAAGAGTAGACATGAAGTTGAGGCATGATATTGTTAAGCAACTGCTGAGAGATGGAATAATTTTCATTGATTATGTGAAGTCAGAATTGAATTTGACCGATTCACTGACTAAACCTGTGGGAACAAAATTAATTCTTCAAACCTCAAAAGAGATGGAGTTAAGACCAATATGATTGTCAATAGAGATGGTAATCCAAACTATGTGATTGGAGATCCCATAAAGTAGGTTCATATGGGTAATAACAAGTCGATATTGGCTCTGTGTACTTATTGGGAGTGCTTAAACTGCTATTAAAATTGAGGGATGAGTTATTAACTCTTAATGAATTCATAATCCTTACAGATGGTGTATTTAAAGCAATGTACACTTGATGAATTCTCCTATATAAGAAGTGGAATGAGGCCATTCCTATGAGACTTTTGGCCTTAATCTCTAGAGCTCTCATGAATATCAGGAACACACATGGCCTATTGCCGCAAAATTACTGTCAAAATGTGATTGATAAATCTCTGACTTACAACAAAAGTTATTCGGTTCATAGAAATATTATATTTCACTGATAATTCTGTAAGTTAAATTTTATTGGTCTAAGTTTGGTTATAGTCCAAAAGACACCAAACCTACGACATTTTGTCCATGCAAATCCAGCAAGTTAAAATTCTTTTTCTATAAATTATTCTGAAATAATGTGGGGATTGTAGAAAAATTATTTAGTTATTTCAAAATAATTTACATTTGAAGTGTATTGAAAAAAAAACCATGTCTTTAAATGTATTTTAGAAGCCACTTAAAGGATTACTCTAGAAGCCATTAAGAGATATACTTGAGAAGACTTACTTTGGAAGCCATTAACAGATATACTTGAGAAGGCTTACTTTGGAACCCATCAAGAGATATACTCGAGAAGACTTACTTTGGAAGCCATCAAGAGGTGTACTTGAGAAGTTAAGTCTTACCTATAAATACTCCTTCAATCCTTACAACAATCCTTAATATTCTAAATTTCCTCTTTCTTCTTAGAATCTTGCTTAGTAATTTTGGTTATTATTTAAACCTATGATTTAATTTACTGATATTTGTATTAATAATTTTGTTGATTCCTGTATCCTCTGATTAATTAGGAAAGACTTATTTAACTCAGAATATCCTTTAATTGATCAGGGAAGTGCTTGTTTAATCCTGGGGAAACATTTCACACTGCTGAAAGAGTTTCTTAGGACAGTGCCTAGCACGACTCAAGTATAATTAATATCTTAATGTGTTAAAAAGTAGTTAGATTACTGTTATAGTTGTCATATTGATTATAATATTATCACTGAAGTAGTAATAATATTATACTTTATTATGTTATTGTATTGCTAATATTATTAATATAATATTTTGTCAACAGTTAAATAATATGGTTATTATTATTATTATTATTATTATTATTATTATTATTATTATTATTATTTTTTCATTGTTCTCCAACAGAATCTTTTTATATGTTGACTATGAGACATTGTGAATGTTACTTTAGCTGCAAGCATTATCTTAGTAGTGTTATATCGTCTATCTCTACCTCATTCTTGTTTGAAATACTCAATTGAGCCAGAACTCAATTTCAAATTCTAAAAATATAAAAAGGTTTCTAAAACTAAGCAAAGAGAAAAAAAACTGATGATAAAGAATCCTAAATTTAATAACCTAATCAAAGATAAACCAACTTCAAACTCATGATTTCTCTACAACATCTAAAGTTTCTCAGTTTTTGAGTTTCATATTGAAAATATTATCGAATTGTAATGGTCCATTGTGAGGAATCATCTATCAAAATGAAACAAAAAAAAAGTATTCTAACCTTTTCTTCCTTTTCTTTTTATTTTTTATCCAGCTCTTCAGATGTCAATTGCTTTCTTTCTGATGCTATTGCTGCCCCTTATCAAATATTCAAAAGTCAATCTAAAAGAAAGCCCAAGTAAAAAAAATCACAATGTGCATGTGTTTTGCGAAGAAAAGTTGACTTTAACAATTTTTACGAATTCAAATGCTTTCAATTTTTTTTTTTAAAACTCGAGAATAGAGTCGCCACCAAATTTATTTAGGAAAATTAAGAAAAACCTTTAATAATTACTTAAATGATTCAAAACAAAAAAAATCATTTAAGTTTGAAATTTCGGATAAGTGGTTCCTATTAATACTCTTGGAAGATTGTTAAGGCACCAAGAGTACTCGCTAACTTGCAGTTTTCAGGATTATTTGAAAACAACTCTTTTGACTAACTTTAAAAAGGAAAATTGATTGTTGAAAACAAATTGACTAAGGAAAAATTTGCGCAAAATAAATGGGAAACTTAGTGGGGAATTTAACTAGTTCTAAAAAAGTTAAAATCAAATAGCATGTAAAGGGGAAAGGGGAGAATTAGAAGACTTAGGCTCGTAAGCCCAAATCCATCAACCACGCCCTAACCTAATTGGACTTTTGGCCCACCTGCACCTGTCATAAACTATTCATTTGGGTTTTTGTCCCATCATCACCTGTCCCAATTTAAATATTAGGCTTTTGACTCATAACCTGTTCTAAACTATCTTTTCAGACCCTTTGACCCAAAACATGCTTCACCTGTATTAATTTACAACTTTGACTTCGAGGCTCATCTAAATGAATGAATAAATAAATAAACTAATAAAAAGACTTTTCGAATCCCCGAATCCTAGTAACTTCATGAATGAGTTTTGACTCATTTTCTTCTCCCACCAACAGCAGCTTCTTTCTCCGAAAAAAGTTAGACTCGAAGAGATGGGCCTCTTGGCCCATTACGAAATGTAAAATGAAAAAAAGTCTGCTTGAACCCCAAAATAGATTCACATGCAAAGAAAGAAAAATAAAGGAAATTAATACACGATCAACCAAAAAGAAAGAAAATTAAAGGAAACAAACTTTTAAGATTCAAATGACATATGATAAATAAATTTCAATGAAACACAAACTAATTCTCACATATGACTTAATAACATACAAATCTATTACCAGGTCTTATTAAAACTGAAACTATATGGATATTTAAATAATACATCTTCAATATAAGACATGCAAATTATAGATTAACGGGAAACTGAAGATTCTTGAAAATCCAAAATTCATATACTACAACAGACAAATCAGCTAAAAAAGGATTAATAATCAGTGACAATATAAATTTGCTACAAGATTTCCATATTTATATCATACAAACTAAAACGTAATAAAATAAAGAGATAAAGCAACAGATCAACGTAGGATAGCTAAATTTTCTACATCAATAGCATATGATCAGTCACACACCACTGACGAGACAAAAATCTATTACCAGATTTTCACATAATTTTGAAAAGATAGCCTAAGATGAAGGATGCAACTAAATACTATTGTCTTTCCAAATGCATTAAAACATAACAAAGACTCAAATAAAAGATGTCAAGGAGAGCATGCCGAAAAAAGTATTTAAGGAGAAATAATGTTATTATTTAAGAGAACAAGGGAGATGAAAAGAAGAAAAAAAACAAAAGTTATAAATTAGGATATTCTATAAAGTCTTTAACTTTAACATATGAGTTTTGATTTCTCGAGACATTGTAAAAATGACAACAACAACAACAATATACCTAGTGTATTCCCACATAGTGGGGTATGGAGAGGGTAGAGTGTACGCAAACCATACGACTACCTCAGGTGAAGTAGAGTGGTTATTTACGATAGACCCCCGGCTTAGTACCGATAATAGTATAGGAATCACAAAACATAAATGTGTATAGACTAGTATAGTATGCAAAATAAACTAACACCGCTATCCATAAAATAATACTATAGCCACAAGATAATACTAAAAACTATCTATCCAAAATCATATACATCACTCAACACCACAAACAAGAAACTTCAAACACAAATAAAGAACGCTCCCCTACAATAACTGACACACTCCCTCCCCTAACCCTCTACTCTAATCCGTGTCCTCCAAACCTTCCTATCAAGGGTCATCTCCTCCGTAAGCTGTAACTACTCCATATCATGCCTAATTACCTCCCTCAAATATTTTTCGGCCTACCTCTACCCTACCTAAAACCATCCATAACCAGTGTCTCATGCCTCCGCACTATAGCATCAGAGCCCTTTCTTATCACATGCTCGAACCAACATAACCGCACTTCTCACATCTTGTCCTCCACTGAAGCCACCTCCACCTCCTCCCGAATAATTTCATTCCTTATCCTATCTTTCTTGGTATGGCCACATATCCATCGCAACATCCTCATCTTCTCCACCTTCAACTTTTAGATGTAGGAGCTGTTAACTGGCTAACACTCTGCTCTATACAACATAGCTGGTTGAACTGCCATTCTATAGAACTTACCTTTAAGCTTCGGGGCACCTTCTTATCACATAAAACTCCTGAAGTTAGCCTCCATTTCAACCATCCTGCCCTAATATGATGCGTGACCTCCTCATCAATCTCACCATTGCCCTGAATCATTGAGCCCAAATACTTAAAACTCTCCCTCCTCTGAATGTCCTGAGAGTCCAGCTTCCCAACCACGTCAGCTTCTTGCGACCCATCACTAAACTTATACTTCAAGTACTCCGTCTTGGTCCTGCTCAATAGAAATCCTTTAGTCTCAAGGTCTGTCTCCAACACTCCAACTCTCCAACTTATCATTAACTTCTCTTAGAGTCCCATCAATCCGTACCACATCATCAGCAAATAACATATATCAAGGCACCTCCCCTTAAATATGTCATGTCAAAACACCCATCACCAAGGTAAATAAAAAAAGACTAAGAGTTTATCCCTAGTGCAAACCTATTAAAATTGGAAAGTGCTCCGAATCACCACCCACCTTTCTCACACGAGTCTTTGTGCCATCATACATGTCTTGAATCGACCTAGTGTAAGCCAAGGGCACCCCTCTAGCCTCCAAAAAACTCCATATAATCTCTCTGGGAACTCTATCATATGCTTTCTCAAGATCAATAAACACCACGTGCAAGTCCTTCTTCCTCTCCCGAAACTACTCTCCTAATCTTCTCACAAAGTGAATGGCCTTCGTATTTGAGCGACCTGGCATGAAATCAAACTGATTCTTAGAGATAGTCACGATCCTTCTCAGCCTTAACTCTACCACCATTTCCCAAACCTTTATAATATGGTTCAATAACTTGATATCTCTATAATTGTTGTAACTCTGGATGTCTCCCTTGTTCTTATACAATGGAATCATCATACTCTACCTTCATGCTTTAGACATTTTCTTTTCCCTATAAATGATGTTAAATAACCTTGCCAACCACTCCAAACCTGCCCCGCCAGTAATATTCCAAAAATCCACTAGAATCTCGTATGGCCCCATCGCCCTACCCCGACGCATCCTGTGAATAACCCACTTGACCTCATCAATCTTGATATGTCTATAATAACCATAATCTCAACATTTCTCAGATTTCTCTAAGTCCCCAACATAAAACCTTTGTCCCCCTCGTCGTTCAATAGGACTGCCTCCTCTTCCTAATGAGAGAATCCTCAACAAACACTGTACCATTCTCTTTCTTAATGCATTTCACTTGTTTAAGGTCATGAGCCCTTCGCTCCCTAGCCTTGGCAAACCTATACAAATTTTTATCCCTACCTTTCTCCTCTAAAGCCGCATACAAGCTCTCAAAAATGGTATCTTAGATTCCATAACCGCTAACTTAGCCTCTCTCCTAGATAATTTATACTCTTCCTTATTCGTCTTCCTCTCCTCATTATCCTTGTTCTCAGCCAACTTAGTATAAGCCACCTTTTTAGACTCCACCTTCCTCTTAAACTCTTCATTCCATCACTAGTCCCCTCGATGCTTGCCAGATCGACCACTTAAGACACCCAATACCTCTCTAGAGGTCTCCCTAATTCAACTGGTAGTCATCTCCCACATACTATCCACATCCCCTCTACTCTTCCAAGCCCCTACTCTTCAACTTTTCCCTCATTTCTAAAGTACTAGCCAAAGTTAAGCTACTTCACTTAATCCTGGGCCAAGCCTCCACACTCCTCTTCTTTCGGCTCTTATTGATTACCAAGTCCATCACTAGCAACCTATGTTAAGTCAAAAAATTCTCTCTATGTATGACCTTACAGTCTCTACAAATAGCTTTATCACCCTTCTTAAGGAGCAAAAGTTTATCTAGGTCTTGTCCACCGAACTATAAAAGGTAATAAGATGTTCCTCCCTCTCCGAAAAGCCTAAATTCACCACCCACAACCCAAAAGCCTAGCAAAATCCAAAAAAGAATCTCCTACTTCATTCTGATCCTTGAAACCAAAACTGCCATGCATATCATCATACCTTCTCGGTAAAGATCCAATGCCTATTGAAATCTCCTTCAATGAGAAACATCTCATAGCTCAAAATTCCTCTAACCACCTCATACAAATCCTTCTAAATCTCTTTTTCTCCTCCTCGTCCAAACCTACTTGCAAAGCGTAGGCACTAATAATGCTCAAAGAAGACCGCCCAATGACAAACCTAATCGATATCAACCTATAATTCACCCGCTTAACTTTCACCACCTGTCTTCGAATCTTTTCATCTACTAAGATACCTACCCCATTCCTAAGCCTTATGCTACCTGAGTACCACAACTTATACCTGTCTGTATACCTCGCCTTAAAGCCTACCCATTTGGTTTTCTAGACCCAAGCTATACTAATCTTCCTTTTCTTAAGAATCTTTATGAGCCCTATGGACTTACCTTGAAGAGTTCATATGTTCCAAGACCCAATTCTCAACTTGGACTCTCTCTTACCCCACCTAACCCTACTACCCCTGGCTCATAATCCCAAACTCGATCCTAGACCCATCCCTAACCTAATATTTACCCCTACCCTCACCCTAGACCCTAGTCCCGACCCCAACCCTAGCCTAGAACATGACCCTAGCTTATCATCGACCACTAAAACTACTATTCAATGGAAGAAATGAAAATGCAAGCAAATAAGTAAGGCTAAGAAATGAAAAGAAAAGGCTAAAAAGACACAAAGGTAATAATGAGATAAATCTATAGAAAGAAAATCAAGAAACAATCACATATACCCATGACCATAATCACTATCCAGTTTGATAACCAACAATCAATAACAATAACTCCACTAACCACAATACCTCTAATAAGTTTTAGAAAATAAAGCCAAACAATTAAAAATACCAACACAGTAAAAGAGAAACTGAAACCAGTAACTCCACAAGACCAGTCAAGATAAACACTCAAGGAACCAAGAAAGAAATGGCTGAAGATATATATCAAAGACACAGGGCGTATAAACTAGAAAAGATGAAATGAGTACGCCTGATCCTGTAAAAAGAGGAAGTGATGGTGTTTTCTTCATTTTTATCAAATTTTGGTAATTTGGTGAAAAAATTGGTCGCTAAAATGTTGCTGCAACCCCTTTTAACCACTGTTGATATCACCCCTGAGTTGAACGCTGAAAAATGCACTGGCCGCCGGCAAAACCTGTTGCCAGAGTAATTCGGAGCTTTACGAATCTGATTTACCACTACTTCTTGGTCGTCGCCGGACCGATGATTCTAGTAGTGCAAAGAGGTTTGTGTCTCACCAAAAAATATGGGGTGTTAGCGGAGAAGAGGGCGGGGAGAAAATGATTGAGAGAGAGAAATGGATTAAATAGATTTGAGAAAATAATAGTTTTCCTGGTGCTGGACTCACCTGTTGGTCGTCGACGCTATTGAAGAAATGTAAAAGAGAGAAATTTAAAGAGAGAGATGTCGAAGCTGAGTTTGTTAGTAATTGGTGATCAAAAGAGTGAATTACCGATAGAAAATGATGGGTTTTTTTAGTGAGATGTTGGAGAGAGTCGCTGGCAATTCAAGTACACAAAATTCAAGTCTTTTTCTAGATTGCTGATAATTGGCTTGTATATGCAGAGAGCATGTACATGATGGAAGTTGAGTGAGTTCTGGGACTCAGTGGATACTGGATACTTTCTGATCCTCCACTCAACTGGAAGACCCATCAAATATTCAGAGAGGAAGACATTTTATCCATCTCAACAAACACATAAATCATTTTACCAAATAAAAAGGCATGTCATCAAGTGACTTGCTCTTCATTTGGAGATTTATACCTGCTGACATCAGCTCTTACTTGGCATTGTAAACCAAAGAGGGCTAAAAGTCAAGCTTCCAGTACACACAGAACACACTAAATACCCAAGGCAATATAAGGAAAATAATAAGGAAGGATCATATTTTCTTAAAGTAATACATAAACATGCTCAAGCAATCTCACTTTAAAAATAATTGAACAATCTAAGTAAAACCCGTGAAACCGATACACTATTTTGATCATCAATATTCGTCCTACCCTTTGACGAGTTCAAAGAACTTTGACTCAAAATGTATCCTCGAAGGGTCATGGGATGATTTGAAAGAAATATAACATATCCCTAGTCCTTTCTTGATATTTTTAGTAAATAGGAACTTTAGGAATGTTTCTACTTGATCACCAAAATTCGAAACAAACATGGGACAGAGCAAGTCTAAGGTGAACCACCAACAATGTTGAACTAAGGCAATGAATCAAAACTAAATCAACCAATATTCATCTAAATGAATAGCAAATTGGACCATATATTTGTAATACCTCGTATTTCTATCTAGCTTAAATTCATCACAAAGATGTCAAAGACTTATTTTAAAGATGAATCCACTTTTATACATATGGTATTTTTAAGATTTTCAATTTTTGTCATGTGGAAAATTCAATAAGCTTTCCATCGATATAATATTCGCCCAAATTTGTTAACCGGGTAAAAAATTATGACTATTTCAAGCTTCCGTCGTAAAATAGCACCATATTAGTCAGTGGCGCACCATGCCACAAGAGAAAATGACATTTGTCAAATCCCAGTAGGGGTCCGCGATAGTGGCGCATCGCGCCAAACTTTTAGGTCGCAAACGAAGTGGCAACGCGATGGCTCTGGGTCACGCCATCCCTCAATTTTCCAGTTGTTAAATTCAAGTGGCACGGCGCGATAGCACCGCGTCGCGCTAGGGGTCCAGGTCAAAAAATTTTCATCAATTTTAAAAGACGCGTCCAGGGTTAAAAGAGTCAATTTTTCACCCCTATTTAGACCCAATAATACTTGATTTGGCCATTCTTCACCAAAAATATACTAGTTTCTCTCAATTTTCTCTATAGGTTTTCAATTGGGGATTCAATTTCAAGAAAATCTCTCTATCAATCTTCGCTAAATCAAGAAATAAGGTATGCATTGTGTTGATTTATGGATTTTCTTCATCCATAAAGCTCAAGAGCCCTATTTTGAATTATGAATCATGATTATTATGTTGTGAGTTTCTCAAGTTATGTGATGGTTGTTATTTGATTCCTATGTTGGGATCTTTATGTAAAATTATGAATACTATGTTAGCATATAAATTGACATCTTTGAAATTGGGTGGTTTATGATTTGTGAAATTTGATGATTTAACCTATGCCTTAAGTTGTGCATGTAAGGTGTTTGATAAAATTCCTAAAGGGATAGAAATTATGCACTATTGCTAAATTGTGACTCAAATGACAATGTATGCTTTAACCTTATCTTCAAAATAACTTCCATGTTATTCTTATGTATTGAAATTGCTTGTGGGATTGCTCATGAGTTAGCCTTATGAAATTATGCTATGTATACATGCTATCTTATTCACGTACCAAGCTATGATAATCAAATACCCATGAAATATCTCCAACTATTGTATTATGGATTGTTGATATTGGTCATGAATTCAATAAAGTCATGTCTTGTCAGTTTCCTTCCATCGAGTCCTGGGGGTACTTGTACCCAAAGAATATAGCTTTGTGCTTAGAGTCAGTGACATGTTTTTATGATATCCTGAGTCAAGTCATGATCCATAGAACTCAGTCAGTCATGTGACTCAGTAAATCTCAGTAATTCAGTAATCTCAATAGTATTCTGTCAGTTAATAGAGCTTTATAAATTTAGTGTAATCCAGTTCAGTTAATCCTGTTTAGTGTCTATTTAGATGGGGGTAGGAATTAGCACCAAGTGAACCCAAGGATGGAAACACACACTGTCAGATGAGGGTGTGATTCTTAGAAGTCATCCTTGCATTCCAAAACTATATAGACAGCATAGGTTGAGACATCAACACTGTCAGGTGAGGGTTGATGAGGTGGATAAACATTGTCAGATGAGGGTCCCATCATTTTCTTTTGGAGACACTGTCAGATGAGGGTCACCCACAGCTTGTTCTTACCAGTGGTGTAGTATTGACACCCTTCCAATCAGGGCACAGATTGAATACCAACTCAACTATTATGGTGCATTTTGGGGCATGTCAGTTAGATACTACTTCCCATAATTTTAGTTACAGTACAAAACAGTACGGAACTCAACTAGTTCTATCAGAATCTAGACTGTCATATATAGTCGCTCAGTATCAGTTATTTTAGTTATCAGTTATCAATATCTCATGTTGTCAGTACTCAGACTCAGTAATCATGTTATCACGAACTCAGTTACAGTTATTATGTATTCATGTATGTATTCTCACGTTCATATGATTCAGTCAGTTAGTATAGATCATGCATGCAAACCCTTTGCATTCAGCCTACCTCACATGTATACCAGTACATTCAAAGTACTGACACATTTGCGCTATGGTGTCTTATACTATAGCTTCATAAGCACGAGCTCCAGAGCATCAATAGCATTCTATTCTCTGCAGTCAAAGTTAGCAGTGAGTCTTCATCTTTTGAGGACATGATCATTTCTTTATTATATCATTAATTAGTTTATTAGTTGGAGTTAGTTGGGGACATGTCCTATCACCTTCTTATTCAGACAGTTATGTTTTAGAGGCTTTTCAGACTACAGTATATTTAGATAGTTTTGTTTTGGGCATTTATACCCTATCTCAGATGTTATATTTTATCAGATATTATGTTATAGTTTGAACCTTATGAACTTTCAGTTCATGTTTCCACATTTTACAGTTTATCATGTAGTATACAGGCACAAATATCAGTCATGGGTTGGCTTGTGGTCCTTCGATGTCATGAGTACCGTGTAGCATTTCAGGTACCAGATTTGGGGCGTTACAAACTTGGTATCAAAGCCTAAGGTTCAACAGTGTCCTAAGAAGTCTGAAAGCTGCATCTAGTAGAGTCTTGTGCATGGGTGTGTTGCGCGCCATATTTATGTACAAGAGGCTATGAGATGTTTTAGGAACTGTTTCCCTTCTTTCAGTATTCATGTCATGCCTGTGAGCATAATATCAAGTCAATCTCTTAGTCTAATTTGTTTCTCCCTTTCTTCTATAGAACATGCCTCCTAAAAGAAGAAATAAGAATCAGTCAGCCTCTCAACTCGAAGAACCTTTGGGTGAGCATGTTTCTCATGTAGAGTTTAGAGCTGCATTCACTACTCTTGCTCAGTCAGTTGCCGCTCAGAATAAATGATCAGCTATCATTCCATCCAACCCAGTGGCCAATTCAGCTATAGCCAGGATTTGAGACTTCACCCGAATGAATCCTCCATTCTTTCTCAGGTCTAAGTCAGATGAGGACCCTCAGAAATTCATCAATCAGGTTTAGAAGGTTACTGGCGTTATGGGGGTGTCAGCTATTGAGAGTGCTAAGTTAGCTGCATATCAATTGTAGGATGTTGCTCACACTTGGTTCAAATAGTAAAAGTAAGAGAGGCCAGTTGATGCAGGGCCTATTAAGTGGGAGGAGTTTGCCTCTGCTTTCCTGGATAGGTTCTTTCCCCTAGAGCTTAGAGAAGCTAAGGTGTTGGAATTTATCAACCTCAAGCAGGGTAACATGATGGTGAATGAGTATTCTCTTAAGTTTACTCAATTAGACAGATATGCTCCTCATATGGTTGCAGATAGCAGGGCCAAGATGAGTAAGTTTGTTTCTGGGGTGAATGATAGTGTTGTCAATGAGTGCAGGTCCGCGATATTGAATAGTGACATGAACATAGAAAGGCTTATGACCCATGATCAGCAGATAGAGGATCAAAAGATTAAGATAAGGGAGAAGCAGAATAAGAGAGCAAAGACAGGAAGTTTTAACTTTGCTCATCCCAAGTCAGAAGGAGGGAATCGTTCTCAGTTCCATCCTAAGTCATCTGTTCCAGCTCCTTTCTCAGCCAGTGGTCCAGTTTCTAAGTTTAGGGAGGGTAACAAAGATAGGGCGCTAGGCTCTAAGTCTCAGGGTAGTGTTAGCAGTGCCCTCACCCATCCTCTTTGTCAGACATGTGGCAAACACTATTAGGGTACTTGCAGGGATGGTAGCGATGTGTGTTTCAGATATGCCAAGTTAGGCTACAGAGTCAGAGATTATTCCCAGTCAGGTTATCAGGGTCAGTAGAACCGTTCCTCATCTTAGTTAAATCGCCTAAATCAGTAGGGTGCCACTTCTAATGCTACTAGTGGGCAACGCCCAAATTGAGTTTATGCTCTCCAGTCTCGGCAAGATCAGTAAAATTCTCCTGATGTGGTTACTAGTATGTTACAGATATTTCACTTGCATGTTACGCCTTGCTAGATCCAAGAGCTTCCTTGTGTTTTGTTACTCCTTATATAGCAGTTGATTTCGAAGTCAGTACCAAAATTCTAGCAGAGCCCTTTTCAGTATCTACCCCAGTGGGCAAAACCATCATAGCTCGGTGGGTATACAGGAACTGCCCGATTATGATATTTCAGAAAGCCACCTCAGTAGACTTAGTCGAATTAGAAATGACTGATTTTGACATCATTCTCGACATGGATTGGCTTCATTCATGCTATGCCACAATCGACTGCAGAAACAGAGTATTCCAGTTCCAGTTTTCAAATAAACCCATCCTAGAATGGAAGGGTAGTGTATCCTCTTTCAGAGGTCAGCTTGTTTTCTACCTTGGGACACAGAAAATGATATCTAAGGAATGTTTCTATCATCTTGGTCATGTTAAAGATTCTAGTTTTGAGACTTCCAGTCTTGTATCAGCCTCAGTCGTAAGTGAATATTTAGATGTCATTCCCAAAGATCTTCCAGGAATTTCCCCCAAAAGGGAAATAGACTTTGGCATTGATCTTTTTCTAAATACTCAACCTATATCTTTTTTGCCATACAGAATGGCACCAGTAGAACTCAAACAACTAAAAGAGCAGTTGAAGGATCTCTTAGATAAGGGATTCATCAAACCCAGTGTGTCCCCAAGGGGTGCACCAGTCTTATTCATGTGTAAGAAAGATGGTTCTCTTAGAATATGCATTGATTACCGTCAACTCAATAAAGTCATGGTCAAGAACAAGTATTTACTTCCCCGAATTGATGAATTATTTGGCCAACTTCAGGGTGCTAGCTATTTCTCAAAGATAGACCTCAGATCAGGCTATCATCAGCTCAGAGTTAGAGAATGTGACATTCCAAAAATAGCTTTTCGAACTCGATATGGTCACTTCTAATTCCTAGTCATGTCCTTTGGTCTTACCAATGCCCCTCAATTTCCATATACTTGATGAACCGTGTGTTCAACAGTACTTGGACATGTTCGTCATAGTCTTCATAGATGATATCCTTGTCTATTTTTGCAGTGAGCGTGATCATGCAGACTATCTCAGAATTGTACTTAAGACTCTAAAAAATCATTAGCTATTCGCTAAATTCAATAAGTGTGAATTTTGGCTAAGGTTAGTAGCATTCCTTGGTCATATCATTTCTAGTGATGGGATTAGAGTAGATCCTCAAAAGACCAAAGTAGTAAGAAACTGGCCTCGACCTATCTCTCTATCAGATATCAGGAGTTTCTTGGGTCTGGCTGGCTATTATAGATGGTTTTTTAAAGGATTTTCTTCTATTGCATCCCCTATGTCCAGATTGACTCAAAAAAAAGTCAAGTTTCAGCGATCAGATCCTTGTGAGAAGAGTTTTCAAGTGTTGAAGACTCGAATCACCTCATCTCCAGTCCTAGCTCTTTCAAATGGTTCAGATGGATTTGTAGTATATTGTGATGCATACAAAGTAGGTTTGGGTTTTGTCCTCATGCAGCATGGTAAGGTCATATCCTATTCCTCCAGACAGCTTAAACCCCATGAGAAGAATTATCCTACTCATGATCTTGAGTTAGCATCCGTAGTATTTGCCCTAAATATTTAGAGGCATTATTTATACGGTGTTCATGTAGATGTGTTCATAGATCATAAGAGTCTCCAGTATATCTTTTCTCTAAAAGATCTCAATCATCATCAGAGAAGGTGGTTAGAGCTCTTGAAAAATTATGACATGAGTGTCCTTTATCATCCTGGCAAGACTAACGTAGTGGCCGACGCTCTTAGTAGATTGTCTATGGGTAGTATTGCTTATGTCAAGGATAGTAGGAAGAAGCTATCTCAGGAAATCCATCAGCTTACCAGACTAGGCATTCGCTTAGTTGATACAGAGGTGAGGGATATATGGGTTCAGACTAGTTCAGAATCATCTCTAATTTTCGAGGTAAAAGAAAAGCAAGATAGAGATCTTAGTCTAGTCAATTTGAAAGAGTCAGTCAAGGAACAGAAAGTAGAGGTTTTCTTTCAAGGGGGAGATGGTTTTTGCATTGTCAAGGTCGTCTGTATGTTCTAGGTGTAGATGACTTAACACAACAAATTCTTGCTGAAGCGCATGGTGCATGCTACTCTATTTATCCAGGGGCCACAAATATGTATCATGACTTATGGGAGATCTATTGGTAGAGTGGGATAAAGAGAGATGTTGCAGAGTTTGTGGCTAAGTGCTCTACATGTTAGCAGGTTAAGATAGAGGATCAGAAGCCTAGTGGGTCCATACAGGAGTTCAATATTCCTACTTGGAAGTGCGAAGAACTGAACATGGACTTCGTGATGGGTTTGCCTCGTACTCGTCATCAACATGATTCTGTTTAGGTCATTGTAGACAGAATAAACAGATAGCTTATTTTCTTCCAGTCCTTACCTCTTATTCAGCCGAGGATTATGCCAAACTCTATATTAGAGAGTTGGTCAGATTGCACGGTGTTCCGTTATGTATTATCTCAGACAGAGGTACTCAGTTCATCTCTTATTTCTGGAAAGCATTCTAAAAGGGTCTTCGTACCCAAGTTCCTCTTAGTACAACCTTCTATTCTCAGACAGATGGTCAAGCAAAAAGGACCATTTATACTTTAGAAGATATGCTAAGGGCGTGTGCAATTGATTTCAAGGGTAGTTAGGATGACCACTTTCCTTTGATTGAATTTGCATACAATAATAGCTATTATTCCAGTATTAAGATGGCTCCATTCGAAGCTCTATATGGTAGGAGATAAAGATCTCTAGTTGGTTGGTTTGAATTTAGTGAGGTCTCAGTTATAGGGCCTGACTTAGTATTCGATTCCTTAGAAAAAGTCCAGTTGATCAGAGAAAGACTCCGGGATGCTCAAAGCCAACAAAAGTCTTATGAAGATGTTCGTAGAAAGGATCTCGAGTTTGAGGTTAGTGACTATGTCTATCTAAAGATCTCTCCCATGAAGGGAGTGAAGAGATTCAGAAAAAAGGGAAAGCTTAGTCCCTGATATGTTGGTCCCTTCAAGATTCTTAGTCGCTTCGACAAGGTAGCTTATGAGCTCGAGTTGCCTTCAGATCTAGCCTCAGTTCATCCAGTTTTTCATGTCTCCTTGATCAAGAAGTGCATAGGCGATCCATCAGTCATAGTCCCTGTTGAGGGCGTCGATATTCAGAGCAGCCTCTCTTACGAAGAGATTCCAGTCGAAATTCTAGACTATCAGACTCGTAGACTGAGGAACAAAGAAGTTCCTCTAGTAAAAGTTCTTCGGTGAAATCAGTCCATTGAGGGAGCTACTTGGGAAGCAGAAGTAGAAATGCGCGCCAAGTATCCTCACCTCTTCTACGCTAACTCAGATCTAGCTCAAGGTAACAATTCTTCTTTAGCTTTTCAGTTTCAAGTTCAGATTTCAGTTACAAGCTTAGTATACAGTTCATGTTCAAAATTCCATATTAAACTTGGTACTAAGTACCATTGCATATTTAGTCATATGTTAATGCATCAGATTAGTCATATGTTCATGCGTCAGACATGCATTTTCCTTGTGAGAAACTTAGTTATCAGAAATCTAAGTCATGCATTCATGTATCTGCTCAGTTATGAAATCATGCATCAGATATGCATGCTTAGTATGAATCTAAGAAATGTCAGTCATGTAGTCATGTTTCAGTTGTTTATGATCAGTATGTACTTTAGTTTATAGTTTCTCCCATCTTAATCAGTCTCATTTGAGGACGAACATTCTCAAGGGGAGATATTGTGATACCCCGTATTTCTATCTAGCTTAAATTCATCCCAAAGATGTCAAAGACTTGTTTTAAAGATGAATTTACTTTTATACATGTGGTATTTTTAAGGTTTTCACTTTTTTGTCATGTGGAAAATTCAATAAGCTTTCCATTGATATAAGATTCACCCAAATCCGATATCCGGGTAAAAAGTTATGACTATTTCAAGTTTCCATCGTAAAACAGGGCCATATTAGTCAGTGGCGCACCGCGCCACAAGAGAAAATGACATTTGTCAAATTCCAGTAGGGATCCACGATAGTGGTGCGTCGTGCCAAACTTTCAGGTAGTAAACGAAGTGGTAACACGATGGCTCCGCATCGCGCCATCCCCTAATTTCCTAGTTGTCAAATTCCAGTGACACGATGCGATAGTGCCGCGTCGCGCCAGGGGTCCAGGTTAGGAAATTTTCACCAATTTTAAAAGATGCATCCAGGGTTAAAAAGGTAAATTTATCACCCCTATTTAAACCCAATAACACGTGATTTAGCCATTCTTCATCCAAAATATACTAGTTTCTGTCAATTTTCTCTCAAGAACAAGCTAGAGTTTCAATTTCAAGAAAATCTCTCCATCAATCATCACTAAATCAAGAACTAAGGTATGTGTTGTGTTGATTTATGGATTCCTTTCATCCATAAAGCTTAAGAACCCTATTTTGAATTATGAATCATGATTATTATGTTGTGGGTTGCTCAAGTTATGTGATGGTTGTTGTTTGATTCCCATGTTGGGATCCTTATGTGAAATTATGAAAACTACGTTAGCATATAAATAGAAATCCATGAAATTGGGTGGTTTATGATTTGTGAAATTTGATGATTTCACCTATGCCTTAGGTTGTGCATGTAAGGTGTTTGATAAAATGCCTAAAGAGATAGAAATTATGCACTATCGCTAAATTGTGACCCAAATGACAATATATGCTTTAACCTTATGTTCAAAATGACTTCTATGTTATTCTTATGTATTGAAATTGCTTGTGGGATTGCTCATGAGTTAGCCTTATGAAATTATGCTATGTATACATGCTATCTTATTCACATACCAAGCTATGATAATCAAATGGCCATGAAATATCTCCAACTATTGTATTATAGATTGTTGATGTTGGTCATGAATTCAATAATGTCATGCCTTGTCAGTTTCCTTCCATCGAGTCATAGGGGTACTTGTACTCGAAAAATATAGCTATGTGCCTAGAGTTAGTGAAATGTTTTCACGATATCCCTAGTCATGTCATGATCCATAGAACTCAGTCAGTCATGTAACTCATGAAAGCTTAGTAATTCAGTAATCTCAATAGTATTCCTTCAGTTAATGGAACTCTATGAATTCAGTGTAGTCTATTCTATTTAATCATGTTCAGTGTCTATTCAGATGGGAGTAGGAATTAGCACCGAGTGAACCCAAGGATGGGAATACACATTGTCAGATGAGGGTGTGATTCTTAGAAGTCATCCTTGCGTTCCAGAACTATGTAGCTAGCATAGGTTGAGACATCAAAACTATCAGATGAGAGTTGATGAGGTGGATAAACACTGTCAGATGAGGGTCCTACCATTCTCTTTTGGGGACACTGTCAGATGAGGGTCACCCATAGCTTGTGCTTACCAGTGGCTCGGTATTGACACCCTTCTAATTAGGGCACATATTGGACCCCAACTCAGCTATTATGGTGCATTTTGGGGTATGTCGGTTAGATACTACTTCCCACAGTTTTAGTTACAAAATTCAGGATTGTTAGATATAGTCAACTCCGAACAGTATGGAACTTATCCAGTTCTATCAGAATCTAGACTGTCAGATATAGTCGCTCAGTATCAGTTATTTCAGTTATACAGTTATCAGTATCTCATTTTGTCAGTACTCAGACTCAGTAAGCATGTTATCATGAACTCAGTTACGGTTATTATGTATTCATGTATGTATTCTCACGTTCATATGATTCAGTCAGTTAGTATAGATCATGCATGCAAACCCTTTGCATTCAGCCTACCTCACATGCATACCAATGCATTAAAAGTACTGATGCATTTGCGCAATAGTGTCTTACACCATAGGTTCAGAAGTACGAGCTCCAGAGCATCAACAACATTCTAGTCTCCTCAGTCAGAGTTAGCAGTGAATCATCATCTTTCGAGGACATGATTATTTCTTAATATCACATTAATTAGTTTATTAGTTGGAGTTAGTTGGGGACATGTCCCATCATCTCCTTATTCAGACAGTTATGTTTTAGAGGCTTTTCAGACTACATTATGTTTAGATAGTTTTGTTTTGGGCATTTATACCCCATCCCAGATGTTATATTTTATCGAATATTATGTTACAGTTATAACGTTATGGCCTTTCAGTTCAGATTTCCGCATTATACAGTATATCATGCAGTATGCAGGCACAGATATCCGTCACGGATTAGCTTGTGGTCATGAGCACCGTGTAGTATTCCGGGTACCAGATTTGGGGCGTTACAATATTCAAGTACAAAACAATATGCTGGGAAATAACAAAAATCAGATGTTGCGGTGGTTTTGAAGTCAAAATTAAAACAAAAATTATGAGACTAAAACATTGAGCTCAAAGCTGAGACAATGAACAATAAATTGAAGGAAACTATACACTAGATCTTCATCAAACAAGGTTGTGACTAAAAATATAATCCAAAATCTTGCAGCGAGAAATATTAAATTAAAACAATGAGCTAAAAAAATATCAATCAAAAAGTATATCATTTAGGCTGAAGTAAACAATGATTTAATCCCACAACATATGTCAATTCATACTAAATAGATTAATAACTAACCAACACCATTAATACGGGACAGTGAACTCAAGGAAAATGAACCAAAATATGGAACCAATAGCAAAACAAAAATTATAACATGAATATTGATTCAACTCATCTCAAGAAAATCTTACGGCCATCAAAGCCTTCTACAACGAACAATCCCAGCAAACAAGACTATCAAAAATGCTACTATGATTATAGAATGACGATATGAAGAAGAAATAAAATCAAAAATAAATGGAATGATGTATTACCTATTTCGGAGAAGTAAATTGGAACTCAAGCTGTCGTCGGAGTTTTAACCACCATCGAAAAACTTCACTGCCACTCCAAAAATTTTGAGTAATCGATGGCTTTTCACGAAAATATTTTTTTACTAGAAATTTAAGCTTTTGCTTGAAAGCCCCTTTTTTCACCTTCAAGACTTCCCAATTTTGCTCTAAAGTGAGCTATTTATAGAAAATGAAATAAGGTCAATTTTTTGAGCTCAACCAATATGGGAAAAAAAATCTTTTAGGGGCGTTTCGAGGATTTTCAAAATTGAGAAAATTTGGATTTTTGAATGAGGATAGGATTGTTACCTCACTCTTGTACTAAATTTTGGATTCTTTTAAAGAAATTTGAATGATTGCAATTGTGGTCAATTTGATTTTAGTTATGACCAAATTTAATAGATAGACTAAACTAGATTGAAATTCGATACAAATTAATACCCTGTTTAATTCCGAGATTCTTGATTTAATAAGATCAAACAAATATTTCTCCAAATAAATTAATTTTGAGAAAAAAATATATTTAAATCAAGATTTTAACTATTTGGATTAATTTTCAAGATGAGCTTTGATTAAAAACTAATATTTCATAAAATAGATATTTAAGTATTAAAATTACATGATTTCGTATAATTGAATACGAAAATATATAATCGTTACTTAAAATGAAAAAATTACCTAGGTAAATACTTTAAAAAGTTTTTATTCGGATAAAATAAATGTTGTAATTTTATTTAAAATCAAAGAAACTCCGGAATAAATTCAGTCGGGAAAGAAAAAAATTAGGTGTCAACAACATGTATCACAAAATAAGTACCAAAAAAATTGCAAATTTTTACCTTTGGTTTGTAATTTTTACTGTCTCACATAATTTACCTTCCAACTCAGCCTTCCATGAATTTTAATTCACAATAAAATAAGTACAAAAACTTTAAATTTTCTAAAACAAAATCAGGGAATATAAGAAAAAGTTAACCATTCAAATATTAAAACTAGACATAATTTCATCCCATAAGATTTGTAACTCCCATTAGTTTACTTGAAGTTCTTCTAATATATTGTATCCACCGCGAAGAATGGCCTTCCGCGTAAGTTCAACAAATCTAAAGACTAAGTTATATACCTACATGCATTTAATATATACACAACCACATGCAAGCACACATATATATACGTACATATGTGCCAATTTGGGGGTAAGGGGTCACTTTTTTTCTATGAAGTCATTTGTTTCGTTGATGGAATTCCATAGATGCAGATTATGGAAAGTACAAGCTACTAAGAAATATAAATAAACTCCATGTAGAGAATAAACTAAAGATATAGAGAGTTGATTAAAGCTAAAAGACTATTTTGGCAATTTACAGGGATTTGGGGTAAATGATCACTTCTTTGGTTTATTTCGATAAGAAGAGTGTAAAAGTTGATCCGATCTTATGTAGAGGCACAAGAAGTTCTACTTTTGCATTTTAAAGTATACATTGCTTTAGAAAATTTTATTCATCACTGAAAGTTTACAACATTCTATGTCATTTAAATTGAAGAAAAGGAGTTTGTGAATTAAATAAAATAGAACATCCTCTTGAAAGCTTACCATACCGCTCCTATTCCTCCATCAGATAGAAAACTAATCTTTAAGAGAGATGCCACATTGTGTCGTTCATGAAGAAGTTTATGGTTATTCTTATTTAATTAAAAAAATGATCGTGCGGAAATTTGTTGTCTATAATCTTAACATCTTACCACTTCCCTCAAGGAAAACTTCCAAAAATCAAAACACTTTCACTTCCTGTTAAGCATGCCAATTTTATATTAAGGAACAAAGAGGATCAAGGAGATATGTTCATAATACAAATGTTTTAATATAATAAACTTCCAATACAATTTGAGACGTATGGATGTACCAGCAGTTGTTATAATTCAATAAGCATGTACAATATATAAAAAGGGGAGTCAGGTACACTAAAGCTCTCGCTTTGTGCAGGGTTTGGGGAAGGGCCTGACCATATGAATTTATTGTATGCAGCCTTACCTTGCATTTCTGTTAGAGGCTTTTTTCAAGGATTGATCCCGTGACCTCCCGGCCATATGACAATAAATTTATTAGTTACTCCAAAGCTCCCCGACCACAAGAATCTATTGTATGCAACCATACCTTACATTTCTTGCATATTTAGATTATACTCTGAAATATTTGCATACATAGACCATACTCTGAATTTAGCTCCATTGAAAAATGCTAGAAGTTCAATCGTATATATTTGTTAAGAGTATCACATTAGATATGGGATGGATAATTGGTGTCCTTATATTTGAGTCACTGAGATAAGTAAAAAAAAAATTCGGACAAACAAAATAATTTACCTTAAGGAAGACATCTGAATTAGAGCAGTTCTGCATCTTTGACAATTTTAAAGTGCACTTAACTGCAGTGCTACCATCTCGACAAGCAACTGCAATAAGGAATTCAACAAAATTTCTATTTTCAGTCTGAGAAAGTACACCAGCTATGACTACATCGATGAAAACCATGTGGAGCCTAATTTTTGCAGAAATCATCAAGTTGTATCCTCAATGAGTCGCTTATAGCAGATGGTAGAGATGGATTCACAAGGTAGTATTATATTTTCCAGTTCGTTAGGGAGTATATAGCTTAGGATGTGTTAGGTTGTTCTCTATTATCCCCATTTCTCCACTTGGTTTCGCCTGAAGGTTGAAAGTAAACAAAATAATAACTGGCAGATAATGAAGGATAATAGGTCTTTAATATTCCAGACCACTTACAGGGGAGGGCACAATTGCCTTAGATGCTTGTAAATTGTATCTTTCTTGCCTTATTCTACTATAAAGTACTTTCTAGGTTTTTTAACTTTCAAAATCTCAAAATATCAATTTTTCAAATTTTGGAGTTTGAATTCTTGTAAATTCTTAGACGCTTCTTTTGAAATCTCAACCGCATACATATATGAGGTCAATGTTGAGTTTGTTTCAATTAGTAGAGGGAGTATATCAAGCTACGAGCTAGTTCCATTTCTTTATGGAGGGTCGTGAGCTGGGAATATGTCACGCCTCTAATTCAATTAGGACGGACAGGCACTAGTAGTTGGAAAGGTTCGAGAGCACCAATTCATACCCTTGTACTTGTCATGCATGTAACTATGATAATCAAAGGTTCTTCCAAGTATAGATACGATGCATCAATGAAAAATATAGGCAATCCAAAAACTATATGTGCAAAACTGGGCCATTGGGGCCATAATGTCAAGAAAAAAACAAGATGCTACCATGCTTGACTCTGCATTGGTCTACAAAGCCTCTAAAAGATATATGGACTTAGGTAAGATTGGGACAAACCCCCGCATTACTCTTAACTACTATACATTACCAAAACATATATAATGGACTCGGAAAGCCTCGAATTAACTTGAAGCTCACTAATAGCTGTTGGATGTCTTGTGCTCCTACTGAGGAGGTATACTAGATGGAGTACCTATACCTGCGGCATGAAACACAGTGTTCCCTATGAGGGATGCCAGTACAAAAAATGCACTGAGTATGTAAAGCATAAAGTGACCATATGTAGGACAAGAACTCAATGAAATCAGATATCAATATATAACTATATAGATAAGGATAAAAGACCACCTCTACTTGTATTTATGAAATCATATACATTACATCTTTCACTTTACTTATTCTTCTTTACTTTATAAAATTGTAAGGCATATAATTTAAATGACCAACTGATCTATAGATACCTAATTTTGTCCCTCCCGAGAGTCACTTTTACTCGTTTTACCTTATCCTACCTCGTACCCTCAACTGTATAATTATTCCTCCATAAAATGACAAAAATAACAACCCTTAACAAATTTTATCTTGTTTTGATCCTATCCTAACAACCTCTCCGATTAAAAGCGGACACCTCACCCCTCACCCCATACCCTACCCCTACCCCTACCTAACTACCCTACCTCATAACCTTTTACTTTTTTTCTATTGGTGACAAACCCATAACCAAATAAATATCACACCATAAAAAAAGGAGAGGGGCCCACAAAATAGGCTGTAGGAATAATTCTTCACTAACCTTGACAATACACTACATTCCAACAACAGAAGGACCATTTTTTTGGACTCAAGAATAATACTCACACTCCCATTTTTTCTTTTGGAGGAGACCCAACGCACTGCACACACATACATCTATCAATTCTCATATACATCTCACACACTATAGACCATCAGATTCTGAAAGGGGATACGCATAAAAATCTCCATTTTTCTCCATTGAAGTACCCAATTCCCATCTTCATGTCATACACAGATTCCATGGAAAACTGAACACGCACACACACCAGTGAAAATTGAGAGATTTGAGCGAGAGAGATTGAGATATTGAGAGCAAACCGTGAAAAAGGGGGAGCAAATCGGGGAAAACCAGCAAGAACGACTACTGTTTTATACTATTCCAGTGAGTTTCTCACCAGAATCCACTTCTTCCTCACCATTCTCAACTAAAACATCATCCCCACCATCTTTTAGTCACTGTTGAAGCTCGACGTAGCTCGTAGGTCAACCAACAATACCAAACACGCACATACATGATCAGGAAAGTGGGTTTGGGTCCTGTGATTTTCAAATTGGGTCCGGGTTGGCAAAAATAAAACAAAAAGGGATCGAAGTTGATGATTTGGGTTTGTGATTGAGGTTCGACGTTGAGGTTCCGTTGGACGCGGTTCTATTCGGAATGATCAGTTAATCAATAAAGCTCGATTTGAGGTCCAATTCTATCTCGTTTTCATTTTGATTTCATCATATACACATGATTTGGTTTGTGTAAAGCATGATATGAATATTTGGGTGATATCAATTTGTTTGTTTGGTTTCGTTGACAATGATTATGGATTGTTAAAGTGGTGATTACGAATTGTTGGAATTTTGAGAATTAATTTGGGGGTGAGAATTGAAAACTTGATATAATTGGTGAATTTTGGTTAGTTTGACCTATTAGTTGTTTGACTTGAAACAAACGTTAATCGAACTTGATAATCATGATAGGTCGATTGGTTTAGGCAAACATAGGTTGGGTAGGCAAAGTTTAGAATTTGTGGCTCTGGTTGAATGTTGGAAACTTCGTGGAATGTTTGAAATTTTGTTGAATAGTCTTATTTTCTCGCACTAAAAATGTATTCATTTGGCCGGGGAATGCCTAGAGGGATTTGTATTAATTTATCTGGGGAATGCCCCGAAGTATCTTATACTTGAAGGACGTTCGTGATGAAGGACCGAGGCGTCGGGTAGTGCATAGTCTAGGACTATTTTAGAATAGGATTTATATTTTCGCATTTTTTCATTTTGGATTGTATAATTGGTCTGAACATTATATTTTTGGATTTGTTTTGTTTTTGTGTGTTTAATTGATTGTTTTATGTGTTTTATGTGGTTTATACATTTGTAATGTCAAATTAGCCGATACACTCTACCAAGCGACCGTGGTCAAACCATGGGATCGAGGGGTGCCTAACACCTTCCGCACGATCAACAGAATTCCTTAGCTGGAATCTTTGTTCACAAACTAGTTTAAAGAGTCAAATCATTTTGAAAAGGATCTTTCAAAGGTGACTTGGCAGACCAGATTATGTCAAGTGGCGACTCTGAATAAAAAATATAATTAATTCTTTTTTGAAATAAAATTTTCAATCTTTTGTCACATTAATAATAAAAACCCTTTCAAAACTCAAATCAATCTTTTCTGGTTAAGAAAAAGGGGTGTGACAGCTCTGGCGACTCTGCTGGGGACTTTTAAAATTTGAGCTTATTTTTGGAGTTGTATCGATTTAGTTTAACATTATAGGTGTATAGATATTTTGTTTGTGTTGTTTTGTGTTATCGTTTTATCGTTGTTGAGTGCTTACGTGCTACGTGTTTATAGCCTTCCTTTATGTGTTACGTTTTTATATCTAGCATCATTTGCATAACCCGAGTCAATTCTTTCTGCAACAAGTCCGGGAGTGCATGTCATGCGCTCGAACTCTAGTTGAGTCACCCTTATTTTAGGGGGAGGAGCCGTTGGATGTATGGAGTAGGTGAAAAGTAACGCAGCCATTATCGATCATATGCTCCTCTGAATAGCCTTGTTAGTGGACCCCAACGTAGTTCAACCTTTAGGTCATGCTTATTTGCATCATATTGAGACCTAGCGGGACCCACGTAGCCCTTTGTAGGAGACTCACCTCTAAAAGCATCCCTACATGCTAAATGTTGTATCTTTGAGTGTAACGTGGTCATTTGACAGACTGATTTGGGGAAAGTATGTGTTAGAAGTAAAACGTGTAGACAACAAAGTGTTGAAAAAAAAAAGAAAGAAAAGTGAGTCGAAAATTAAAAAAAGAGAGAGTTTCATAAGTTTTTAGAGTTCTTTATGGCTTTTGATCTTTTTTTTCTTCACAATTCAAAAATTCAAAAAGATTTTTTACCTTTCGCACTCATTTTCTCAAAAACATCCAAGAGATTTTCCTTTTGTTCCTTTATCATGCATTCATAATTTGAATATTTCAAAAAGATTTTTTTTCAAATTGGAGCTTTTTATGAAAGGAAAATTCAAAATAAAGGTGGTAGAATTTTTGTATATATCATATCGAAAATACCAAAAAGACATTCTTTCATAGCTGTTGGTGTCATTTTTTATGTGGTGTCAAATTGAAAACTCAAAAAAAAGATTTTGTTATGTTGTTCATCGTGTATCTTTGGTCGTGTCTCAAGTCAGGGTGCAATCTGTTATTTGATCATTAATTGTCCAATCTAGACGAACTACGCACTCTGATTCTCCTCTCTTGGGATGTGAGACACGTAGGCAACCTATTGTTGGTTCGGGGATCTTATTTGAAAAATCCAAAAAGATTTTCTTCACTCTTTATTTAGAGTAAGTGTTTCATATACATCTTTAAAAGAAAATTGCAAAAATTTCCTTTAATAAGTTCAAGTTTCATTTTCATATGAAATTCAAAATTGAAAACCCAAAAAAGATTTTTCTTTGGTAATCATATATTTCATTTTTGTATAGGGATGTCAAAGCTGAGAAAATTCAAAAAGATTTTCGTCAATTCTTTTGACAAATTGTTATTTTCTTTTCTTCTTAAAGATTCAAGGAATAGAAAAAGAGTTTAATTGGCCATTTTGGCAAGACTTCACGAACTACGCACACCTGATTCTCCTCTCTCATGAGTGAGATACGTAACCGCCCTTCTTGGGTTCGGTGATCTCTTTTTAAAAAGAAAAGAAAAAAAGAAAAAAAGAGGTTTTGAAAAAGTGTTGAACTCTAACATATTTATTATTTTTTTTGGTGAGTCAATTTAAGGTGGTTGGTTTATGGCATTTTAGCTGGTCCTTCACATCACACCAAATCCAAATAGTTAGTTGTGTCCAAAAAAGATATAGAGAGTGACATCATGGATCAAATAAAGAATCTGGAAAATAAGAGTTTGAAGCAAGAGATTATAAGGCTAAGACAACAAATGACAAAAATGCATCGAGCTTGGGCCAGTAGGTTGCTGCCTCCTCCATTTCCCTTTATTGATCCTACAAATACCTCGATTTTTCCTCCAAAATCTCAAAGTCAATTTTCTACTATTGTTGATGCACTGCAACATGACTCAGAATTCATTCCAACCTAAAAGCATCTCAATACTTCCACCACTTTTCCTCTAGCTCCTCAGCATAAGCCTGCTACATTCATAACACCACATGTCGTCTGCGCTCTTGTTGCTCAATCCTCTTTGTGGGACTTCCACACTGGCTCACCTAACGATTGTGCGTCCCCATGATGCTAGTGAACCTATATTCAATACTTTTGGTGATCATTGTTATGCTCCTGAGCCTACTTTTAAGTTAACTGGACCACCGAAATTTCTTAACAAGAAGTTTAGTGTGTCAGAAGAGTCGAAGAAAATGGTTGGAAAAATGAAGAGTGCAGAAAATGCTCTGAAAAATTCTCTAGGACCTGCGGGTAAAGAAGATGTTTCATACGAAGACTGGGGCATGCCTTCAAGTTCTATTCTTCCTCTAATCTTTGAGATGTCGAAATTTGAGGAGCAAGATGGGCATGGGGAATTCGTGAAACATTTGGGACAATATTGTAATCAATTAAGGGAACCCAGAGGGAAGAAGAATGATAAAGATGACATTGCTATTGTAGTTGGACAGCGGGAATGGTCAAGAAGACCCCTTCGTTATCACTCTCAGGCAAAAACCTATGTTCATACCCAAACTTCACATAATCACTCCCAAAATCCATTATACTCTACTCCTCCCACTCTATATCCAATATGTAATGCACAGTCATATATTCAACCCCTATCTTACCCATAGTGGAACACACCAGCTCCTCAGAGTCATCCTCTAATTTCATAAACATACCAAAACCCTTTTAATCCTGATTTTTGATCTAAGCCAAACGATGAAATGAGGCAGAAGTCGAGAGATAGCTTCACACCAATTGGAGTCGTATGCCAATTTATTTCAAAGATTGGTACAATGGGGTATGATCACTCCTCTCCTTGGATGCACTCTTAATCGGTGTTCAAGAAATTTTGATCCTAATGTACGATGTGCATATCATTCTGATGCTCAGGGTCATAGTATTGAAGATTGTCGAGATTTGAAAAGAGAAATTGAAAAGATAATTCAAGATGAATCAATTATGGTGCAGAATATTGACAGTGAGAGAAACTCTAGTCATGCTGATATGAAAACCGGTGGCTAAGATGTCAGGCTGAGCAATTGAGAAGTCACCTCTCTCCCTACTAGGAAGAGTTCTGGTAGCTTGTTTTGTTTTTTTTTGTCCGAACTATTTTAGGGTTGTAGTCTGATCTATCTTGTTTTGTCCTTTTGTCTTTTATGTTCAAACCCTTCTATCTTATGTTTCAACTAAATGAAGTGTCCTATTTTTCTTTGTGTTTTAAATATGTGTTGTTTGTTTGTTTTCTTTACATAATACATTTTATGTTGACTCTAGTGATATGACATGCTAGTGAAATTTTCAGCCAAATCTTAAAATCCAATCAAACCATGAAACATGGAATCAGAGGGATAAAGTTAGAAGAAACATCTGAGAAAATAGGTAGAGTGCTGAGACATTTGGTGACAAGTTAAATCCTTCTTTAAAAATTAAGGCAATTGTTTTGAGAATCACAAGAATAACTCGACCATCAATTGAAAGACATATCTCGATTAGGTCAAACTGTGGCTGTGTGATCCTATATCAAGAGGAACAAAAAAAATCAGCTCCACAAAAGTATGAATCATTTGATGTGAGGGATGCATAACAAAGGTGGAGTTGTATGCTGGACAAGTATAGAAGAAGAAGTGACACACATGTTTAGTTTATGTTAGTGTTGTTAAAGTATCACACATGATCTTTATCTCCCATTTTTCAATTGCATGTTATGTACTTGCATTTTCAAGGATTGATATGATAAAGGCACTTCATTCTGCTATCCAAACATTGTGTCATCCTTTGTTTACCCTATTTGAGTCTATTTCTATTTTTCTCATACCCCTCTTTTGGAATCAAGATAGAGTTAGTAAAATTCAAAAGAAAAAGTGTCGACCAAAAGAATAGAGTCAAAAAAAAAAGAGAAATAATATGTCCAAAAAAAAAGAGAGAGAGTGTGTCAAGAAAAAAGAGTCGAAAAAAAATCCCAAAAAGAAAAGAGTGAATAAAAGTCAATAGAATAAAAAAGAAAGTCATTATCAACCAAAAGAACAAGCTTCCAGAACTACGCATGACCTAATTCCCCTCTCTCGAGGGTGAGATACGTAGGCTGCCATACTAAGGGCTAGGTCCAACCAAATAAAAAATTTAGAATTGTCCAGTCAAAAAAAATGGGGCATGAGTTAATCCTTCTTGTTTGAGTCAATTCTAAAAGTTGTAAGTCCTACACCACTTTAAGTGTCGTTTGGGCCTCATGTCATCCCTTCTTTCTAACCTTATCCAAAAGCCAAGTTACAACCAAAGAAAGACCTTCAGATCAATCTTTGAGAATGTTAAGGCTAAGTATGCAATGGATATGATGATGCATTTTGGGTACTACTTGTCTTCCTCAGCATAAGAAATTAGGAGAGAAATAAAAATGAGAGAGTCTTATTGGTGAAAACCGTCACGGGCACCGTAAGGTGATGAAAAGTTGAGAGAAATAAAAATGAGAGAGTCTTATTGGTGAAAACCCAAGAAACAGGTTTGTTGGCAAAAACCCTTCAAGGTACCACTAGCTGAATGAGGTTTCCAAATGAATTTGGCCTAAGGAAGCAGCTCAGTTTCAAGGCCATTAACTCAACAACAATTGGTAGAAGTTTGGAAAGATCAAGCAACTTAATCCAAAATGCATGACATAATCATTAGAGTTGACTGTCTTTTCTAGATAAATTTTTATTTCTTTGTTTCAAATGGGGACATTCATTGTATTTTCTTTCTTCTCTTTATTTTTATTTTATTTTCTTGAGTTAGTTAACCAAATAAAAAATCATTGTCATTTTTTCTCTTGTCTTTGAGTCAAGTCCGTATAAAAAATAAGTGAGAAAAGATTTTAAAACTGGCTACCAGCTTCTTTAATTGCACAAAGCAAGACAATAGCCAGCACATGAAGAGACATGATTGTGAGCCGAAAAAGGACATGCAAAACGTTTTGTCAACAGACAAGTCTGGGAACCCATGGAAATACCAAGGCACAAAGGGTTTATCTGAGAAACATGGCAAAGCAGAAATACTGTATTTGCTTCAGTCACTCTTAATAATCTAAGTTTGGGTCAATAATTCAGCAAGTAAATGATATATGCTAATAGTTGGAAGCAAGGTTAAATGTGACGAGGGCAAGAGCGATTGCCACGAATGCTAAATCCACAAAACAACCACCAGGTTTTAAACTCACAAGTTTTTTTTGATGAAACAGGAAACATACTACATCCAAGCAAGGACTTCACAGCATAAACATCAAGGGCTGCAATGCCTTACTTTTACAAATGCAGGAAGTAATGTTGCTGCATAAGTTTGATAATAAAATAATGGTAAAAATTCATCATCCTATATCCCTCGGAGACACACTTGTCCAAGGATTTCAGTTTTCATTTTCTAGGTGATACACTTCTTAAATTGAACCTTTACTCCTAGGACACGTTGTTGACACCTAATTTTTGCCCTCCACAACTACGTTTAATCTTGAGTTTCTTCGATTTTCAAATAAAATCACAACAATTATTTTTTTCCAAATAAACACATTTTAAAATATGCATTTGGGTTAAATTTGTTATTTAAGTAATAATTATATTTTTGTATTTGCATATACGGGATTGCATAAATGATGTCATTTAAATGAACAATTTCATCAATATCGAATTTTAATTAAGGATAATCTTTGAAAATAAATGTAATGATCAAAATCTTGATTTAAATATAACTTATTCTCAAAAATAATTTATTTGGATAAATATGTGCTTGATTTTATCGAATCAAGAAGCTTGGAATTAAGTGAGGCATTAATTTGTATCAAATTTTGGTTTAATTTGGCCAATCTATTAAATTTGGCTATAATTGAAATCAAATTGGCCTTAATTGCAATACAAATTGATTATCAATTTGGCTAAAATTTAAACGGATTTAGCTAATTCTTAATTCAATTGGGGTTATCTATTAAATAAACCCAATCTTGAACCAATGAATTCAATCCCATTAAATCAGCCCAACCAATATACCCTGACCCAACCCAAAAACTTTTACACCCATATCTTCACTTCTACCAACAATCAACGTCAACAACATTTTAAACCACAACAACCAATATGCAAAAACCCAAATCCATCGGCACCGACCCAAACAACAATATCCCTAGAAACAATATGCGATTCAACCCTATCAGAAATCGAAGAACAATCCAGTCCCCAATTTAAACAATTTCAGCAGTGACCCAAACCCGAGCCAGTTTGTTTTCACCCAAACGTATCCATCTTTGCTCGAATTCGTACATCCTCATGTGACTAGCATGATTTTTTTATGCAAATCAGTCTCAAATCCTCTAGGAACACGCTTAGGTGTCTCTCTTCAATGTCTACCTCTGCGAATCTTGGGATAATGCATACAATTTCGTATGCAGTTGGGCAATTTTCATTGGTTATGGAGTACAATTCATTTTGCTCAAAAGATATTGGTCCACCTATTTCAAAAAGAGGGGAAAAATCCAAAATGGAGTACCATTTTGCTGATGAAAACCAAAGTGGGGGGATGGAAATTTTGAATTTCAAAATCTTCTTCAAAAATCCCTGATTTACCCCCAATTCATCTTCTATATAAAGACCCTTGGGGTCACTGTTTTAAGGGTTTTTTTTTGGGATTCTAGTTCAAGAAGAGGGGGAGGTTTGAAAATTAGGTTTTTTGAAATTTTTAGTCTCAAAAGAGAGGAAAATTTTCTTATTTCTACAGATGTTGGGAAATTCTCAAGTTAAGAATTTTAGGGAGATTTTTGGGGGGTCGAAATTTTGGGGTCTAAAGAAGGGGATTTTGGTTTGGAAAAAGGGGTTCGGGAAAACTTTGGTTAGAGAAAATTTCTTTGAAAAGAAAAGAAAGAATAGGGGAAAATTTCTGAGGGCTAAGAGTTTTCTTTCACAATAAAAGTTGTCTGTTCTTTCTTCTTTGGAAAATTGGCCGATTAATTGAAGGCTTTCGAGTTGATATCACTGATTTCTACTGGTGGTGGATCCCAAATTTAGCCCGTTTGTTCCGTTTTGCTGCCCTGCAATAGGTAATACCTCCTCCTTTTCTTTTCTTCACAATTTTTCTCGTCATCTCTATAGTCTTAGTGGCATTTTGATATTGTTGTGTGTTGGGGTAATGTGTTATAGAAGGCCTCAGAGGCTGTAGGATTTTGATGTGATAACGTGAAAAATGATTGTATTGTTGCGATATCTCTCTACCCGTCTCAGTCATTCTATTGTTGCGTTTCATTTTCCTGCTAAAGTTCTGTATGAATTATTTGAATATAATCTTGTGTCTGGTTTAGTTTTGTTTATGATATTTATTTGAATATAAAAAGTTCGCTGAATCTCTCTATTGTCTGTTTGAATATGATCATCCATACGTTGTAGTGTTAGCAAGATTCTCACTGTTTGTTTATACCCTCTCATATATGACTAAAAAAGGGTGATTAATACAGACCCTTGGCTCACAAAATTGCACTCTTTGATTATTGTTCTAGAATCTTTCTGATTTGTAGTACTATATAAAGGTTCTTGAACTATGCTCTTCAAAGTGGTTATGTGATCGTTCTTACCCAAATTAGTTTTTTGTTAATTATGGCTTATACACCATTTATGTTCATATAAGCTAAGGCATAGGCCATACTTTGGCTTAAGGTTTAGATTTTCTTTTAACAAAATGGTCTTTTTTTTTTCTGGCTATTGTACTAAGTTCCTCATAGGTTTCAATTAATGTATTAACAATTTTAGTTATGAAAATAGTAAGTAATGTTTGTGTTGTTTCTTATTTTTGAGCCTTAATGACCCTAAAAGCATCTACTTATGAGTAAAGTTCGGAATTTTAGATAGTTTTAGTTGCAGATAACTTTATTCGTCCGAAAACTTTGTGCAAATCTCTTTATATATAGAAATAATGCTCATGTTTGATCATTGCCTGATTCGCTGTATCATCCCAATTCTATGCAAATATGCTAAAATCTAAATGTCATCATTTAGAAATGGTTTTCTCTGTAAGTAGTTCTTTTGAGTTAAGGTTAAGATTTTATTTAGGAGGTTGTTTGTTCCATCCATTGTGAATGTTATCTCTAATAAATTTGTGGAGTTTTTTGTGTAATTGATTGAAGCTAGAACTACACCTTTCTCGACCTAATATGGTAGAAGTGGTAATGCATTTTGTCATTATAGTTCCCAATTTTGGTGCTTCATGGATCTTTGAATGATATTTAGATATTTTATTTGGTTAAGTATTGCTTAAGATAAGGCGTCAAATATAAAGGAATTGACTATATGCTACTTTATCAACTGGAATTTAGACAAAATAAGGGATTGGTTATTTTGCTAATGTTCATAGGGGGAACAAATGTTTTGTCTTGGCTGATTAAAGTTAATTGTCGCGGCTCTTCTTGGCCTCTCTTTAAATTGGTGGTGTGAGAAGTATTTTAATCAAAATAAAGTTTCATTGAATTTTCCATTGATGTCTCTTTATGTGCATTTGATACATGTTTCTTTGTTATCGTCCTTGATTATTTTAACACAGTATTAATTCTTTATACTTCATTGTTTTCTTTGCATAAACCTACTTGGGAGTCCAAATGGACTCTTTCCCTTTGCATTTCATAACGGGTCATTGAGGCCCATCGCATTGAGTCAAGCCCGAGAGAAGGTCTAAGTAGACAATCTCATAGTGCACGGATGCAAGGAGTTCAAGGAAGAAGCACGGATTAAAGTCCCGTAGTCGAACCAGCTAAGAGACTTAGAAGTCTCCTTTATTTGCTTAGTTATTTATCATTGTATTTATGTATTCATTTCTTTGTTGTATTATTTCTTTATTTATTCGGGCCACGAAGCCAAAGTTGTATTTTATACAGGTGAAGCATACCTCGAACCAAAGGCTCGAAAACTAGACTAGGACAGGTGAAACGGGTCAAAGGCCCAATTAGACTAGGACAGGTTTTCTTGGTTTGGGCCAATGGCCTAAATCCCTTATTTCCTCCCCTTCCCCTCTTCTTTATGATTGTTTGCCTTATGTGTTTTACGAACATAGTTAAATCCTTAGTTAAGTCGCTAAAAAACTGATTTTGCATAAATACAAAAATATTGCTAAAATCGGTTATCCTCCCGAGGACGGATTAGCGGGTGAACGCTAACAAAAAACTCAGGATAAAGATAAAATAATGACATCTAGTAAAACCAAGTAAACCAATCATATACACACAGCCCATATATATAACACCATGTCGGGAAAAGAAACTGGGTTTAGCATGCATTTAAAATCATTAACCTGGGATGTGTAGCTTAATCTTCCTAGAAATTCACGAGCTATATAGGTCCAGTGTAACCCTTGAACGGCCCCTGATGCATGTAGCTGCACAACCGGAGATACCATAAGAGTAGGGGATTCCCAAGTACCCTTCTCTCTCCATGAATTGTAATACCTTGCATTTTCGGGCTAGTCTTTGAATCGTTGTTCCTACGTGTATAAGCTATAATCTAAATGATTCCTATGCAAATATGAGTTTCATGATATTTATCCTCATGTTTGATTTGTTCTTGAGGTGAAAATGTTCATAAGAATAACTTAGAATAAAGTTGAGCTTAGAGCCTTTGATTAGTCCAAAGTTTGACATTCGATTCTACAAGGGTCTACTTTAAACATGTATAGCTTTTTATATATGTATTATTTTACATATCAAGACCAATCAAATTATATATAATTGAATTAGCTTTCCAACGATACCAATTTCGCCAAAATTCGATAGCCGAATAAAAAGTTATGGCATTTTTCGTGTGAGGCAGTAAGCCGACGCGATAGCGATGCGATGCGTCGGCTAGTGCGTTACGGAACTATTTCACACGCTAATTCAGTTTCTAAAGGGTCTAGGGGCACTTTGATCACTTTCCCTCACCCAAATCTGCCCATAACACTTAATTTCAGCCCCCAAAACTAATATACACTCAATTATTCATATTTTCTTTAAAAGAAAAATCCTAGCCTCCTCAAGAACACCAAGTACTTCATCAATTTTTCTTCAAGAAAAGTAAGAGCTCAAGTTTACTAATTCAAGAAGACTTTCAAGATTGTGTTTCTCCTTCAAGATTAAAGCTTTGAGGTATGTGTAGTTCATCCATAGATCCTCTTTCACCCATGGAGCCCAAAAACTCTTTTCTTTTAATTAAAGAATGAAATTTTCATTACTATGGTATTTTGTATGTTCAAGAAAGATTGAATCTCATGTTTTCATGATGTTTTTAATTCAATTTAGCCCATGTATGATTCCATGAAAGATTTTAAATTCCTCATGCTATGAATTTGAATTTCCCATGCTTTATTCAAGTAAATTCCATAACTAAATTCATGATGTTTAGCAATATACCCATGTTTTAAATTCATGCCTTCCACATGTTTGATGAAATTCCCATATCATGTTAAGTCAATTTCAAGATGAATCCCCAAGTTATGAATTTTTCTATGTAACTCTATTATTCCCTCGTGATTAAGACATTCTTATGTTCAAGTTATGAACTTTACATGTTTTGATTAAATACCTATGTCTTATTTCAAGCGAATTACATATGAATTCCCCAATTCATGATTTTAGTTATGTAATCATGCTATGCTCCCATGTTTAAGATATTCCCATGTCCAAGTTCATGATCCCCATGTGTTTGGCGAATTGCTCCATATTAAAGTATTAATCTCCACGTGCTTGATAGAATGTCCATGTGAATTGAATAGGGTAATCATGACATGTTACCATTGTTCTCATTTATGTACAAGTTTATAACCTCCAAGTGTTTTATAAAATGTCTCAATGAATGAATTGTGAACAATTGATTATGGCTATGCTTTTCAAGATCATGCTATGCTTTACTTTCCATGCTATCGAGTCCGGGGGTATTCAATACCCGAAAATCTAGTTGTTTACTTAGAGCTACAGTAGTAACAGAATAGTCTCAGTAATGTCACGATCAGTAGTACTCAGTCAGTACAGAACTCAGTGTATTCTATCAGACATCATAACTCAATGAACTCAGTCTAGTTTAGTCAGTTAACACGATCAGTAACAGTTCAGTCCAGCCTAGTATGGTTTAGAAATCAGTTCAGTGTCTATTTCAGTTGGGAGTAAGATTCAGCACTGAGTGAACCCAAGGATGAGGACTCACCTGCCAGCAGACACTACAAAAAACAGGTTTAATTTTGGGAGTTTTTTACGGAGGTTATTTTAACCCCTGTAAAATTATATGAATTACGAGGGTTAAAAATTTGCTGGTCAAATTTATAAATCTGCAGGGATTTTTAACCCCCGATATCTATCGAATATATCTTGATATTCATTGAATATATTTGTGGGGGTTAACACCCTCTCTATCCATCGAAAAAAATAGCGCCTAAACTTTGCTCCTTTTTACTTTTAAAAAAATATTTAATATTTTTACCCCCAAAATATGCCTCGCTATTTTCTCCCAAAACCACTACTTAAAAAAAGGTCAAAAAGCGACAAATAAAAAAGCAACGAATTGTGTCGCTTTTAAAATCGACGAGAAAAGCGACACTGTCCGTTGCTTTTTTGGTTTAATTTTAATTTTTATTTATTTTTTAATTAAATCGACGGCCAACATCTTAATATCCATCTCTTTTTTGCGGATTATTGTGCCAACTAATTAATAAATAATTTATATTTTTTTAATAACTGCGACGGATAGCGTCGTTATTTATTTAAAAATAATAATAATTAATTTTTAAAAAGCGATGTTGTCCATCGATTTTTAAATTTAATTTTTATTTTTATTTATTTTTATTAGAATTGACCAAAAACATCCCTATAATTTTTTATTTTTAAAATATTAATTCTAGAAAAGCAATGCTATCCATTGTAATTTTTAATTATTTTTATTTTTCTATATTTTTACAAAAAGAGATGGACAGTGTCGCTTTTGTTAAAAATAAATAAAAATTAGCTTATGATAAAACGCGATGTTGTCCGTCGGTTTTTAAATATATATAATACCGTATTCAAAAACTAATTAATCAAAAATTATTTGTGGTATACGAAATGCATTGACATTATTACTCGCTTGACTTCATTAATTTTATTTACATAATTTATTTATAATTAATTAAAAATAATAATTTTATTTATTTTTAATATTAATTTTATATAGTTACTATATTTATTAAATATCAACCTAATTCAATTCAATTTTCCTAATTTATTTAAATTCTAGTCATTTTATACGCAATTTGTGTCAATTGAGTTCAATTTGACTCAATCAAAATTTCAATTCAATCCCAATTAAACTCATCTCCTCAATTCTAATCTCAATCATCATATTTGATCAACGGTCAATATTAAATCAACTTTCACTATTTTTTTCTTAAAATTGAACAGTTTCAGACTATTTTTCTTGATCTGGAGTCTATTGGAAACAAGCTATTTACCTTAACGGTAAGGTCTGCGTAGATTATACCCTCTACAAATCCCAATTTGTGGGACTAAATTGAGTTAGTTGTTGTATTCATTTTCTCGAAATTTCTTATGGAAAACAATCAAAAGATGTCACCTTGATTGATTGATTGATTTTTTTTTTTTATTATTATTATTATTACTATTATTACTATTACTATTATTATTATGCTCAATTTATTTCTAATTTATTATCGATAATTTTTATATAATATTTTTATGTGACATACGTAACTTATTTGTAAGAATAATAATTTTTATAATACTTTTTAATTTATTATTACTATGAATTTATTATTATATTTAAATAGTAGTCTTGATATATTTGTAAGATAATTTTTACTTTTTTGCTCATACTAACCTTGGTATTAAGTTCATGAAGTAGCAGTTTATACGTATAAAACTCTGAAGTGAATTTTTAATACTGAACAAAAACAATTGTACAATGTATGCTCATTTTGACTGTTGACACCCAATTTTGACCTCCCGATGATCCTTTTAGGCTGCTATTTTATTAAAAATTATTAATTTTTAGCATTAATATTTTTTAAGTATTATTTTGATATCAAATAAATAACAACATGTCACATTAATGATTTTAATTTATTTAATTTTTTTCAATCTATTTATTTTCTAATCTGATTTTGCCAATTTATAACAATTTTTGCCTAATTTTATCCAATTTATTATAATTTTAGTTTAAATTATGTTTAATTAGACTCAATTTCAATTTTCATTAAAATTTAGATCAAATTTTTAATCTTTAAATCTCGACCGTTGATCAATTGATCTAACCACTGCATCTAACCCTATCTCTCTTTACTTTTAAACCCAAAAGGAAACCTAATCCCTCACTTTTGGCCAAAATCGCATCGCTCGTTCACTACACTCTCTACAACTCCATCTTTCTCTTTCTCGCTCCCTCCATAAACTGACCGCTGGCGGCGGAAATCAAATGCCCTGCAATCGACTGGTAATCAAATCCATCAAGAGACAAACCATCTAGAGATCTCCCCGTTATCCTATGAACCGCCTCACGCCGAACCGAAGCAGCTCGGTAACAATCCCCAAGCCGAGACTCAAGCGAATGGGAAGGAATCTCACCGAAAATATCTTTCACAAGGTCTTCGTCTTCATCCATCGAATGATTTTCGCCTTGCAAAAAAGCCGGTGGCTATAAGAGTTGCATGCAGAGTTGTATTCTTTTTTTCCATAAAATCGTTTTGGAGGGGGAATGACATAACTTTAGTTTTTCCTTTCTCTTTGGGTAGGCTTTTTTTTTTTTTTCTTTTTAACATTCTTTAGCACTTTCCAGGCATGTTCTGAAGAACATGCTGCTTTCGTGACTAATCTGGAGATAACAGAAAACTTTTGTTCAACAGTTGTGACATTAATTTGACATTACATTAGTTAGGATGGTGATTAGATGCATTTTGCCAATATTGCTGCATATCACATTCTCAAAATCAACTTTCATTTTCTTCTTTCATTTTGCTTTCTTGCATATTTCTCATATATTTGGCTTCATACAGATACTTGTTGCCAATTCATTACCTTACCATTCCGACAGGTGGTAGCGTGAATTTGAAACAGTATAAAATATTTGACATGAAGCAAACACAATTGCTGAAAGTATAGCTGAATCAAAGGGCATTCAGGTAACTAAATCGAGAACCGCGTTCAGCCACTGATGGATACACTATAAAAAAATACCATTCAGATGTGACCCTGATGCGCTTTCAAAGCTACAAACCAAAATAAGCCATTAGTATCATCCAGGCTATATACATAATAAATTTGCCATGGCCGGAAGGAAGAAGAAACAAGTTTAATCTCTGAGAAATAAAAATTGATGGTCCCACTAAGTTTTTTAAAAAATTGTGGAGGTGTTAAACTGACGCAATTTTTAAATAAAAATTTGTTAAAAAAAGAATTAAATTTAGAGTAACAGAGGTCTTGACCATCACAAAATAATCCCCACAAATTAATTATGGGTGTCGGAAAAAAACTGCCCCAAATTATTTGTGATGACTCGTATTGTGGTGGTTTTGAAAATCATCGAAATCACAATTTCCGAGGGTTTTAAATCTTAAAATTAACCCCCGCAAATTGACTCCTTTTTTTGTACTGAGAGGGTGTAATCCTTAGAAGCAGTCCTTGTGTTCCAAAACTATGTAGCCAACGTAGGTTGACACATCAGCCTATCAGATTGAGGGTTGATAAGGTGTCTTACCTTCCAGTTAAGGGTACCACCGTTCTCATTCAGAGCACCTACCATATTGAGGTGACTCTTCAGCTTGTCTTTATCCATGGCACGGTACTGACACCCTTCCAGCTGGAGTTATAGGTTGGACCCCAATCAGTTCAGAGAGGGGCATGTCGGTTAGATAATTACCTCTCACAGTTTTAGTTTCAGTTTCATACTCAGTATAGAACTCAGTTCAGTTTTACAGAATTAGGACTGTCAGATACAGTCATCAAATTATCAGTAATCGCAGTATTCAGTTCTAGTATGAGTCTCAGTTACAACCTTAGTTACAGTCTCAGTTACAGTTTTAGTTACAGTCTCAATTATGTCTTAGTAACAGTCTCAGTTACCATCTTAGTTACAGTCTCAATCATAGTCTCAGTCGAGTAATTAGATCAGTAACTCAATTCAATTTTATGTTTTCTTGACCATAGCATATAATTATCAGTTAGTCAGTTATCAGTATTTCAGTACCTCAGTTTACAGCTTACTTTAGAATCATGTTATAAGTTTGGTCTTGCATTCTCAAATAATATAGTTTTTCATAAATTCATGCTCAGTTATCTCATGTTACTCAGTCAGTCCTTACGTATATATGAGTTTAAGTATGAGAATTGATTATTTTGAGATGGTTTCAAGTGTATAGTTTGATTATAGGTGTATAGGAATCGACTTTATTTATATCGGAATTTTCCCGTCGATGGTTCCATCCGAAGGTTATTGAATAAGCTTTCCAACGATATAAATATTTCCAAAAACGGATAAGTTTCGGATATAAGCGAGCTCGTTCGAAACTTTAAAACGGTGGCCGGGATGTGAACAGTAAAATGTGCAGGAAACTACTGAGGCCTGCCAGTTTTTTGGGTCAACTTTGAACGATCATAACTCCCTCAATATAATGAACTGGTTGAGCTACCATATATCAAAAGAAAGATCTTTGAGTCTTCTTTCCAATGAAATTGGTTTCATCCAAATCCAACATCTGAGTAAGGAGTTATACTCGTTTTACTTCAGCCTCTCAAAACAGATTTTTAGGGTCAACTTCAAACGATCATAACTACTTTTACAGGACTAACTGGGTGTCCTACTTTATATGAAATGAAATACCTTTGAATTATCTTTCTAACGATACCAATTTCACCCAAATCCGATATCGGAGCAAAGAGTTATGGCCGATTTACTTTAGCCTATCAAAACAGTCCACCATGGACAGATTCGGATTTACTTAAATTTTTAAGGGCAATATGGTCATTTTCCATCACCTCATGGACGAAAATTGGTCATTATATACATATACTTAGCCTTATATCCACCATTTATCATCCAAATCATTGAAGAATAAGAAACCCTAGCCTAAGTTCAACTCCAATTATCTTGTGATTCAACCGTAGAAAATCCAAATTGATTCCGTAGTTGTGTTCACCGTCTCAAGGGCTTCGAGAAGCACCCTTTATTTGTGCCAACAGGACTTCGAGATCAAAAGGGCCATTTTTTTGGTAAGGATGTAAATTATGTTGGTGTTATTTATATGGATATGTGTATGTATATATGCATGTGAGCATAAGAAGTATGTTATTTGATTGTTGTTGAAAGATGATTGGAAATGATGTTGGATTATTCTTGTGCATGGTTGGATTATGTTAAATTGTGAAGGAATTTGGGGTGATGATGTAGTATTGATGATGTGGTATTGAAATGATGATTATATATATATACACACATAAACCTATTGTTCAAGTTGGTTTTTGGAATGTTTTGCAAATATTGGTAGTATGGAATTATGGAAGAGAATTGTGGTGTTGGGTTGCTAATACTAGATGCCAAACATTTCATTGTAGATAAGTGATTTGTAAAGGCGGGAAGTTGTGTTGAATTGGTATCTGAATCTACAACGAGGTATGTAAAGCATATTCTAACAATGTTCTTTGGCATGAAAACACCAATGTTCCATCAAGTAAGATTCCGAGGTTGTCCAAAAACATGTATTGTTCTACGTTACCAACGAAGTTGTTTCCATTCTATAAAGTGTCAAAATGTTTCATTGATATACCAAAAGGCTCTTATTTCATTGTTGTGATATTGATGATTCTGAAACACATTGTTGATGTACCAATGAGTCTTTATTACATCGTTATTGTATAGAAGGTCTATTACTTGGTTCCTATTGATGTATCATTGTTTCAAAGTATTAAAAATGTGGTGACGACCGAAATAACAATCTCAAAGATTAATTGAACTAAGTGATGAAAGTTCTCTCTTATCGGGTGGTATCCCAGGGGCATAAGCCTAGCATGGGTCGATCCCTATTTATGTGTTTATGGGTGGTATCCCAGGGGCATAAGCCTAGCATGGGTCGATCCCAGTTGATATGTACTGGAGGCAGCCTAATGGTCACAGTACAGTACAGTAATGATTACAAAGACGATAAGAACGAAGGTAAAGTGATTGAATAAATACAATGTACAGGTTGTCACAAGTTCTAGTAAGTGTGGTCCACTCCTATTACGACTTATTCACTTGTTTCTGATTTCTATTGAGCTCCTATATCATATGTGATTATTTACAGCTTTACATACTCAGTACATATTTCGTACTGACGTCCCTCACGGGGGACCTGCATTTCATGCTGCAGGCACAGGTACCTCAACTCATACACCGCACAAGTAGGAGCCAGGTCATACAGCTATTGTTGGTGAGCTCCAGTTTGCTTCGGAGCTTTCCGAGTCGGTTCCTTATGTTTTGTTATTGTACATGAGTCACGTGTGGGCGGGGGTTTGTCCCGACCCTAGTTATGTCATGTATATCCTAGAGGCTTTGTAGACATAAGGAAGGGTAAAGTCATGGAAGTTTATATAGTAACGTTATATTTGTATATGTGGTGGCCCCGACGGCCAAGTATTATATATATATATTTGTGTGTGTTGTGCTGATACAGGTAATTAGACCTTTCTATATGCAACGACGTGCTGTCCAATTTTATTTTTGGTGACATGTAAGTGAAAGTACAGGTATTTGAACGGGTTCTCCCGGGCCTTCTCGGCTTCGGGTGCCAGTCCGGCCCGATGGGATTTTGGGGCTACAGTTTCATTCCAGTTATTCAGACTAAGTACAATTCAGTCTTACATGCCTAATATTCAGCTATCAGTCATTTAGTTAATCAGATAAGTTAGTATGTTTATGCATTCGTGCTCAATATGATTGTATATTCAGATCCTTGATTTATGTCAGTCTCTATCACGTAGTTTTAGACCCAGTATTCACACAGAATCTATATTTTATCATTTCCCAACTTCAGTTATGCTTATATCATTAAAGTTTACAAAAACTATGTGTAGAGATTCACCATCTTATCAGAAAATGTTTTGTCACTCACGCTTTATGATATTTCGGTTTCAAGTTTATTCCAGCCTATTGGTGAGTCTACTTACACTTAGCATGCATGTTTTATAATTACGTATGAAATTAGTTTTACTTGCATTCACCCCTGCATACTCAGTACATTTCAGAAGTACTGATCCACATATACGTCTGTGTGGCTACATTGTTTCGTAATGTAGGTACCAATTGTAGCCCGCACATCACGATCAGACAGTTGTAGATTCCAGCCAGGAGGTGATGAGTTCTCCTACTTTGGAAACTCCAGAGAGTTTTAGTTCATGTACAGTTCATTTACTTTCATGTGTATTGATTAGTGGTAGTTGGAGGCATGTCCCAACTATCTTTAGTCAGTATAGTAGAGGCTTCATAGATGTTAGTCAGATTCATTCATATAATTTTTAGTTTCATCCTTCTGATTTACCAAATTGTAAAGCTTTATCAGTATTGTATCTATTTTAGATTTTTAGTATGATTATGTTTCTGCACATCAGAACAACTATTTATTATGTTATAATTCAGTTGCTTAACAGTATGCCAGTTCATGGGTTAGCTTAGGATCACTTATGGTTCCAAGCACTGTTTCAATTATTCATCTTTTCTTTAAAAGAAAAATCCTAGCCTCCTCAAGAACACCAAAAACTTCATCAATTTTTCTTCAAGAAAAGCAAGAACTCAAGTTTCCTAATTCAAGAAGGCTTTCAAGATTATGTTTCTCCTTCAAGATTAACGCTTTGAGGTATGTGAGAGTTCATCCATTGATCCCCTTTCACCCATGGAGCCCAAAAACTCTTTTCTTTTAATTAAAGAATGAATTTTCCATTACTATGGTATTTTGTATGTTTAAGAAAGATTGAATCTCATGTTTTCATGATATTTTTAAATCAATTCAGCCCATATATAATTCCATGAAAGATTTTAAATTCCTTATGCTATGAATTTAAATTTTTTATGCTTTATTCAAGTAAATTCCACGACAGATTCTAAATTTATGATGTTTAGCAATATTCTCATGTTTTAAATTCATGCCTTCCACATGTTTGATGAAATTCCCATATCATGTTAAGTCAATTTCAAGATGAATCCCCAAGTTATGAATTTTTTCATGTAAATCTATTATTCGCTCATGATTAAGACAGTCTTATGTTAAAGTTATGAACTTTACATGTTTTGATGAAATACCCATGTCCTATTTCAAGCGAATTACATATGAATTCCCCAATTCATGATTTTAGTTATGTAATCATGATATGCTCCCATGTTTAAGATATTCCTATGTGCAAGTTCATGATCCCTATGAGTTTGGTGAAATTTCCCATATTAAATTATTAATTTCCGCGTGCTTGATAGAATGTCCATGTGAATTGAATAGGGTAATCATGACACGTTACCATGTGTTCTCATTCATGTACAAGTCCATAACCTCCCAGTGAATGAATTATGAATAATTGACTATGGCTATGCTTTTTAAGATCATGCTATCCATTAGTTTCCATGCTAGCGAGTCCTGGGGTATTCAATACCCAAAAATCTAGTTGTTTACCTAAAGCTACGTAGTTACAGAATAGTCTCAATAATGTAACGATCAGTAGTACTCAGTCAGTACAGAACTCAGTATATCCAGTCAGACATTATAACTTAGTGAACTCAATCTAGTTCAGTCAGTTAACACGATCAGTAATAGTTTAAAAATCAGTTCAATTTCTATTTCAGTTGAGAGTAAGATTCAACACCGATTAAACCCAAGGATGGAGACTCACCTGCCAGCAGAAGGTGTGATCCTTAGAAGCAATCCTTATGTTCTAACTCTACGTATCCAGCGTAGGTTGAGACATCAACCTACCAGATTGAGGGTTGATGAGGTGTCTTACATGTCAGTTGAGGGTACCACCATTCTCATTCAAAGTACATACAAGATTGAGTGTGACTCTTCAGCTTGTCTTTACCCGTGGCACGATACTGACACCCTTCTAGCTGGGGTTACAAGTTGGACCCCAATCAGTTCAGAGAAGAGTATGTCATCAACTCAGAGTTAGAGAATGTGATATTCCAAAAATAGCCTTCCATACTAGATATGGTCACTTTGAATTCTTGGTCATGTCCTTTGGTCTTACCAAAGCCCCAGCAGCTTTCATGGACTTGATGAACTGCGTTTTCAAGCAGTACTTGGACATGTTCATCATAGTCTTGATAGATGATATCCTTGTTTACTCCCACAATGAGAACGATCATGCAGACTATCTCAGAATTGTACTTCAGACCCTCAGAGATCATTAGATGTTCACTAAATTTAGTAAGTGTGAATTTTGGCTAAGGTCAGTGGCATTCCTTGGTCATATTATTTTCAGTGATGTCATTAGGGTTGATCCTCAAAAGACCGAAGCAGTAAGAAACTGGTCCAGACTTGTCTCTCTATTATATATCAGGAGTTTCTTGGGTTTGGCTGGTCATTACAGACGGTTAGTTAAGGGATTTTCTTCTATTGCATCCCCTATGTCCAGATTGACTCAGAAGAAAGTCAAGTTTCAGTGGTCAGATCCTTGCGAGAAGAGTTTTCAGGAGTTGAAGACTCGACTCACCTCAGCTCCAGTCTTAGCTCTTCCATATGGTCCAGATGGGTTTGTAGTATATTGTGATGTATCCAGAGTAGGTTTGGATTGTGTCCTCATGTAGCATAGTAAGGTCATAGCCTACGCCTCTAGGCAACTTAAACCCCATGAGAAGAATTATCCGGCTCATGATCTTAAGTTAGCAACCGTAGTATTTACCTTAAAGATTTGGAGGCATTATCTATACCGAGTTCATGTGGATGTGTTCACAGATCATAAGAGCCTTCAGTATGTCTTTTCTCAGAAAGATCTCAATCTTCTTCAGATAAGGTGGTTAGAGCTCTTGAAAGATTATGACATGAGTGTCCTTTATCATTCGGGCAAGACCAATGTAGTGGCCGACGCTCTCAGTAGACTATCTATGGGTAGTGTTGCTCATGTTGAGGATTGTAAGAAGAAGTTAGCTTAATAAATCCATCAACTTTCCAGACTAGGCATTCGTTTAGTCAATTCATAGGAGGGTGACATATGGGTTCAGAGTAGTTCAAAAGCATCTCTAGTTTCCGAGGTGAAAGAAAAGCAAAATAGAGACCCCAGTTTAGTCAAGTTAAAGGAGTCAGTCAAGGATCATAAAGTAGAGGTTTTCTCCCAAGAGGGAGATAGTGTATTATGTTGTCAGGGTCGTCTATGTATTCCTGGTGTAGATGACTTAAGGCAGCAAATTCTTGCAGAAGCGCATGGTGCGCACTACTCTATTGATCCAGGGGCCACAAAGATGTACCGCAACTTATGGGAGATCTATTGGTAGAGAGGGATGAAAAGATATGTTGTAGAGTTTATGGCTAAGTGCTCTATATGTCAGCAAGTTAAGATAGATCATCAGAAGCCCAGTGGGTCTATGTAGGAGTTCAGTATTCCTACTTGGAAGTGGAAAGAAGTGAACATGGACTTTGTGAAGGGTTTGCCTCATACTCGTTGCCAACATAATTCAGTTTGGATCATTGTAGATAGAATGACCAAGTAGCTTATTTCCTTCCATTCCATACCTCTTATTTAGCCGAGGATTATGCCAAACTCTATATCAGAGAGTTGGTCAGATTGTACGGTGTGCCATAATCTATTATCTCAAACAGAGGTACCTAGTTCACCTCTCACTTCTGGAAAGCATTCCAAAAGGATCTTGGTACCTAAGTTTATCTCAGTATAGCCTTCCATCCTCAGACAAATAGTCAAGCAGAAAGGACTATTCAGACTTTAGAAGATATGCTAAAGGCGTATGCAGTTGATTTCAAGGGTAGTTGGGATGACCACTTTCCTTTGATTGAATTTGCATACAACAACAACTATTATTCTAGTATTCGGATGGATCCATTTGAAGCTCTCTGTGGTAGGAGATCCAAATCTCCAATCGGTTGGTTCAAAGTTAGGGATGCCTCAGTTATAGGGCCTGACTTAGTATTCAACGCTTTAGAGAAAGTCCAGTTGATCAGAGAAAGACTCCGAGTTGCTCAGAGCTGATAGAAGTCTTATGCAAATGTGCACAGAAAGGATCTTGAGTTCGAAATTGGTGATTATGTATATCTAAAGATCTTTCCCATAAAGAGAGTGAAAATATTTGGCAAGAACGTAAAGGTCAGCCCCCGATATGTCGGTCCCTTTAAAATTCTCAGTCGCTTTGGCAAGGTAGCTTATGAGATCAAATTGCCTTCAGATCTAACCTCAGTTCATCCAGTCTTTCATATCTCTTTGCTCAAGAAGTGCATGGGTGACCCAGCAGTTGTAGTCCCTATTTAGAGCATAGATGTTCAGAATAGCCTCTCTTATAAAGAGATTCCAGTCAAAATTCTTGACTACCAGACTCGTAGACTGACGAACAAAGAAGTCCCTCCAGTCAAATTTCTTTGGTGAAATCAATCCGTTGAGGGAGCTACTTCCGAAGCAGAAGCAGATATGCAAACCAAGTATCTTCACCTCTTGTCCTTAAACTCAGATCTAACTCAAGGTAACAGTTTTCCTTAAGCTTTTCAGTTTCATGTTCAGATTTTAGTGACAAGCTTGGTATCTATTTCATATTTAGAATTCTATTATAAACATGGTATTAAGTACCATTGCATAGACAGTCATGCATTCATGTGTCAGTTCAGTCATGTATACATGCATCAAATATGTATGTTCAGTTTGATGAGAAACTCATATTATCAGTAATTCAGTCATGCCGTCATAAATCAGTTACTCATGCATCAGATATGCATGTTCAATATGATATATATTCAGTTTATCAGTCATGTCAGTCATGAAATCATGTTCTAGTCATTCATGCTCAGTATGTACATCAGTTTATCTTCTTCCCTCTCACCCAGTCTCATTGGAGGATGAATGTTCTCAAAGGAGAGATATTGTAATACCCCGTACTTCTACATAACTTAAAATCATCCCAAGAATGTTAGAAACTTACTTTAAAATATGAATTCATTTTTGTACACGTGGAATTTTTAATATTTTCAATTTTTATCATGTGGAAAATTAAATTAGCTTTCCAACGATACCAATTTCGTCCAAATCCGATATTGGAGTAAAAAGTTATGGATGTTTTACTCAGAGATATTAGAATTATCCAAGTGCGATGGCCAGGTTGATGGACCGTCGATCTAGTGACAAAATGTTGCCTAGACCATCGCATCTAAGAAAGTAAGTCAATCTTCTTGATAATGTGCGACAGATAGGTTGACGAACCGTCGAACTTGCGATGGACCGTCGCTACTATGGCAGAAAGCCCCTTTTCTGTTCCACGTGCGATGGTCAGAACAACAGACCATGTAGCCAGCAATGTACCATTGCACGAGCCATCGTAGATCCCGTTCAGCAAATTTTAAGTCATTTTTAAAGGGTATTTGGGTCTTTTTCAACCCATTTTAACCCCTAACTATACCAGACCATAGCTCATAACTTCATTGTTCATCCACCACATCAAATTAGGGTATTCTGTCAATGATAATCCCCAAGAACAAGATCTAAATCCTTCTTCAAGAAACTAAGAAATTCAAGTTCTTCAAGTCCAAGAACTTCAAGAAACTCACAATTAAGGTATGTCAAGTGTTGATTCATGGGTTTTTTCACCCATTAAGCTCAAGAATCTCATTTTTAAACTCATGAATTGTGATTTTCATGTGGTGGGTTGATTTTAATTATGTTGATGTGGTTGTATGAATCCCAAGTTGGAGTTTTCATGTACGTTTTATGAAATTATGCTAGTATGTGGGTTGAAAACTATAAATAGAGTTGATTAAAGTAACCATGATGTGTGAACTAGTGTATATGCCTAAACCTAAGGTTATGAATGCAATGTGTTTGATAAAATGCCCAAAGAACAAGAATCATGCTTTAGGACTCAATTATGACCAAATTGATGAACCCATGCTTTACCTTTACCTTTAAAATGACTTCCATGTTATTGTTGTGCATTGAAATTTTTTGATGGATTGTTCGTGAGATTAGCTTATGAAATTATGACATGTTTTATGCTTTCCTATTCATATATTAAACCATAATAATCAAGTGCCTCATGAAATTTCCCAATGATTGTATTATGGATTGTTGACAATGGTCATGTGTCAAGAAGTGTCATGTCTTGTCAGTTTCATGATATCGAGTCCTAGGGTTACTTGTATCCTTCAATTTAGCTATGTGCCTAGAGCCAATGTTATCTTTTCAAGATACTCTCAGTCAAGTGATGTTTAATAGAATTCAATCAGTCTCAAGACTCAGGAAAAACTCAGTAATCTCAGTAATCTCAGTCAGTTATCAAATCTCAGCAATATTCCACCAGTCAACAAAACTTAGTAAACTCAGTTTAGTTAGTTCAGTATAATTAATTCAGTGTACAATCAGATGAGAATAGGATTCAGCACCGAGTGAGCCCAAGGATGGGAACTCACCTGCGAGTAGAGGGTGTGATTCTTAGAAGCAATCCTTGCGCTTCAGAACTACATAGCTAGTGTAGGTTGATACATCTAACCTGTTAGATGAGGGTCCCACCATTCTCTTTAGAGTACCTGTTAGATGAGGGATCACTCACAGCTTGTCCTTACCAATGGCGCGGTATTGACACCCTTCTAATTGGGGTTACAGATTGGACCCCAACTTAGCTATAATGCTTTATTCGGGGCATGTCGATTATATAACTACTTCCCACAGTCTCAGTCTCAGTAATAGAACTCAGATAGTTCTATAGAATTCAGGACTGTCAGATACAGTCACCCAGTTCAGTACAAAACTCAGCTAGTTCCCTCAGAAATAGGACTGTTAGACATAGTAATTCAGATAATAGTATAACAGTTATATGAAACCTATGTTATCAATATTCAGATTCAATGATGTCTTGATCTTAGATACAGTTCATGTATTCATGCAAGTATTCTCACGTTCATGTTATTCCGTCAGTTAGTATTGTTCATGCATATAAACCCTTGCATTCAGCCTACCACACTTGAATACTAGTATATTCAATCGTACTGATGCATCTGCGCTATGGTGTTTTATACCATAGGTTCAAAAGCATGAGCTCCAGCGCATCAATAGCATTCCAGTCTCAGCAGTCAAAGTTAGTAGTGAGTTCTCATCCTTCGAGGACATGACCATTACTTTATTATTTCATTAATTAATTTATTTCAGTAGTTGGAGTTAATTGGGGACATGTCCTATCAATTCCTTATTCAGAAAATTTAGAGGTTTTCAGACTAGCATGTTCAGACAGTTATTTCATTTATTTTTGTATTGATATAACATATCTCTAGATGTTATGTTTTATTGGATCTTTGAACCTTATGGCCTTTCAACCTTTATTTCTACATTTATACAGTATATTATGCAGTGTATAGGTATAGATATCAGTTATGGGTTAGCTTATGATCCTTCGGGGTCATGAGCACCGTGTGGTATTTCGGGTACCAGATTTGAGGTGTTACATAATGAATCTTGCTTAGTTGAAACATGGTAGCTAGCGATAGTTAATGTGTGACTTATGGTGAGGCCGGGTCGAGCATAGGTAAAGACTAGTTGGTATTGATGACTAAGTTTGTGATACCGATTAGTCGATAAATGAGGAGTTATGTGTTAATGAGGCTAGATAATAAGAGATGACTAGTTAATAAATTTGAATAGTTGCTAAATGGTTAACTAATAAATAGTTAAGAAAGGATTAGTTGGTAAATGATGGTTAGATAATGAATGGTGTCAGTTAATAAAAGATGGTTAGGTGACAAGTAGTAATGTGTTGTTTAGTAATGATTAACGGATATAGGATGATTAGTTGATAATAATGAATGGTGAATAAATGGAGGTTTTGGTCTGGTGATGGACCTTGACTAGATGTTAGATGTTGGCTATTAAATAAATAGTGGTTAGTTTCTATCCTGTGAATAAGGATTATGTGAAGGATAATGTTTAGGCTAATAACTAGTGGTTATGTGATGACTAGCAAACTAGTGATTCTATTATAGTAAGTGTTGGTTAGCTAATAACATTTAGCTGGGAAGTATTGACTAGATAGATATTCTATGGTGATATGACTATTGTTATGAGTATTTTAGTATATGATATTCGGTAATGACTATTATGATGATATGTTGATACCTGGCAAGGTCGGAGGATACTATTGATGATGTGCTGATATCCAGAAAGGATGGAGATTGATTAAGATAATGATGGTCCTGATGAGTACGGTTAGGATGAGTTGTGATATTGATGGTGTACTTTTCATTTATTCCTGCATGCGCATCGCCTATCACCAGTATGCATCTATATTTATCAATCGGTATAGGATGGTTTCATATATATTGGTGAAGAATATGCCTTAAATTTTGGTATACTAATTGAACCTTTTGAGTTTGGGGTAGTCGGGGTACACATAGGATCGGCTAGGTATTTGGTTGTCCGTAAGTTGAGGACTAAGGAGATTACGTGTATGAAGGTCCAGTGGAAGAATCATCCTATTGAGGTGTAATACTCCGAGAATTCCAACCGATAGTAGAACCATGCTTCAAGTTCTTGAGAAATAAATTATAGTGCATTGGTAGTTTTATGATCAAGGTTGATGTGTATTAAGGCCTCAAATATGTCCTAGCTAGTAGGCGAATCAAAACATCCCTTACCGATTGATTTCTTGAGAAGGATTTTGGTATATTCAATTTCAAAAGAGCATATCTTTTGTTATACTATGAATTTTGTAGATAATGACCGACCAACAGATATATAATTGAATTAGCTTTCCAACAATACAAATTTAGCCAAAATTCGATATCGGGGTAAAATGTTATGACCATTTTACAATGAGCTATCCGGACTGCCAAAGTACGACGGGAAGGACGATGGACCGTTGCCCAAACCGTCGCAACTGAGATAGTAAGCCTGTTTTTGGGCCAAAAAGAGACGGAATGAAGGGACGGTCCATTCCCAGGGCGACGATTCATTGCCCAAATCATGGGGGACCTCCGTTTAGCGATTTTAAGCCATTTTTAAAAGGAATTTTGGGTCTTTACCACCCTTTTTAACACCTAATTAAACCAAATCAAAGCACATAACTTCATATTCATCCATAGCATCAAAATTAGGTTTCCTTTCAAGATCAATCCTCAAGAACAAGGTTCAAATCATTCTTCAAGAAAATTCAAAAATCAAAACATCACCATTCAAGGACCTTCAAAAAAACCCTCCAAGAACATTTTCAAGGCTTCAAAAGTCAACTTGTTCCATTGAATCAAGCCAAATAAGGTATGTGGGGTATTGAACAAGGATAAATATTTCATCCTTGTGCCCAAAAACTTATTTAAATTACAAATTGTTGAGTTTTGTATGATTTCCAATGAAATTTAAGTTAGGTTTATACCCCATGTTGCTAATTGCATGATTTTAAGATCTTAAGTGATTTGAATATTGAGTTACATGTCTACTTTCGAATATTTATGCACATGATCATATTTTTTTCCAAATTTTGAGTTGATTTACCAATAATTACATTATCAAGCATGAACCGTTTGGTGTTTTAACATAAGTTTGAAACATGGGCTTTAAGCCCTAAGATTTAGCCTTGATATTTTAAGAAGATAGTGATTTTAAGCCTCCTTGATAATTGTTTACCAAGTTTCAAGAAATAAAGTTGATCTTTGAATCCTAAGCTAAAATAGGAATCCGCAGTATTTATGATTTAAAGCAAGGAGAAGCATAATTGGCTTCCTCTATACATCCTTGTATTGCTGTAAGATAGATTTTCTAAAAGTTCTAAGCCTAAGTATGGGAGTAGTATTTAGCACCGAGTTGGGCTTGATCCAAGGTCTCAAGCCCAGAACTACGAGCCACCATAGGATTATGATTTACCCCAAGTAGGTTAATATAGTAATCAGTAAATTTAAGGTTCTACTCCGATGGAAAGGGTAGAATAGCTCTCCCCAACTTGGGTAAGACGTTGGACTCCATGTCAGCTCACATGTTTATGTTGGTTAGAATAAACTCCCAAGTTCCCAGAGTCTCCACATCTCCAAAGCTTTATAGTCCTAAATTTCCCAAGTCCCCAAAGTCCTATTCTCCTCAAGATAAAAGCATAAGTTTTGAAAGTTATTGTTTTAAGATTTCTTTTACTTACAAGCTTTGAGAATAAGAGGAGAATACAGATTTTAGAACTAAGTATAATGAATCACGATATTTATGCTACATGTTTAATTATTGATGATTTTGAGATTTAGATTTCAGATTTATTCAAGTTATGTGAATCGTTTATATCAGCATGTGTGGTTTTATAGTGAGTAATGGTATTGTTGACTTAATGTATACACACCTATATACTGAGTACATCCTCTAAGTACTGATCCACATATATGTCTATGTGCTACATTGTCTCATAATATAGGTTCAGGTGCTCAGTCTCAACAACGATAGTGATCTCCGAGTACCTTCATCTATACTTATGCAGTTAGTGATCCCTCATGGTTAGAGAACCTATTTCTCTGATTTTCAATCTTAATAGCAGTCGTTTATTCTTTTTAGTTCAGTTCGAGTCAGTTGGGGATTTGTCCCAATGACTCTCTAGTTTCTTAGTAAGTAGAGACTTGTCGGACTAATAGTTGGAGTTTCTAGATTTTCAGTATTTGTTGTCCAGATAATAATTTCTATTATTTTAGTTCAGATTCAACATGATATAGTATTATTGCCTTTCTCATTTATCCTAAAGTAAGTGTTAGATTTAGTAGCAGGATCAAAGGGTAAGCTTGGGGCTACTTGTAACCTTGAGCATCGTGTGATGCTTCGGGATGAGATTTTGGGGTATTACAAACTCAGTATCAGATCCTAAGGTTTAGAGAGTCCTAGGGAGTCTGACAAGCTGTGCTACATAGAGTCTTGATCATCGGTGTAAAGTGCACCACATTTATGAGCAAAAGGCTACGGGGCATTTTAGGAAAAGTTATCTATTTCTTTCAGAATCCATCATGCTTACAGCTGTCTCTATCTTTAATTAACTCATGCTTTTTTATGATAGAAAATGCCTCCCCATAAAGTTAATGCCCGTAGAAATGATAATCAGCCATCGCAACCTGCCTATTCCTTGAATGAGAATATATCTCATGCTGAATTTTGAGATGCTTTTTAGACGTTAGCCTAAGTTGTGACTGCTACGATGCAAGACAATAATTAAGCTATTGTTCCGCATCAGCAAGGGGGTGATGCAGTCGCAGCCAGACTTCGTGACTTTATGAAGATAAACCCGCCTGAATTCTTTGGGTCAAAAGTAGGTGAGGACCCGTAGTTGTATCTTAATGAGGTGAAGAAGATTACCTAATTTATGTATGTTTCTGAGGAGGAAAGTGTAGAATTGGTATCCTATAGGCTGAGGGATGTTTCTTATGATTGAGTTGTGAAGTGGAGGAAGAGTAGAGGGGAGAATGCAGCTCCTATGACTTAGTAGGTGTTCCAGGATGCATTCTTGGACAAGTTCTTCCCACTTAAGATGAGGGAAGCAAAGGTAGAGAAGTTTATGAACCTGAGGCAGGGCTCTATGATAGTAAAATAGTATTGCGTCAAGTTCAACCAGTTATCTAAGTATGCTCTTGACTTGATAGCTAACGCCAAATCTAGTATGAGTAAGTTCATGACTGGTGTGTCTGGATTGGTGGTTAAGGAGTGTAGGATTGCTATGATCAATAGAGACATGGATCTTTCTAGACTGATGATGCATGCTCAATAGATTGAGAAAGAAAAGATGAAGAAGAGAGAAAGAGTAAGAGGACATAAGAGGGCTAGATCAAAGTAGTCTGAGTATGTTTAGCCTAGATCCCATAAAGGGAATTGTCCACAGTTTTAGAATCCTCTGCTATGCCAGCGCCTTCATTAGCCAGTGCTCCCGCACCCTTAGACAGGCAGGAACAAAGGGGTAAGTCTTCTATGTCCAGGTAACAGAATAGTATGAGTGGTAGGCCCAGTTATCTCCATATGCAAAGTGTGTTAGAACCCATCCTGAAGATGGCTTTCCCGAGCAGAAGGGTTGTTTTGATTATGGAAAGTTGGACTATAGACTTAGAGAATATCCGCATGCTAGGCAGGGGAGCCGAGATGTTCAACCCTAGACTCAAGCTACCATTGCACCAGCTCCTTTAGCTCATCCAGCCCCTCCTCAAAGTGCTTTATCCAGAGCGCCAGAATTAATTCTATGCCTTCCCATCCTGACAAGAGTAGGAGGATTCCCCAGATGTTGTTACTGGTTACCTTCGTGTCTTTCATTTTGATGTCCATGTATTGTTGGACCCTGGGTCAAGTTTCTCTTATATGACTCCGTTAGTTGCTATGAATTTTGAAATGAGTCTCGAAGAGATTCCTGAGCCTTTCCTGGTTTCTACTCCAGTAGGTGAGTCAGTTGTTGCTAAGAAAGCGTATAAAGAGTGTCCTGTTGCTTTTCTTCATAGAATCATATTTGCTAATTTGATAAAGTTAAATATGGTTGATTTTGATATTATTCTAGGTATAAATTGGCTTCATTCCTGTTACACATCTATAGACTATAGTAAATGTGTAGTTAAGTTTCAATTTCCAGATGAGCTAGTTCTTGAGTGGTCCAAAAATTCTGTATCACCCAAGAGCCATTTCATATCCTATCTTAAAGCCAAAAAGCTAATTTCCAAAGGTTATATTTATTAGCTAGTTCGAGTTAAAGACACTAAGTCTGAGACTCCAACAGTTCAGTCAGTCAATATAGTTAATGAGTTTCCGGATGTGTTTCCAGAATAACTCCCAGGGGTACCCCCCGTTAGGGAAATAGAGTTTGGTATTGACCTTCTTCCTGATACATAACCTATTTATATTCCTCCATACCGTATGGCACCCACAGAGCTTAATGATTTGAAAAAGCAACTCAAAGATCTTTTAGATAAAGGTTTCATAAGGCCCAGTGTTTCTCCATGGGGCGCTTCTGTCCTATTTGTGCAAAAGAAAGATGGTTCTTTAAATATGTGCATTGACTATCATCAGTTGAATAAGGTCATAGTAAAAAACAAGTACCCTCTTCCTAGAATTGATGACCTATTTAATCAGTTACCTGGTACAAGTTATTTCTCAAAGATAAACCTTAGATCCGGCGATCATCAACTTAAAGTAAAGGAGTGTGATATTCCCAAGATATCCTTCAGAACCCACTATGGTATGTTTGAGCTTCTAGTCATTTCTTTCAGACTAACCAATGCAGCTTTTATTGACCTTATGAATCTAGTATTTAGACAATATCTTGATATATTTGTCATAGTGTTCATAGATAATATCCTTATTTACTCTCGTAGTGAGGATGACCATGCAAATCATCTTAGGATTGTCCTATAGACTCTTAGAGATCATTAATTATTTGCTAAATTCAGTGAGTGTGAGTTTTAACTAAGGTCAGTAGCCTTTCTAGGTCATATTATTTCAGCCGAAAGCATTAGAGTTAATCCCCAAAAGATAGAAGTCGTAAGAAATTGGCCTATACCTATCTCTCCATCAGACATTAGAATTTTATTGTGTCTAGCTAGCTATTACTGCCGCTTTGTTAAAGGTTTCTTATCTATTGCGTCTCCCATGACCCGGTTGACCCAAAAGAAAGTTAAGTTCCTTTGGTCAGATTCCTGCGAGAAGAGTTTTCAGGAGTTAAAGACTCGACTCACTTCAGCCTCAGTGTCAACTATGCTCGATGGTATGAATGATTTTGTGGTATATTTTGATGTCTCTAAATTTGGTTTGGGTTATGTTGATGCAGAGAGATAAGGTTATAGCCTATACCTCTAGATAGTTGAAATCGCCTGAAAGAATTACCTAACCCATGATCTTGAATTAGCTGTTGTGGATTTTGCTTTGAAAATATGGAGACACTATCTATATGGTGTTTATGTTGATATGTTTACTAACCACAAAAACTTTTAGTATATGTTTACTCAGAGGGAGTTGACTCTTAGATAGATGAGATGGTTAGAGTTGCTAAAAGATTATGATATAAGCATGTTATATCATCCGGGCGAGGCCAATGTAGTGGCAGACGCCCTTAGTAGGTTTTCTATTGGCAATGTGGCTCACATGTAGAAGGATAAGAAAGAATTAGCTCGTGAAGTTCATTGTTTGGCTATATTGTGTGTTAGGCTGCTTGATTTAGCTGAGGGGAATATTTGGGTTCAGAGTAGTTCTGAATCCTCTTTAGTTTCGGAAGTGAAGGAGAAGCAACACATGGATCCTAGTTTGGTCAAACTAAAGGAGTCAGTTAAGGACCAAAAGGTGGAGATTTTCTCCCAAGGGAGATATGGTGTGTTAAGGTTTCAGGATAGATTGTATGTTCCTTGTGTTTATGATTTGAGGTAGAGAATTTGGCTGAAGCACATGGAGTGCGATATTCTATTCATCCTGGTGCTACCAAAATGTACCGCGAATTGTGGGAAATCTATTGGTGGAATACTATGAGAAGGATATAGCAGAGTTTGTATCGAAGTAAGCAATTTACCAATAGGTTAAGGTAGAGCACCAAGGACCTGGTAGTATGCTGCAAGAGTTTGGTATCCCCACTTGGAAGTGGGAAGAGGTGAATATGGATTTTGTGACTGGTTTACCCCTTTGTGTCGTCATCATGATTCAATTTGGGTTTTTGTAGATAGGTTGACCAAGTCAGCGTATTTTCTTCCAATGCATACATCTTATATAGCTTAGGATTATGCTAAGTTGTATATTCGAAAGTTGGTCAGGTTGCATGGAATTCCCTTATCTACTATCTCCGATAGGGGTACTCAATTTACTTCCCATTTTCAGAGAGCTTTTTAGAAAGGTCTTGGAACCCAAGTTCACCTCAGTTCTGCTTTTAATCCATAGATAGATGGTCAGGCTGAGAGGACCATCCAGACTCTAGAAGATATGTTGAAGGCATGTGCTCTTGATTTCAAGGATTGTTGGGATGAGCATTTGCCATTGATCGAGTTTGCTTATAATAACAGTTATTATTCTAGCATTCGGATGGCCCAATTTGAGGCTCTTTACGGAAGGAGATGTAGATCACCCATAGGTTGGTTTGAAGTGGGTGAGGCCTCCTTGTTTGGGCCTGATGCAGTGTTTGAAGCTATGGAAAAAGTAAAGTGATTAGAGAAAGATTTAAGACAGCCTAGAGTCGCCAAAAATCATATGCAGATATGAGAAGAAGAGATCTTAAGTTTGAGATTGATGACTTAGTATATTTGAAGATTTCACCCATGAAAAGGGTGAAGATATTTGGTAATAAGGGAAAGCTTAGACCCCGTTATGTTGGCCCCTATAGAATTCTGAAACGTCTTAGAAAAGTAGCTTATGAGGTTAAATTGCCTGTAGATTTGTAAGTTGTTCATCCTGTCTTTCATGTCTCTATGCTTAAGACTTGCATTGGTGATTCCATTGTAGTAGATCCACCAGAGAGCTCAGATGTTCAGAACAGTCTTTCATATGAAGAGAGTCCAGTTGAGATTCTAAACCATCAGATCCGTAGAGTAAGGAACAAAGAAGTTCCCTTGGTCAAGGTTCTTTGGCGGTCAGTCAGTTGAGGGTGCTACTTGGGAAGCAGAAGTAGATATGCATGCCAAGTACCCTCATCTATTCACCGCAAACTCAGATTTAGCCTAAGGTACTACTCTTCCTTGATTCAGTTCTTTTCTAATCATGTATCAGCTACATAGTGCTTTCTTTATAATTTCATGTATTCCTAGACGTACTCAAAGGATTAGAATGATGTACAATTAGTTTAGTAATTTATTTCAGCTTTGCATCCTCAGTTTTCTCAGCTAGCCAACCTCATTAGAGGATGAATGTTCCCAAGGGGGAGATATTGTAATACCTCAAGAATTCCAACCGATAGTAGAACCAATCTTCAAGCTCATAATAAATAAATTATAGTGCATTGGTAGTTTTATGATCAAGGTTGGTGTGTATTAAGGCCTCAAATATGTCCTAGGTAGTAGGCGAATCAAAACATCCCTTACCGATTGAATTCTTGAGAAGGATTTGGTATAGTTAACCTTAAATGACCATATCTTTTGTTATACTGTGATATTTTGAGCTCATTATCCACTAACATATAGATAATTGAATTAGATTTCCAACGATACCAATTTCGCCAAAATCCGGTATCGAGGTAAAAAGTTATGATCATTTTATAGTGAGCTATCCGGACTGCCAAAGTGCTACAGGAAGGCCGATGGACCGTCGCCCAAACCATCACAACTGAGGCAGTAAGCCTATTTTCTATCCAAAAACCGATGGATTGAAGGGACGGTCAGTCCCTAGGGCGACGGTTCGTCGCCTAAACCGCTAGGGACCTTCGTTTAGCGATTTTAAGTCATTTTTAAAATGATTTTTGGGTCTTTTCCATCCTTTTTATCACCTAATTAAATTAAATCAAAGAACACCTCTTCATATTCATCCATAGCATCAAAATTAGGGTTCCTTTCAAGATCAATACTCAAGAACAAGGTTCAAACCCTTCTTCAAGAAAATTCAAGAATCAAAACATCACCATTCAAGGACCTTCAAGAAAAGCCTCCAAGAACATTCTCAAGACTTCAAAAGTCAACTTGTTCCATTGAATCAAGCTAAATAAGGTATGTCGGGTTTTGAACAAGGGTAAATCTTTCATTCTTGTGCCCAAAAACTTACTTTAAATTATAAATTATTGAGTTTTGTATGATTTCCCATGAAATTTAAGTTAGGGTTTATATCCCATGTTGCTAATTGCATGATTTTGAAACCTTAAGTGATTTGGATATTGAGTTACATGTCTACTTTCAAATATTTATACACATGATCATATTTTTTTCCAGATTTTGAGTGATTTATCAATAATTACATTATCAAGCATGAACCTTTTGGTGTTTCAACAAAAGTTTGAAACATGGGCTTTAAGCCCTAATATTTAGCCTTGATATTTTAAGAAGGTAATGATTTTAAGCTTTCTTGATGATTGTTTACCAAGTTTCAAGAAAGAAAGTTAATCTCTGAATCCTAAGCTAAAATAGGAATCCGCAGTATTTATGATTTAAAGCAAAAAGAAGCATAATTGGCTTCCTCTATACATCCTTGTATTATTGTAGGGTGGATTTTCTAAAAGTTCTGAGCCTAAGTATGGACGTAGTATTTAGCATCGAGTTGGGCTTAATTCCAAGGTCTCATGCCCCAAAACAACGAGCCACCATAGGATTATGATTTACCCTAAGTGGGTTAAGATAGTGATCACTAAAGTTAAGGTTCTACTCCGATGGCAAGGGTAGAACAACTCTCTCTAACGTGGGTAAGACGTTGGAATCCATGTCAACTCACATGGTTCATGTCGATAAGAAGAAACTTCCAAGTTCCCAGAGTCTCCAAGTTTCCAAAGCTTTATATTTCTAAAGTTCCCAAGTCCTTGAGTGCCCAAAGTCCTATTCTCCTCAAGATAAAAGTATAAGTTTTGAAAGTTATTGTTTTAAGATTCCTTTTTCTTACAAGCATTGAGAATAAGAGAAGAATATAGATTTTAGAACTAAGTATAATGACTCATGAGATTTTTGCTACATGTTTTATTATTCATGATTTATGAGATTTAGATTTCAGATTTATTCAAGCTATGTGAGTTGTTTATATCAGCATGCATGATTTTATAAAGAGTAATGATATTGTTGAATTAATGCATACACCCCCATATACTTAGTACATCCTCAAAGTACTGATCCACATATATGTCTATGTGTTACATTGTCTCATAATGTAGGTTCAAGTGCTCAGTCTCAACAGCGACAGTGATCTCCGAGTACCTTCATCTACACTTTTGCAGTTGGTGAGTCCTCATGGTTACAGAACCTATTTCTCTAATTTCAGTCTTGATAGCATTCGTTTATTGTTTTCAGTTCAGTTCGAGTCAGTTGGGGTTTATCCCAATGACTCTCTAGTTCCTTAGTAAGTAGAGGCTTGTTGGACTAGTAGTTAGAGTTTCTAGATTTTCAGTATTTGTTGTCCATATAATATTTTCTGTTATTTTAGTTCAGATTTGGCATGATATAGTACTATTGCTTTCTCATTTATCCTAAAGTAAGTGTTAGATTTAGTAGCAGGCTCAAAGGGTTATCTAGGCCTACTTGTAGCCTTGAGCACCGTGTGATGCTTCGGGATGAGATTTCGAGGCATTACATGAGGAGGCCACTTGGGAGACCAAAGCAGAAATGTGTAGCAAGTATCCACATCTTTTTGTGGATTTAGGTAATTCCTTGTTTTCCCTTCATGTCTTATGCTAGCCCGTTCGGGGACGAACAATTTTTTTAATTGGTATCTGATGTAATGACCCTCCCGGTCGTTTTTGAAATTTTCTCATCTTCTTTATTTTAGTCCTCTCCATTGTATTAAACATATATTATGACTTACGGAATGAGTAGTATCAATTCTTGTGGTGTTCGGAAGTAATTTAAGTCATTAATGGGGTTATTGAGTTAAGAAAGTTAAACCCTATAATGTTCAACTTTTAATCGAGGTGACCTCGAATTAGTGTCGTACTATTTTTAATTGGTCCGGAATGTACTTTTTAGTCAATATACATATTTGATTTATTTGTATGGGGTTCCAAATAAATTTTGCGAATTTATTAAAATTTCGGGTAGCTTAGATAATTAGTTTAATTAGTAATTTAATGGGTTAAAACTACAAATCCTTTTACTATCCCATATCACGTAACTTTCAGTTAATAATAGGGTTTAACCCTTTTGGACGAGAACTAGAGAAAAAAAAAAGGATAAGAATTTTTTTAAAAAGAAGGCGAGAACTGTTGCGGAGTCTAAGAATGAGCTTCAGGTAAGGTTTAATTATATAAGTCTATACATGGTGGTATGCTTGTTATTAGTTATCTATAGATAATATATATTAATATCAATATATTGTGGGATGGAATCTTGCTAGTGAAGTGATATCGATAATTGCGCCAAATGGATTTAAGGTGTAAAGAAAAAGAAAGAAGGGAGAAGAATGAGTGGCACAATGAGTTTAATATGTTAATAATGTTGTCATAACCTGATTATAGTCACTGGCAGTGACCAGTGAGGAGGCAATTGAACAATTTATGCATGTTTTCCATTTTTCCTTACCTTAAATGGAAGAAAAAAAATGATTAGGCTATGATGAGTCAAGCATTGACATCAATAATAGGTGGCTGCATTTAGGTTACTTTGAACACGACTGCTACAGTTTATTGTTCTTTAACTATATAGGTATGATTCCTTTATATTTCGGGATTAAGAAATTGAGGTTTAGGTTTAGAATTTTTAGAGTAAGAATTTATAAAAATGGGGTCATTAGATTCTATTCTTATGTGAATTATATACTTGCACAGATTTGGATCATTCGGACGCTTTACGGAAGGGAAATACCCTTGCACCATAGATTGTGTTCGAGTTCTTCAGTTGAGGTAGGTTATGATTTAATTGGAGTTTTGACTTGACTTAATTGTGTGTATGCTCCTAAATTTAATACTTGTTGATTGGTATTCGGACATGCTTGAAATTGTTGATAGTTGAATTATTAATGCTTGTATAAATGATTATTGAAAATTAACTTGATGAAATTGTAATATGACTTTAAGTGTACTTTTAAACTCGGTACATTATGTTGTATGCTCTGAGGTTTTGTAAATTTGATATTAATAATATATGTATATGTTGGATCGGGTACTACACCAGTATGGATATGTATATGTTGGATCGGGTACCACGCTAGTATGGTATGTATATGTTGGATCGGGTACCACGCCGGTACGGATATGTATATGTTGGATTGGGTACCACGCCGGTACGGAAATGTATATGTTAGATCGGGTACCAAGATGATACAGATATGTATATGTTGGATCGAGTACTATGCCGGTACAGATATGTATATATTGGATCGGGTTCCAGCTGGTACGGATATGTATATATTGGATCGGATACCACGCTGGTACGAATATGTATATATTAGATCGGATACCACGCCGGTATAGATATGTATATGTTGGATCGGGTACAGTGCTGGCACGGATATGTATATGTTGGATCGGGTACCATGCCAGTACGAATATTTATATATTTTATCGGGTACCACGCCGGTACGGTACATGAACATAGATTGTTCCCTGCAGGTCATGACTATTTGGGAAAAAATAAGTCCCATAGCATGTGTGTACATATTTGTGTTGATTTTGTGGATGTTTACAGTATGGTTGATACTCTTAATGGTTATGTGACTCGTCTGTGAGCACTATTTGACCTGTTGTTGTTGTATAGTTGATTTATTGAATATTTGTTATGTGACGATGCCTATCTACTTGTTATTTGATTTATGTTGTGTACGTGCTATTAAATCAAGTTGGCTTATGATACCTACCAGTACATAATGGTTTGTACTGATACTACCATGTACTCTTCTTTTGTTGAGTGTAGAAAGTGTTCTAGCAGCTCAGGCATGACCTCACCTCTAAAGTTTGATAGCAGATCTTGATCCAAAGGTGAACACTCCATCTCCAGGCTGCCATGGTCATCTTATTTATTCTTGTCCATCTTTGGACAGTGAAACATTCTTTGTTTACTTTATTTTTGGATATATTTTTAGACATGATCTTTGTTAGTAGTTCTTGTACGATGACTTTCGGGTCTTGGAGATTTTAGTAAGTAGTTTGTTTGACTTCCGCATTAATAATGATTAGCTCTAGATTATTGTTATTAAGTTGGTTTTATGATAATAACATTTTAATATCAACTAAGTGATTGGGTTTATATGGTTCTCCCACAGAAATATTAGTGTGGGTGTCATTCATGGCCATTTGAGTCGTGATAAAAAGAAAACCAACATATGTGAAAAATTACCTTTCGAAATAAGGGAGGATCACCAACTCTGAAAACCGATAACAATCTACTATTTAGTAGGATCACTGGACTGGACCCTAGAACCTGAAATATAGGGGGTCAATACACAAGGTACTGGTACGAAGATCAACCCGAAATAACATAGTTTTTATACAACATACGTGAGAGCATTTCATAAAACAATGTAGCATAAGGTAAGTGAAAATACAATGGACATAGTTTGATAAACTTCAAAACATTTTTCTTGCATTCATGACTCAATTGGTTATTGTTCTGATGAGCTAGATAGGACACCCTACAAGTTCACAATTCCAGGGGCTATATGGAACCCGTCCTTGACTTGGTGGCCAAGCCCCCAATTCAAGTTTGCCGCAAGGATTGGAGTATCAGTAGGGGGACACGCAAGATCATACAGTAGGGTACCAAAATCCCCAGATTAAATCAATATGTCATGGTTAGGAACGAGATCACAAAGCAGGGCTCCTAACCATAGTCCCAAATTGGGATGACATAATACAAGACACACAAGATCACAAAGCGGGGTACCAAAATCCCATACCGGCAAATAACGATTTCCAGCATAGAGTCTTTCAACTCATACTTTCTATGGGTAACCATCTAAATCTCTTTAAGCCTAGTTTTAGCCTCTTAAAATAAAACATACTTCATGCTTACAAACAATTCTTTTATCTTTCTGTTAAGGGTATATCACAATAAGGTATTGTCATACCCAGACTTGCAAGTCATTTATATCATATCAATTCCACAACCCTTCTTATTCAAAATAGGTAAATGACCACCAAAGGTTTATCAAATCTCGCAAGGGTTCCTACTATCAAAATCATATGAAACTCATGCAAACTCGTTCTCTTTGTAAGACATTAATACGTGGTGGTCATTCCATATATTCAATACATGCATAATGGTTAAGGAAACATTTAAGACTCAAGAAGTTGTCATCATTCAAAAACCAATTCCTACATTAGTTAAATATAAATCTCATGATCAACAAGGGACTCTTAAGTCATGCTATCAAAATAATTCATAATCCATATCATGTAAAGTCCATAAATTTCATCAAGGGAAGTGAAATTTCACAGTTCACATTCATAAATCAACTTTTGAATTCAAATAAAATAAGACCGAGGTTATAAATTAAACTTATGGAAAAACCACATAACAATTACATAATTTCATTGAATTGATTTCACAATGCATGCTCTTAAAATAATTTAGCAAAACTCATAACATATATGTGTGTGTGTGTGTGTGTGTATATATATATATATATATATATATATATATATATATATTTAAAGCTTGTAGAAATCATAAAACCTATTCCCATGAGAGTTAGGATATCCCCACGTACTTTAATGACGAAGAAATTGACCCTTTAAGCTTGAATGTTCAAATCCTAGGTTGTTTTCCCCTTTTGTTCTTAAGGAAGATGAACTACGGATTTGTGGGTGTTAAAACATAATTAGGGACCTTAATCTCGTATATACTGATTTAGAAATGGGTATAGGATGCAAAAGGACCTTTTCGCCCTTAAAATAACTCAAAAACGGAGTCCCTACGCCCCTAGGCATTGGCCATGCGGCGCACAGCCCATGGCCTAGCCAGTACGTGGACAACGCCTAGCTTATGGCCTAGCCCCAAAAGTGGGCGGCGCCTGGATCATGACCTAGCTCCTAGGTGGGCGGTGCCTAGCCCATAGCTTAGCATTTCCAGTGGCGGTAGGTGATGGCAAAGCACCGCAAAACCATCGCATAGGTCCTATTTTGTGAAGCACCCTTAGTTTTGATGTCCTAAAACACTCCCAACACCTCCCACAACGTCTACACATGGTCTACCATCACTACGGGGGTCTTAAAGGTCATTTTAGATGCATTAAAAGAGTGTTACAACTACGGGGTATTATACCTTAGTGTGTATTTTATATGCTTTATTTTCTACTTTGCTCGGTCGTCCTATGATACTTACTGAGTACAAGTGGACCGTAATCACTCCTACTTCACCCTTTCGGTGAAGCTTCAGGTTCGGGTGTGCCTCAAACTAGTTGATTTTCGAGCACCTTCAGATTACTCAAGGTAGCGGTTGGACATTTATACGCTCGGAGTTCACCTCTATCTTCTGTATTATTTATGTCTTTATCAGTGTTCGCAGACATATTTTTCTTTAGGATTATTTTTCCAATGTATTTGACTCCAGGATTGTATTATTAGTTCTTATGCCATTGACACTAGGTTTTGAGATGTTATGACTGCATGTGTTGAATTTATTCTTTAGGCTTTTATCTTATCTATGTGATTCTGCTTCGTTCTAGAAGTCTTACCTTTGGGTATTTTTGTCTTTTTTTTCATTGTGTATCAATTTAGGTGACAGACTTACTTTTTCTGATTTGCCGCGACAAATGCCATCATGACCCTTGTATTTTTGGATTGTGACAAATTATTAGGTCTTAATTACACTTATACTCTGCTGTCTATATCTTTTTGGAGGATTTTGAAATAAAATCAACTTATCAAAGCAACTACATCATAATATTTGATCTTTTTGCCTCAAATTGATTTTTTTAAAAAAAAAATTCTTCTTGACATATTAAAAATTCATGATCTAATTCAAATTTACTAAACATTTATCTCTAAAACTAATTTCTTACGAGACACCTGAATTATTGAACTACATGCTTTGATGGTACTTGTAATGGTTAATAGTAATGAAACTACTCTCTTTGAGCACATTGAATTTATAGGGCCTTTGTCAGTTTTGGTGAATGTAAGATCTTTTTTAGGCTTGAATATTATGTACTAATATATATCTATGAAGACTTGTTTGAGTTGATGTCACGTAATTTTATTTTAAATTAAAGTATTTGAAGTCGAAACAAACAAATTATAAAGTTAGTTGTCCGTAGTGACTTGGATATGTAAACTTGGACAAAAGCAGTGAAATTTGAAGTGATGTAAGTCAAATATAACCAACAATAAATTGATACAATTTGTTTACATTTTTTGTTTCTTTAGTTTTCATTTTATTTATCTTTTAATAGAAAGAAAATACCCACACATTTCAAAGAGGAAAGTTTTCATAGTATTTTTTTTTAGGTCGATAATGAAAATATTGTATTTGTATATTAATCCAACACACACACAAAAAATTTCATCTATTCTATTAGATTAAATTTGCAAAAGTATTATCTAATATTTAAAGATCACACTATGTGAAGCGCAGCCATGTTCACTAGTAAGTACAAATGATAAGGATAATTGAGGATTTATGTAACTAAAAATATTATATATATATATATATACACAAGTTAGCTATTAGTTATTACATAAGATTCTAATTTTAAAAAGTAATTACAAAAATCTCATATTAATTACATAAAATCTTTTCCTTTTAGTGTTTCTCTCTCTTCCACCTCATACATTTCAAAACACAGTCTTTTACTCCATAGTTATGCTCCTTATTTTACACCTAGAATAAAGTTTATGTGATTGAGGGGTTTCAAATTTTTCAGTTATCAAGCATTAACTAAACAAAGTGATTAACTTCATCACCTTTTTCATTTAATTTTGAGATTTTTTTTTCAACTTTATCAAATCAAAAATTGTTTTGATTTTTTCTTTGATGCATGTATGTAATTATCAATTTAAATGCTTTTGTAATGTTATACTATTGTGAGAGCTTAATTTTTTCATAATTTTTAATTTATTCCAAGTCAAGTATTTGCGTTTTTTTTATATTTATTTGCAAGTGGTTAGTCCGTAAAGTATAAACTTTGTAATGGAGTCTAGTCTGAGCTTTATTTTAGGACTTCGTCAGTTAGATGGTCAAGAATAAACAATCCCCATTGTTGATTTTGTTCCCGACACTTTTGATTATGAGGATCCCAATTTCCCAGAGAACCAATCAAAGCACTGAAACGATCCAATAACAATGAATAAATTGAGGAAAGTTGCCCGTACAAGTTCAAACAAGGCAGCTGCAAAATCCTCAAGTAAGAAAAATATTGATGGTTCAGGATGACCACGTCTACCAAAGGTATAGTTTTTATAGTACTTTATTTTACTTCAATAAATGGATTCTTATACATTGATATACATAGTGTTAAAGCATACATCATATGGTAACATTATAAAGTAGAATTATAGTATAACTAATATCAACAGTGTTAAACTCATACATTAGATTAGGTATACTATACATTAGTTTGAGTATGTTATACTTTACGATTGTAACCTTATACAGTAAAATTATAATACATTTTAAGTCTAATATTTTAATCTCATACATTTATGGTCACATTATACTTTAGATAGTTTATATTATACATTAGAAAGTTTATCATACATAATTGTTTTCTTGACATCCTTATTTTATGTATAAGGTTGCATTATACATGTCGAAAGTTTATATTATACATTAGTTTTCATGATAAATATTCTAAGATATACAATGCATAAGGTTACATTGCACATTTGAAAATATTATATTATAATATGTATAAGGTCTACACATTCATTTGAACCTGTTGTATCAGGTTGGCTTTAATGTTTTGGCAGTGTGCTGCTATATTTATCCTTTTTTTTTTATACTTTTTTTTGTTTTTCATTGTAACCTAATTTTTTTTTTGTGATAGTTGTGATAATTTTGCAAATATATGTTATTGTTTCAAGGCATGAAATATCATATTGGCAAAATTTTTGCTCACCCATTGCATATTGATAGTTTTTGTGATCGATAATTTGGAGAGGTATAAAGAATTATTTTGGAAAAGAAATTATTGGGGCATTTAGAAATAAAATCTTTGGTGTATTCATCGACATGCCTCAATGCAATTAGATAGGGAAAATATCCAAATACCTTCTGATGCTCGAAATTCAGCAGGACAAACATGACGAGATTTATGTGTTTGTAAAGTGTAATATCCTAAAATTTACTATGCTTGATTTTTTCATAATTATCGGTATTAAATGTACCAGTAATATTGATGAATATATTTATACTTCATTGCCCAAATTAACTTTGATGTCAAAATATTTTTTCAATGTTAAAGCTGAAATATCTAAGCAAACATTGATTCAACGTGTTAAGTTGAGAAACTTTGACAACTCTTAAGATGTGCTGAACATTGGCATACTATAATTTGTTCATACATTATTTTTTTCTCATCATCGTGATTCACCGATTAGTTTGGCCCACTTCCAGATGGTTTAGGATGGTTATTCATACATTTTCCATGGGAAAAGATTACATTTGAGAAGTTGATGAACTCATGGCAACAAAAATTTCTTCATTGCAAAACAGTTATACTCTTTGGGTGGAATGCCAAACGTACTCAATGTTTGGATGTTTGAGTATTGCTCTGAACTTGATAAAAATTGCGGTCACGAAAACAGTATATTAAGGATATTCAACTGGTCTGTAGAGTGTGTGAGATCTAAATATAAGTTTTTAATGGTTGAAATTTTCAATAAGGTTGATGTATAACCTTTTTTTTATTTTTTTCAATTCAATTTCTTGTTGTTCTAATACTTTTATGTGGCTTTCACTTTAATGATTTGCTTACAAGAATTTAAAACCTACACATAAAGAAGTTCAGAGGTAGAATTTATCTTTGAGATATGTGATCAAATTCCAACACCTGTTGCTACCACATCTATTTATCGCAAGTTGAAAAGGGTAGCTAATGAAAATCAACCGTGTATTATTTTTGCATCAAAAGATTTTGATGATTTTAGCACTGTGCCACCACGAAAAATTCTGATTAAGGTCAGATTATCTTCAAATTTATCTGTTGAAGAAGCTTATAAGAGAAGAAAGATAGTGATGATTGAGAAAGACAATCCAAGTGTAAAAGATGATGAGATTTCTATATGTGCTCGTTCATTAGGTGATGTATCACTATCTTTTTTTAAAAAAAAAAATAAGATGCTTCAACAGATAAGGCATTATTTCAATTTGAACATGGCCAGCAAAGACAAACAGTTGCGTCTCCTAAGCATAAGCAAGTCAAAATTTTTTCTTCATCTTCCACAATGACTCATAGGACTTTCATGTCAAAATTAGACATGATGAGATAAATTCGTACATCAAGTATTATGAAAGTTAACTTTCTTATTAATATTTTTGTTTTAAAAAGATACCACTGTTACTAATATTTGATTTTGTGTACGTACTAAGGTTGATAAAAAAATTGCTGACTTGGTAACAATAATATCACATATACCTGCCGAGGTTGTGAAAACTTTGAAGCAAGAAGAAAATAAAGAATCAACAGTATAAATTTTTTATACATTCAATTTTTTAACTGTTAGGAAAATATTGATACAATCATAATGTGATTTTATATAGGATGAGAAAGAGGATTATAAGGAATAAGGTGGCGAAGAAGAATAAAAAAAAGAGGACAGTCCAATCATATAGGAGTAAAAAGAGGACAGTCCAATCATATAGGAGTTTTCGATTTTTTTTATTGTTGTGTTTGTTAGTATGAGTATATCTTTCTTCCATCGGTAAATATTTTTTTGGTTCATAAATAGAATGATAATGGGGCAAGGTTCCACTGAGTGATATCCTAAATGAAGAATCTGTTGAATTCAACCAATGGACATGAATTTTCAAGAATGTGTCATAAAAAATAATGAATATACAACAACAAGTGATGTTCAAAGAGAATAGAAGGTATTTTGAAACGATTCTTATACATTTGTATGGGAGAACTGATATGTATGGTATATCTGTGTCTAGTTGAGAATCATATTATTTTTTTTTTGGTTCATACATAATATGATTTCCAACTGCTTATACATATTTATGTTATGTATGAGACATACTTAAACATATAACTGTTATATAGTACTGATTTGAAGTAGCTAGTAAAAATTTTTACCGTTATGTATGAAATAGCTTATACATATGTATGTTATGTATGAAAACAACTTATACATGTTTTTATTGTGTAGTAGAGGTAATAACTTATGAATTCTTACTACTTACACATGAAAATGTTATGTACGGGAGATCTGTGTCTAGTTGTGAATCATATTAATTTTATTTTATTTTTATTTATGATCATAAATAATAAGTTATGAAACTGCTTATACTTTCATATATTATGTATAGGGACTTGCTATTTGTTAAGTATTTATTTTTATTATACATTTAGTATATTTTGATATTACATGCAAAATGATGTACTAAAAAAGACTATACATCTATATCTTAAGTATGGGAAGACTAATTCTTGTATTATGTGTAAACATACATTAACATATTCTTTTTTTTTCATTGACGCTTCTGAACAATTCATTTATATATACATAACACACTAAGAAATATACATGTAGGATGATTTCAGTGGCACAATAACAGATTTAGTTCAAGACGTTGTTGATGGACTAATATTTGGATTGAAAACACAATCAACTTCACAGCCTCTGAATGTCAGTACTCCAAATAAAATGATCGAGATCCAATGATCGCTTTTCGACAGCACCTGATTTTTCAGAAGCTCAAGTTTGGGATCATGATGCCATGAAAGCACCAGTTAATAGGGATCGAAAGAAGTCTAGAATTTTCAGGGCACCATACCTAACAAAATTGGGTTCAAGTTCAAAGGGAGAAGGTAGTTCTAATAACGAAGAGAAGCAGAAGTATGCCTTTGAGGGGTGTATCATTTTCTCAAGACTTGCCTAGTGAATTAATATTAGATTACTCTAAATGGATTGCAGAAGGTTTATTGAAATATCATGCTGTCAAGTAAGTAATTTGAAATCTTATTTTTAAAAAAATTAGTCCGTCAACACAATATTATGTAACATTTATAAGTTGTTAATGGTACTAAAAATAGAAGGACAATCACTACCTAAAAAATTATTCTGGCCTAGGTTATTCAGAGTTGAATTTCATCATTGCTCATCCATAGTCAAAGAATTGATTCAACACGATGTTGCAATCTAACACATGCTGAAATGACGAGATAAATTAAATTAACTTTCTTAAACAACCATGTTTTTATTAAAAGTGTACAATAAAATAAGAACCTTATACTATTGTTGGAGTGTGAATCAAATTTTATTGTGTAAATTTTATAAAGATGACAACATATCATTCATAATCAGTTATGTATTGTACTCTCTCATACATAAGTATGAAAAGTATTTACTTAAATCTAAATACAAATATAATAGTATCATACATAGATAATAAAGTATAATATCATCTTATATATTAGTTATTCATGCACTATAAAATATTCACACAGTAATTTTTAGACAAATGTACAATATTAACTTATACATACATTACTAACGTATTCCATTTTTGGATTTGCTTAGAATGTCTATTTTTATCCCACTGTTTATTAATTTTTTTCACAATTTAAATGTATAATAGTAAATTACACATTTAACTATTACGTAATGTGATTTTTTGGTATGTCATGCATCTGGGGTGTTATGTATTATGTTGTCTTGTTCTTAAGACTGATTATTTCTTGACCAATCATCATATTCTATCTCTTTTGATGTTTGTATATGTAGCATTTAGATTTGGTCTTCTACCATGTGAGAAAGAAATCGTAGTTACAGATGGGTGAAAATTATAGATATACAACAACAAGCTACTTCTTCAAAACATATATTAAGAAGAAATATCATAGGTATTATCCAGATGCTTCACATATTAAGATCTCTACGCAAGAAGACTACGCGAAATCACATGTTATGGCTAGAAATGAGGAATCAATCACTAACATCATTAATGGATTTTGTATACCTGCTGGATTGCCATGGCATATAGTTGACGAGCTCTATATTTCTGTAAACTGCGGTGAAGAGTTTCACTGGATGCTGGTTGTTATTGTGTTGAAGGAAAGAGTTATACGTGTCTATGACTCAGTATTAGGCACTAAAAAACGGATCCATCCAATGAAATACACAAGTTGGCAGTGATGCTTCCTACTTACTTGTCAGATAGTGAATTTTTTGAAAGGACAAAACATACTGAATGGGCAACACTGAATACGTACAAAGACAAGCAGGGTCAGCGCACTCAACTTCTCAACTAACACCCATTTGATGTTTACTATGTCTAAAATATAGCCCATCAAATGTGTTCTAGCCTGTAAGTGCTTATGTTTTATACTTTTAACATGCAATAATTTTTTTACGGCTTGCTAAATAATAATTTATTTTTATTTAAAAGATTGTGGTATTTTTATAGCTGCATATGTAGAAACCTTAAGTGAAGGACTGACAGTGTCTTCAAGTGGGTTTGAGCACAAATTCAACGTGTATGATATGCATCTTTACTCTGAAATTACGGAGTGATCAAGAAAATTGACGGGTACACAAGTGATAATGATGATCCTCCGCATTTAAAAAATAGTCATGTCCAAGCAATTGATGAATCTGCAATAGTTAGTCTGGAGTAGCACAGTTTTTTAACCTTCAACATGAAAACATTTAAATTTTCATTTTAGTAATGGATTTTAAACACTTACAAAGCTTGTTAATTTTTTATGTTGGTTTGAATTTTATTTTTTATTGTTCTATTGAAATTGCTTATACATACATATATTATGTAAAGTTAGCAGTATCATTTAGTTGGGTCATATTTTGATTTAATTAAATGACTTGTAATGACGTGAAATCTATTCTATTGGTACTTCTCATGTGTTTAAATGTTATGTATGAATTGAAATAACTTATATATACTACCTTATATAATAATTTTAAAATATATTCATATTACCATTGTAAAAGCACATTCTATAATTAAACTGCTAAATCAAACCCTATAGATTAATATTTTAATTACTAACTATGTTTGCAGCTAATCGATTAAACTATCATTTATATCTAATGTATAACAAATAATTATACATTAAGATTATTTTAATATAATCTTTCCATTACATGTAATGTATGACAAACCATTATACACTCAATTGTATGTAATAAATTATGATCGATAGAACATTTAAAAGGAATTATTAAAAGCACATACATTTAAATATATAATGAATACTCATACATTAGTTACATCAACAAAAAATTGAAGATTGCAACATAACCCTTTTCTATAATAAACGATTATACATGTATAATAAACCCTCACACATAATTTAATCTATGTACTTAAACTATAGGATATCAGATCTCATACTTTGAATAAATTAAATATTTATTAACCATTAAATGCAATATGATAATACATTACACATATAATTATATAGAGGTACCTTCATCAAATTTTAACATTTACTAACTATATTATATAATAACATTAAACATTACTTATGTTATTATACAGTGATATAACATTGATCTTATACATTACTGCGTCTAAAATTACCTATATATCCAACTTAACTTGGACTCTGCAAAATATGTTACACAGACATACGTCACCAAATGTATGTACCATAAAACAACTAATCTCTCATTTTCAATAATGAAAACACTAAATAACAATCTCAAACTATTATTAAGAACTGAACTTGAAATATCAATTTTAAATATAGTTCAAACATTTTCTAGATTCTTTACACGAATAAAGAAAACTGCTTATTCATACGAAACCAAGAATATACCAGATGAAATCCTAAAGAATGAGCCAACATTATTGGGTCATCACATGGATAACCAAATTATCTTTTCACGTTTCATTTGGAAAAAAAAATTACAGGTGCATCAGTTGTGACCTACACACCCGCATTTACCGCAACAGTTTAAGCTTGAAGAGAGCAATTCACTTGATTTCAAATTCCTCTATTTTTTGGCCTCCCTAGAGGTCTGCTATACTTTGGTGGTTTTACTTCTTCATATTCAACAAATTGTGGCACATTCCGATCCATGTCTGGCATTGGAATTATCAAAAGTTCATAAGTATTTGGCCTATAGAAATTCGAGAAATAAGGACCACAATCTTTTACATTTTTACTCTCCAATGCAACAATTATGTGTGGATAAAGAATTTCATCAGTTTGTTATTGGTAACTATTGCACGTGTCACATTCAATATCTATAATATACCTCTTTCCCAATTTATATACACAGTAAAGATAACTTGTGGCTGCCTTAACCTGTTAGACATATATGTTTTCAATACATATGATAAAATAAAACTTATTAATGAATAAAAAATATTTTATTTTCATAAATATTCAAACACATACCATCATCCGTAAAGCCTACACGCCATTAAGAGTCAGAATATCTTCAAATCTTCTCCCTAATGTTGTCTAGGTATAAGATGCAATTTCACTGTTTTTACAATTTCATGTCACAAGTAAAGTTCTTGCTTCTTCAAGAAATCCTAAAATAGAAAGTTCTCACGTTTCTACCAAGAAACCATTAATTCATTCAGCTATATTAAAGGTCATCATCCTACCTCTATTTACTAGTGAGTGACTTCGAGATCATTTTTCATATTCAGCTTCTTTCAGATATTCCTTAACCCTAGGATCAATCTCAGCAACCTTTGATATAATGTAATCAAAATCTTCTTTTCTAAAATGAGTGCAAATATTTTTTATAAATGTCAAATACATGATAGATACGACACATTAGAATACACAGTGCTCAAATTTTGTATGATACTCTCATTTTGATCCGATACAACACACATGTTGTCTCGTTCACTAAATTTTTCCCTAAACTGATGGAAAAATCAAGTCCACTGTAATACCCCATATTTCCCTAGCTCAGTTTATATCTCAGTACATGAGTATTTTTATATAAAATTTTCAAAATACTCAAAAAATTTTAGTTTAAGACTTACCATTGTGTAAAAAAATTAGTCTGCTTTTCAACGATATAAAATTCACATTAATCCGATATCCGGATGGGAAGTAATAACACTTTTAGTAAAACAGGATGTCAAAGTGAGAAGCATCGTGTCGCGGTGAGAGTCAAAATGGCATTCGTCAGTTTTCAGTGAGGCACCGCGATTTCAGCGCATCGCGGTAAAGTGCCAGTTCCCAATTGATATTTTCAGTGGGGTACCACGATTGGCCCACATCGCGCCAATGCCTATTTTATGAATTGCCACTTTCCAGTGAGGCTCTGCAATAATGGTGTATCACGCCAAAAGTCAATTTATCAATTGTCCTTTTTTGAACAGTTTTAGTTGACTTCTAGTGGCTCACTACGATGCCACTGCATCGCGGTAAAGGCCAAAATTGAGACTTTCAGTGACAAAAATTTAAATCCTTTCAGGAGTAAATTGGTCTTTTCTCATGGCCCTAATCAGTCTAAACATATTATTTAAGCCCTAATAACCTAACTAAGTCATTATTCAGTCAATTTTTCCCTAAATTGAAGATCATTCTCTCAATTAACAAAAACTCTAGCCTTCAAGAATCAAGAGCAATCCTCAAGAACTTCTCCAAGAAACTTCAAGAACTCATCTTCCTAGGTATGTTAGGTGTTCATCATTGGATTTCTTTCACCCATGGAGCCCAAGAATTCTTTTTTTTTTAAATACAAGATTTAGATTCCATGATGTACATGTTTGAGTTGGATTGTGTTCATGTGAGTATTGTTATATGGTCTTCAATCCATGATTAATTACAAGTTTCATGAAATTAAAATAGCTTGTGTGATGAATTATGCAATTTTCATATTAAATCTTTGGATTTACAAGTTGAATGTTGTAGCTATGATATTTATATATGTATAGTATTATGTGAAATAATCATGCCCCCAAGTGTTTGTTAGAATGACTATGTGAATTGAATAGTGCAATCATGACAAGTTAGCATGTGTTCCCATTCATGTACAAGCTCATGCCTTGCAAGTTTTTGACAAAATGTCTCAATGAATGAATCATGACTAAGTGACTAGCTAGTATGCCTTTAAGATCATGTCATGTTTACTTTCAATGCTATATAGTCCTGGGGTATTTAATACCCGAAATCTAGTTGTTTACCTATAACTACAGTCGCTACAGAATAGTCTCAGTAATGTCATGAATAGTAGTACGTAGTCATTTATAGAACTCAGTTAAACTCAACTCAGACCAGTCAGTCTAATAATTAGTGTCATTCAGTTAAGAGTAGGATTCAGCACCGAGCAAACCTAAGGATGGGGGCTCACCTGTCAGTAAAGGGTGTGATCCTTAGTATAAGTCGTTGCTAAGTCGTTGCATTCCAAAACTACATAGTCAGCATAAGTTGAGATATCAACCTACCAGTTGAGGGTAATATCATTCTCCTTAGGGAACTTGCCAGTAGAGGGTGACCCTTAATCCTTCGAGATAATATTTTGGTGGATCCACACAACCAGTATCTATACCCGTGGCACGGTACTGACATACTTCTAACTGGGTTATAGGTTGGACCCTAATCAATTTAGAGAGGGGAACATCAGTTAGATGATTACCTCCCACTGTTTTAATTTCAGTTTTCATGTAGAACTCTGTTCAGTTCTACAGAATCAAAACTGTCAAAAATAGTCACCAAGTTATGAGTAAATTAGTTATCAGTAATCTCAGATATCAGTTATTTAGTTATCAAAACTCAGTACGTAGTTTCAATATAAATCTCAGACACAGTATATATATATATATATATATATATATATATATATATATATATATAAATGCATAGTATTGCATAATTAGTGATTACAATAGCTTCAATTATTTATGTACTCTCATTCAGTTATTGTTCACGCATATGAACCCATGTATTTTAGTCTTACCTTATCTATCATACTAGTATATTCCATGTACTGATTGCATACTCTTTTCTTGATCTATGATGTATCATATTATAGGTTCGGATGCTCAGGTTCCTAACCGCACTTATCCAAATTTAGTTAGCAGCAACAAATTCAGTAATGAGTCCTCATCTATTGAGGATATTCTTTTATTTCAATATTATAGTACATTCAGTATTTTATTAGTCAAAATTAGTTGGGGTTTGTTCCATTAAATCTACGTTCAGATAGCTCAGTTAGAGGCTTTTCGGACTAGACTAGTTCAGACGGTATTCAATTTTCAGATGTATTATCAGTTTCTATATTTATCATTATTTATATTATGAATCTTATGGAATTTTATCCTAACTTTTGTATTATTTAAGTATTATTATTTAGTGCTCATAGCAGGCACCAGTCATAGGTTAGCTTGTGGTCCTTCGAGGTTGTAAGCACCCTGTGGCATCTGGGTTGTAGACTCGAGGTATTACAAATGTGGTATCAAAGCCTAAGGATTAGAAGAGTCCTAGGAAGTTTGAAATCCACATCAAGTAGAGTCTTGTTCATGGGTGTAAAATGCACCACTCTTATGGACAAGAGTCTATGAGATATTTTTAGAAAAGTTTCCCTTTTTTAGTATTCATGTAGTGCGAGTAAGAATGAGCTCAAGTTAAACTCTCAGTCTAATTCATTTTTTCCTTCTATTTACAGAACATGCCTTTTAAAAAGACCAATGAAAGAAGAACTGGAAACCAGCTAGCACCTCCGCCCGTTCAGGCAGATCCCTTGGACGAGCATGTCTCCTATGCATAATTCAAATCTGTGTTCACCACTCTATCCTATTCTGTAGTAGCTCAAAATAAACAGCTAGCTGTTGTTTAGGCCAACCCAGTGGCTAGTACTATTGCATCCAGGATTCTGGACTTCACCCGAATGAATTATCTTCTATTTTCAGGATCTAAGTGTGAAGAATATCCACAGAAGTTCCTTAATTAGGTGCAGAAAGTCACAGATATTATGGGAGTGACTCCCAGATAAAGTTCTGAGTTAGTTTCCTATCAACTACAAGATATAGCTCATACGTGGTTTAAGTAGTGGAAGGTAGATAGGGGCACAAATGCAGAGCTTATAGAATGGGAAGAGTTTGCTACTGCTTTTCTAGACAGATTCTTTCTTTTAGAGTTGAGGGATGCCAAGGTATTAGATTTAATCAATCTCAGGCAAGGCAGCATGAGTGTGAAAGAGTATTCCCTTAAGTTTACTTAGTTAGCCAGGTATGCTCCCCATGTAGTAGCAGGCAATAGGTCCAGAATGAGTAAGTTTGTGTCTGAGATGTCAGAGAGTGTGGTTAAGGAGTGTAGAACCGTGATGTTAATTAAGGAGATGGACATATCCAGGCTAATGGTTCATGCTCAATAGATAGAAGAGGCTGAGAATAATGAGAGAGAAAAAGGGACAAAAAGAGATATAGAATAGGTAGCTTCAATTTTACTCAGCCTAATTCAGAGGGCGGTAACCATTCCCAATTTTATCCAAAATCTTCAGTTCTAACTCTTTCCTTAGCCATTGCTCGAGTATCTAAGTTAAAGAATGGTAACAAAGATAGGGTGCCAGGCTCTAAGTCTCAACGTAGCATCAACAGTACTCGAACAAATCCTTTTTGCCAGAAATATGGCAGAAACCATCAGGGTGTCTGGAAAGTTAGCAGTGATCTATGTTTCGGGTATGGCAAGCCAGACCATAGAATCAAAGATTGTCCTCAGTCAGGTTCATAGGTTCAGTACAACCATCCTTTAGCTCAGTTTGGTTGCCCAAATCAATAGGGTGCCACTTCCAATGCTACCAGTAAGTAGTGCCCAAACAGGCTTTATGCACTTCAGTCCAGACAAGATCAGGAAAGTTCTCTTGATGTGGTCACTGGTACATTACATATCTTCCATTTACATGTTTATTCCTTATTAGATCCAGGAGCTTCTTTGTCCTTTGTAACTCCTTAATGTAGCAGTCAACTTTAAAGTCAGATTAGAAATCTTAATAGAGCCTTTCTTAGTGTTTACCCTAGTAGGTCAGTCTATCATAGCCCAGTAGGTATACATGAACTATCCGATTATGATATCTCAGAAAGTCACTATAGCAAACTTAGTAGAGTTAGAGATGGTGAATTTCAACGTCATTCTCAGTATGGATTGGATCTATTCATGCTATGCCTCAGTTGACTATAGAAACAAAATTGTTCATTTTCAGTTTCCAAATGAACCAGTCCTTGAATAAGAGGTAGTACTACAACGCTTAAGGGTCAGTTGATTTCGTACCTTAGAGCGAGAAAAATGATATCCAAGGAGTGTGTCTATCATCTTGTGTGAGTCAAAGAATCTATTTCAGAGACTCCTAGTATTGAGTCAATTCCAGTAGTAAATGAATTCTCAGATGTGTTTCTCAAAGATCTTCCCAGAGTTCCTCCTAAAAGTGAAATCGACTTCGGAATATACCTTCTTCCATACACTGAACCTATATGTATTCCGCCATATAGAATGACACCATCTAAACTTAGAGAGTTAAAAGAATAGTTAAAGGACCTATGAGACAAGGGATTTATCAGACCCAGCATTTACCTGTGGGGCGCACCAATCTTATTCGTGCATAAGAAAGATGATTTACTCAGAATGTGTATAGACTACCGTCAGTTGAACAAAGTTACAGTCAAGAACAAGTACCCACTTCCCTGAATTGATGACTTGTTTGACCAACTTTAGGTTTCCAGTTATTTTTCTAAGATAGACCTCAGATCAGGCTATCATCAGCTCAGAGTAAAAGAATGTGGCATTCCGAACCCAGTATGGTAACTTCGAGTTTCTAGTCATGTCCTTTGGTCATACAAATGCCCCAGTAGCCTTCATGGACTAAATGAATCATGTGTTTAAGCAGTACTTGGACATGTTCATTATAATCTTCATTTTCCAGTGGTGAAGTGATAGTTCCCAATTGGCATTTTCCAGTGGGGTACGGCGATTCTCCTGCGTCGTGCTAATGCCCATTTTCTGAATTGTCACTTTCTAGTGAGGCTTCACGATAATAGCGCATCGCACCAAAGTCAATTTCATAGTTGTCAATTTTTGAACAGTTTCAGCCAACTTCCAATGGCTCACTGTGATGCCACCACATCCCAGTGAAGGCTAAAATCAGGACTTTAGTGACAAAAAATTTAAATCCTTCTAAGGGTAAATTGGTCTTTTCCCATGGCCTTAATCAGTCTAAACATGTGATTTAACCCCTAATAACCTAACTAAGTCATTATTCACTCAATTTTTAAAAAAAAATTGAAGATCATTCTCTCAATTAACAAAAACCCTAGCCTTCAAGAATCAAGAGCAATCTTCAAGAATTCCTCCAAGAAACTTCAAGAACTACTCTTCCCATGTATGTTAGGTGTTCATCCTTGGGTTTCTTTCACCCATGGAGCCCAAGAATCCTTTTTTTTTAATACAAGATTTAGATTCCATAAATTACATATGTGAGTTGGATTGTGTTCATGTGTGTATTGTTATATGGTCATCAATCCATGATTAATTATAGGTTTCATGAAATTAAAATAGCATGTGTGATGAATTATGCAATTTTCATGTTAAATCCTTGAATTTACAAGTTGAATGTTGTAGCTATGATATTTGTATATGTTTATTGTTATGTGAAATAATCATGCTCCCTAAGTGTTTGTTAGAATGCCTATGTGAATTGAATAGCGCAAGCATGACAAGTTAGTATGTGTTCCCATTCATGTACAAGTTCATGCCTTGCAAGTTTTTGACAAAATGTCCCAATGAATGAATCATGACTAAGTGACTAGCTAGTATGCTTTTAAGATCATGCCATGCATTACTTTCAATGTTATCGAGTCCTAGGGATATTTAATACCTGAAATATAGTTGTTTGATTAGAACTACAATCGCTACAGCATAGTCTCAATAATGTCACGAATAGTAGTACTCAATCAGTTACAGAAATCAGTCAAACTCAGCTCAGTCCAGTCAGTTTAATAATCAGTATTATTTAGCTGGGAGTAGGATTCAGCATCAAACTAAATAGGATTCAGCATTGAGCGAACCCAAGGATGGGGTCTCACCTATCAGTAGAGGGTGTGATCCTTAGTAGTAGTCCTTGCATTCCAGAACTACGTAGCCATCGTAGGTTGAGATATCAAACTGCCAGTTAAGGATTGATATGGTGTTTACCTAACAGTTGAGGGTAATACCATTCTCATCAGGGAACCTGCTAGTAGAAGGTGACCCTTAGTCCTTCAAGAAGATCTTTCAGTGGATCCACAGAGCCAGTATCTATACCCATGGCATGGTATTGATACCCTTTCAACTGGGGTTACAAGTTGGACCCTAATCAATTTAAAGAGGGGCATTTCGGTTAGATGATTATCTCCCATAGTTTCAGTCTTTAGTATAGAACTCAGTTTAGTTCTACAGAATCAGAACAGTCAAAAATAGTCCCCCAGTTATCAGTAAATCAGTTATCAGTAATCTCAAATATTAGTTACTCAGTTATCAGTACTCAGTTCTTAGTTTCAGTATAAATCTTAGACACGGTATATATATGTATATGCACAGTATTGCATAATCAGTGATTACAGTAGCTACAGTTATCCATGTACTCTTATTAAGTTATATTTATATAACTCAGTCAGTTATTCTTCATCCATATAAACCCATGCAATTTAGTCTTACCTTATCTAGCATACCAGTACATTCCACGTACTGATCACATACTCTTTTCTTGCTCTATGATGTATCATATCATAGGTTCGGACGCTCAGATTCCTGATTGGGCTTAGCCAGATTCAGTTAAAAGCAGCAGATTCAGTAGTGAGTCCTTATCTATTGAGACTATTCTTTTATTTCAGCATTATAGTATATTCAGTATTTTATCATTCGGAGTTAGTTGGGGGTTTATCCCATCAACTCCACGTTCTGACAGCTCAATTAGAGGCTTTTCAGACTAGACTAGTTCGGACAGTATCCAATTTTCAGATATTATTATCAGTTGCTATATTTATCAGTATTCAGATTATGAAGCTTATGACATTTCAGCCTAACTTCCGCATTATTTCAGTATTATTATTCAGTGCTCACAGCAGGTACCAGTTTTGAGTTAGCTTATGATCCTTCAAGGTCGTAAGCACCGTATGGAATCTAGGGTGCAGACCCGGGGCATTACATCAACGCACTATCATTCTCAGAATCTACAACCAGAAAGCTAATGAAAAAATACAGTCTAATTAAAAAAATGCATCATAACCCAATAAATTATTGAATGTATAATATATATATATATATATATATATATATATTAATTATTTATAGAAATCCCTATACATATCAGTTACATGTATTAGTAGTTCCAATACATAGGTATATGCATATGTTGAGGGGGTTAAAAAGGAAGACTAATACCAGCACCATCAAGTATGCTTGCCGATAGAGAAGTTCTTTTGTATGGACTGCTTAAATGGACACCATCAACAACTACAACAGGTCGGCAAAATTGGAAACCCCTTATCATGGGATTTAAGACAATTAACAAGTATTTAAACTCATTATCTACTGCCTTATGCATCCTAATGTGGGAGTCAGGATACACTTTGCTTAGCATATACACATATCAAAGTATTTTTTGATACCCATCAGTTGGACCACCTATAAGCATCATTATTGCCCTCGTTTTTGTGCGTCATGCCTTCATGTAGTTAATATCAACTCCATAAACGACCTTTATCTCTTCAATTATATCGGTCGATGTGTGTATTCTCTAGTGATTAACTAATTTTAGTGTTGTAAATTCACTCACAAAAGTTGTTGTAGCAATCAAAGTTTTCAGTAATCTATCACTAAGTCGGCAAGTATGTTCGAAATTAAATCGCCGAATCACAAAAACATCTAATTCATTCATACAAGATGCCTTGAGGATCCATTTTCAATCTTTGTTACGATAGTGAAGGACATAGCTACATCAAATATAAATAGGAAAATAAGTATGATAACATAGATATAAAATTCATGTAAGAAAAAATGTATTATAACAAAGATATAAAATGTATGACCAGATTTCTCATACATTTGTTTGTATGTATGATAAGTTACCATACAATAGTGTTTCCATTTTTTAAAGATACTGAATTTTATAAGAAAATTTTGGTCAATTTAGATATGCCAACCTTCCTATGCACAATATACTTATGAATGAATAGTCCAATACATATCGTATGCTTAAACTAGAGTTGGTATTTAACGTTTGTTAAAGTATAAGGAGTTAAAATACATAATTCATTAGAGTAACGACAGTGACCCAACTCTAAAGGTAAATCTGTTTAACCTAAAACAACCAACTCTTCCTATACATATGTGTTCAACGTATAATCTAATACGATACATATCAGTAAGAACTTAATTAACATAAAAACAAATAAGAAAAGTTGTATTCACGTTTTGTTAACTTACAAAAAAACTTTAACCATTCAAAAATTTTAAAACTACCGTAGGTTCATCCTTTGTTTGTCAAATCGTTTAGCTTTGATGTTGAAGCCATACACTGATGCATATTTCGTCATTACCACAACCAGAGTAGCTTTATCCTTGTAAAGCTGATCGGCCTTTATTTATGTGTTTTTGCAATCAGTAATAAAGTTTTTCACTTCAAATTCTGAAACGTATAATGAATACTGATTTTGTGTTTCAACTACTGTTAATACAAGAACATCAGATTCAGTTCCTTCAATACTAAGAACAACTCCAGTTTCAAGATCAAACTCTATCTCTTTATTTGACTTGCCAAACGCTGAAATACACAAAGGATAATTGACAAATCCTGGTAAACTTTTCTTCAACTCAGAATAAACTCTCAGTCTATTATCGTTCCTTATAATAATTGGAGTGAAATTACCGTTAACAATGCACTTTACTTCAGTTTTTTTTCGACCTTCATCAATATCTAATTCCGTAGCAAACGTTGAGATCAATTTCAAGAATGTTATAATTTCTAAAACAACAAGACCATCACTTTTGTATTGTTCATATAGAATTTTAGACTGCCAAGAATCTAAATGCCTCAACAATATAGCGATGTTCATATTGATGTTGACAGACGAAAGAAAGCAGAATGTTTAGGATTTTTTCCAATTCGAATTCCAAATTGCAATTCCAAGAAAAAAATCACAATTCGAAGAAAAAAATTATTGTGTTTACTATTTTTAAGCCTCCACAAAATCAATATAAATAATTATTGTTGTTAATTATGTGAGATAACTATGGTACCTAATTTTATTTCCTTAATTTTATAGAAAAAGATTTACCTCATACATTGTACTTACGTATAAGGTATAGAAATATGTATATATATTTTTTCAAATCTGGGAAAAAGAAACTAAAGCTGACATCCTATATAATTACTTTTATCAAACATGAGATTTATATTGTTTAGACTTTATGTAATTTATCCAAATATAAAGTTGTACATAGTAAACAAAAGCTAAATTTAATAATGGACCCGAGTGACTAATAAATTAGCAAAGTATAAATTAGAGTCGGCCACAGATTGCAGTTGTACAATTAGACTTTAGGTACAATACTACACGACAACCCTTATTTTAACTTTTTGACAATTTATTTTAACTTATTGATTATTAATATAAAAAAAATATATGATCAGAACCCCTTCTTTTGAATATATGCTGCTATTTCATTTATTTTGCAAAAAAATTTTAAAACAAATTTCATTAGAATAAACATTTTCATCTTTCGATTTCTATAAACAACATTCTACTAAACTCGTTTTTCTTTTTTTTTCTGATAATGAGCCATCACCTCCGCCCCCAAATCCACATGACTACTCAAATACTATCAGGACCTATGCTAATAAGCATTCAAGGTGAGTTGTGAATATGTAAATTAAGGGAAAAAAGAATCATTTTAGGTGTTATTTGCCAATATCTGCGTGGTTCTAGAAATTAATTGATTTTGCTAACTTAAATGAAAATGAAAAGTGTTATATCAGATGCTGAAAAGTCGAGCAACTCAAAATACTTGTCTTAACAAACGGAAATGAAATGCCAACAAATGAACATACGCTTTGTCCTAATTTGATGATTATTTTTGCCCTGTTCAATAATTAAAGTCATATTAAAGTACTTTTATTATTTTAGTGTTTAATCTTAATTTTGACACTATTATAAATGATTTTAACATGGAAAAATGAAAACAAATCATTTTTAAAGAAACTTTTTAAAATCATTTAATGATCAATAGCACTTAAAGGACAAATTATTCCGATTATAATATTTTATATTAATATTGAGAAAATATATTATTACCCTACAGAAGTAAGATCAATATTTCAAGAAGATACTTGAACTTTGTGAGACTTCTATTTACCGATAAACAAGTTTGAATTGGTATTACTACATCAGGTTTTTGTTAGTTAGCATGGAGAGTACATTCACTTTTAAAGAGACTGAAAAATTAAAAAATATATATATATTTTTATAAGTTTCTTTTTATAAAATACGTTGTTAATTTTGTTCATTTTTTTTTAGAAAATTGAAGGAAAGGTGTCATTTAAGTCTTGAATGAAGGATTGGTGACATTGACCAACATAAAGGGTCAAAAATAATTAGAAAACTTAATTAAGTTAATTGTGGATTTGATTAATATTTTAAAAACTTTCTAATTTTTTCAAAAATACAAATCAACCCACACCCCCTGTCCTCTCCAAAGCAACCGTCTCTCTCCTCTCTCTCTTTCGACAATTTCTCCCAACCAACGGTTCTACAAATTTCTCCTTTCAATCCCCAGCGACTTCAACCTCTGACGACAAATAGTTGGGCTTCGAGTTTCTTTTTTACTTTCAACCGTCAATCGACGTGACAACCTTGCTCTCCAGCCACAACAACTTTGAATCCTTCATCGTCCCTTTTCTTCTTTCACAGGTAAAAAATTATGGCCTTTTTAGTTTTGAAGAAAACGAGGAACTTGAGCCAACTTCTCTTCTAGTATTGGTTAACAATTTTAATATTTGTTGCTTTAATTTGAAATACGGTCTGAATAAAATCCTAATTTTTGGCATTTTTTCTCTTCTCTTTTCGGAGTGAAATATGATTTTTTGTCATTTGTTGTGTTTTTTGAAGTTTGATTTTTGTTGTTTATGTTTGTACAAACAAAACAACGATGTTGGTATTTTTGGTGTTGTGCCCATTGCTGGGTTGGTTTATTCTTGTTCTTGGTAAAAATGTTGATATTGTTGTTGTTATATTGAACAAAATAATTCTACTATTTTCTTCTACAATAGAGTAACATTCTGTTGCAACAGATTAACCTTTTGATGCAACAGATTTACTATCTGATATAACAGATTAACTATCTGATGCAACAGATTTACCATCGGATGCAACAGAGGAACCATTATATTAAAAATCTGATGCAACAAATTTACCATCGGATTAAAAATTTGATGTAACAGATTAACCATATAATGCAATTGATTAATCATTTGATGGAACAGATTTACCATCGGATGCAACTGAGGAACCATCCGATTAAAAATCTAATGTAACAGATTTATTTGATGCAATGGAGGAACCATCGAATTAAAAATCTAATTCAATAGTTTAATTATTTGATGCAATAGATGAGCCTTCTGTTGGATAATCCTATCAACTATTCCATCAGGACATGTCCAAGACTTGATTTTTCCAACTGATCATTCATTTGTCGCGATAGTCGACCCTTCTATTGGAAGAAATCTAAACAATATTGACCGTTGATAACGGTACCAAAGATCACTCATATGTTGCAATAGATATGTGATTTGTTGCACAGATCAGATATCTATTTCAATAGATAAGTAATCTATTTTTATTATTACAATAGATTATTCATCCGTTGCAATGGGTTAGTTATATGTTGCAATAGATCACTCATATATTGCAATAGATGTGTAATCTATTGTACAGTAATATGTTGAAACAAATTACTTATCCATTGCAATAGGTTAGTTATATGCTGCAATAGATAACCTACCTGGTGCAACAGATGTGTGATCTGTTGGAACTGTTATTTTACTATTGTACATGTTAGATATACCGTTATCTTTTTTTAACGATGCATTAATCAATTATAATCTATTTTATATTTCTGTTATTTTTACATTATATGGCTCCCAAAAAAAAAGAAACCAAATCAAGTCCAAGTAAAGAAAAACGTGAAACAACTAGGCTACATCCACCACTGTATGATCTTGCTTTACAAGTGGTATCTCAATCAGAAGTAGAAGGAGGAATGTTTCGAAAGATATGATCCAAATGCTAATAACCCTTCAACTAAAGAGTTGGTCAAAACCTTCAGCATTGATAGTTATCCTATGAGAATGTAGTGCGATGTTGCCATGATTTAACGGATGATTTGTGGTTAAGTCAGTCATGGGAAAATCTTTCGACGCCTTCAGAAAAATACTTTGAGAACAAAATTTGGATGCTTGTTTTAAGAAAGCTGCCTTGGGCAATATCTTGATTTGTTAGAGGACAACAATGCTTATTTCCAAATGAAAATGGTATATGATCTTCTCAAGCGTAGGTTTATGTATGAAAACAAAGATAAGATGGATGAGGTATGGATAAATTACTATAGCATGCCTGTTTATTTTGGTTCGAAGGATTTTTTCATTGTTACTAGACTAAAATGTTGTCCTCTTTCTCCTTCACAAGTTATACCTATTCTAACCCAAAAAAACACCTCGAATACCCCAAAAAGGAAAATGAAAGTTAAGTTATCGTGAAGACTTGGTGACCCTTGTTATTCCAAGCTTCAAAAACAAAAATTTGATAAAAGCATTAAAGGGTAAAAGACTTTCAAAAAAAGTACACGCAATCATTATGCTTGATTTGGTTTGTACATAATATTCTTTGGGAGAGATACGTTAACAACAATATACCACTTGGTTTAATAAAGCTCTTCAAGGATCTTGAGGAATTTAACATCTATCCTTGAGGTTATGAAAGCTGCAAAATGACTGTCAAATATTTGTTGACTCCATTAATGCTAAATACAGTCAACTTATATGGATTTACATGAGCTTTCATGATAAATGTTTCTTTTATTATGATATGATTCATTTTTTTACTCAATAATGCTTTTGATTTATAGGTGTTATATTATAGGCTTGGGTGTTTGGAGTCATTCCTTATTTGAGACAACAATTGAACTACCAAGAAGAAGTTTTCTATCCATGAATCCTAAGATGGCTGTCGGTCAAAACTGATAAAAATGTAAAATTTTTTGATCGCTTCAATCCCCGAAGGACGCAGTAAGTCTAATTCTAATTAAGTTTTTATTTTAGTTACTGATTTTTTTGAATGATCTAATAATCATTCTAACATATGTACTAATTTACGTTAGATTGTGCATCTGTCGCTTGATCTAACCAATCGAGAGTTGAAAATATCATTTTTTCCTACTTTACAGTCTATGCAAACTTTATCGGATCCAAAGGTCATTGACAGAATAAAAAAAATTGGTTGGAGCAATAACCATCACAAGAAAAATAATTTTGGAGGGTGGACTTGTTATTATTGTTGATGGGAGTGGTGGTGGTGCTGTTGTTGGGGCTAATGATGCTCCTCTTAGAGCTTTTGAAACAACAAACCATTATGATTATGATCATACTGGTTATACAGATTTTGCCCCATCTAGCAAATGTTCTACATGCAAATGTCAGTACTACAAGGCGAAACATGATGGAGTGATTAATACTATTAATACATTAACTACTTTTATAAAGGAATTAACATTTATGAGGGGTGTCTTCCATCGAAGAGGATTTCATATCCTTTACTCCACTAGACATTAAGGTGGCCAAGAGGAGAAGGAAAGAAATTTCCAAGGCATCATCAAACATCAAAAAAAGCAAAATTGCAACTCCTCTGTCTTTGTCTTGCACCTTTGATCAATGTATAAGGGCATAATAGAGCAGCATGAGCTGAAGAAGGTGAATGTATATTATCTGTTCTAACAAACAAACAAATATTTATCTTTTTCAACAGATGACATCTGTTGAAAATTATCAAATAGATATATACATCTATTGCAATAGTTGTCTAACATGTTATATAAGATGCATTATCTGTTGCAATATTTGTCTAACCAGTTACATATAACATATATTCGTCTGTTTCAGCAAATCAAACAGGTCTTCGTAATATTTTAATTTGTACCAACAAATGAGTAATATGTTGCAACAGATGGGTCATTATTGAAAATTATCATAGAACTCTTTTTTACCTGTTCAAATTTGTCCTAAGAGAAGATCTATCTATTGCAATAGGTAGATAATTTATTGTACATCTATGATCAGCATTGAGAATTTTAGCTTTCTAGGTAGATGTCACAGTAGAAACTACTGTTGAACAACATAATATCACAGTTGATAATCCATCAACTGCTTCCAAAGAAGAAGAAAAAGTGAAGCTTATTAGTTCTAGAAAATAAATGAATTACCCATTTTGAAGGGTTCAAAATCTCAAATGAGGCTCCAAAAAAACTAACAAAGTTGATCAACGACTATTCAGAATGGATTACCTATGGGTTTTTAAAGCATTATGTCGGCCGGCACATAAATCATTTATAAAGATAATGATTTATACAATTTTTGTTGTAAAAATATGACATTAACACATATAAATTATGTATAAAACAAAATGATGAACACTATAAAGTGAACGAATCGGGTCTTGATTCGATATGTTCGACTTTATTATTGCACATCACAGAATGAAGGATTGGCTACATTTGATGTCATAGCCCTAAATTTTCTGGAATGATGAGGTTTAAATATCATACATATTACTATTAATTAATGCTTTATTTAATTATGTCTATGTATTAATTTTATTATCACGTAATCTAAAATGTTTGATAATATGTGCAGCACATCGATGTTATTTTTTACTACCTCTAAAAGAAGGTCAAGTTGCAAACACAAGAACAATATAGATACATGACAAGCAGTTGTCTGTACGAAGTTCACATCAATAGTGCCTCCAATAGATATTGTCAACAACATTCGGAAGTTTCTTGAATTGAGGAATGCTTAATCAACATCATCAAAGGTTTTAGCATTTCATCTTGCTTACCTTGGCATTTGGTCGATGAAGTGTACATCCCAATTAATTGTGGTGATGAATTCCATTGGGTGGTGGTTGTTGTCGTTCTAAAAGAGAGACGCATCCGAGTTTATAACTTGATGTCAGTAAGGATACATTTCGGGCTGTCATCTAAGACAAAAGCTAGCCAAAATATTGCCTACTTACCTTGATATAAGTGACTTTTTGGACCAAAAGGTTCGTACTAATTGATCGACGATTGAAGCATACCGGGATAAAATGGATAATCCATTTGATGTAGAATATGCTGAAGGAATTGCTCAACAACCCATTGGTAGCCTGTAAGTATCATGATTTAGTTTCATTTCATAAATTTCACAACGCTTACATTAATTGCAAGATATGAATTATCTGATTTTTACAAATGTAGGAATTGTGGTGCTTTTGTTGTCGCTTACGCTGAGTATTTGAGCGAGGGATTACATGTACTAAATTATGGAGTTGACACCGGATTACCATAAAAGATATTCTACTCTTTTATGGAAATACAGAAAACCAAAAGCTCAGAAAGTGTACGCACATGACAAAAGATCCACGATGACTAAAGCCAAATTCCATAGCACCGGATGAAGAACAACTTGTCCATGTTGAGTAGATCATCTGTACCCATAATAATTTTTTTTACATTTTATTTATTTATTGAGTTATTTCATGTAGCTTCTGTAGGTTTGATTTATTTTATGTTATCTATTAATTTAATTTTATCCTTAAATTTAAACTTATTAATTAAAATAGAATACTAAATTTAAATATCACAACAGATAATACATCTATTGCAATAGATAATTGATTTGTTGTGTCATAAAAAATATTTTTTAGAAATTATCAAACAGATTAAGATATATATTGCAACATGTAGGTCGTCTGTTGGAAATTATCAAACAGGTTTTCCTACTTTTTTGATTTGGTCCAATAGATTACCTATCAGTTACAACAGATAGACTATATGTTGCAATATATTGTATATCTATTGGGACAAATAGACTTAGTATATCTGCATAATGGAACAGATGTCCAACCTATTGCAACAGATAATCAATCTTCCAGAGCAGATAGACTATCTGTTATAATAAATAGATAATTTTTTGCATTATAAAAATTCAACTTTCATCAAACATAAAAAATTGCCACTACATGTAAAGTGAAGTGGCTTGAAATAAAAAATTATTATGTTGTTTGTGTTTTTACATCTAATTCTTTATACATAGGCTCCAAGCGTCCAGTTAGTACCCTATAAGTCCATACCTCTTGCATGTTTGCCACAGTATTGTCCATAAAGAGGTCGTTGGGTCAACCATTTCTATGTCGGTCAGTAAACATTTAATGCGTGCAAGCGTGTACGGCCCGCACACCGCACTGGTTTTATTTTTTGAAAGGTACATGTCCTTGTTTCGACCTTCAAAATCCTATGTTTTCTTCATCAATACTTCCACTGAAAAATGATCCATCAATTTACTCTGCCTTAACAAGTTGGGTAACAACTCCAATAGTGGTTGCATATGAGTAAAAAAAATGGCATCATCGAAGATAGCTAAGTTGCATTCATAAACCTTAATCTTTCCCTCCTAGAGTAGTATCTCAACAGCCAGAAAATGTTTGACGTCCACATTCATGACTGCGAGAATTTTCTTTGTCTTGGTCCAGATCTTGTCTTATGAATATGGCCTCTTCCCTGTAACATAGTTAATAATAACTTCATCCCATTAGAACCTAGAAACTAACAAATCAAATCTCGATCCACTGGGAGTTGATGCTAGCATAATGGGCTGATTATACCTATCCTTGAAATTGTTGTAGAAGTTGAGGCCCATTATCCTATCGGCAGCATCATAAGAAACCATACGCTAATTGCCTACCCCTCATGAGGCCAATAATTTTATCAACATACTGTGATATAAGAAGATAATTTTTAAATAGGTTAGTAATTGTAAAGAAGAAAAACATAGTGGAAAGATGCAACGAATAGTCCATTTGTTGTAGAGGGTTCTCTGAATCTGTTTACATATTACCTTGCTAACGTAACTTATACAACAGATGGGTAATCTGTTGTAAAAGAACCACCACCAGTTGCACCAGAATACCCAGTTGTTGCTACAGATGACACATCTGTTGCGTACCTTCTTCTTCATGAAGTAGATTAGAAGGCTAGGTTAGGAAAAGTAAACTTCCCTTGTCCACGTACCACGTACCCATATTTGTCATATTCTTATAGTCTTAGGAGGATAAGGTATGCATGGTGTAATCTTATGCAGGTTGCTTAGCATTCATGGTCCTTCACAGATCCCCCTTCTCTTTGGCGCCAAGTTTTCCGTATATGTCCACCTTCTTCAATGGCCCCTGAACTTCAACAACTTTTGGAGAGGAAGGAGTTGCAATTTTTTTGGTTTTGGATTGGAGAGTATTTGGCTAATTGCTATTTTCTTCCTCCTAACCGCCACTGTAGGAGTGTATGGCTCCCTCACCTTCTTGGATAGTATGACACCCCTCTTGGATAGCAATAGCCTTTAATTTTTCAAAAATTTTATCATGTATGTCCTTGAGCTCTTTGCATTTGCAATGAGAACATAAGAGTGAATAGGGGTTAAAGGGACCACTATAAGGGTGAGAGAGATCGGTGTAAGGGTGAAAGGGACCTGTGTAAGGGATGATTTCAAACATATTTGTTTTTTCTTGAGCATCAACATGCTCATCGTCATGACTGGAAGCAGCAGCATAGTTGCTACAAACATCAACAACTCTACCAGTAACACCCCCAGAAGAAGAACCCGAATCTATTGCAGTAGGTTGGTCATGAAAAGTCTCAATATTAGGCTGACCTTGCTTAACTTCTTTTCTTATGGATGTTGCTCTAGCCAATTTCTTGTGTATTAACTCCATCGTTAGGTCTTCTATTGTATCAATAAGACCTAGAGTAATAAAAGAAGTCATCCCTAACTCCTGCTCAGTCAGCAGGATCCATGGAGGCATAACCTATAAAAAATAAAAGTACATTTAAATCATATAATAATTTGGGGTCAGTTGGCTTACATGTTAACACAGACAACTTATGGAATAGATTATGTATTTGTCATAACAGGTGATCTGTATGTCAGAACATATTAACATTATGTTGCATCAGATTACCCATCTGTTGCACTAGTTGCAGTAGATGGGTAATTTGTTGCTACAGATGACCCATCTGTCGCAACAATTAGCATATTTATTTCAATATCTTTCTGTAAGTCAAATTATTTTACTTGAAAGAAGATATACTGCATCCTCCATAGGGTTAAACATATCAGCCTCCTTAATTCATATGTTCCTCTTTGCAGCCAACCACCTAAGGATCCTTGGATGAGAAATCTCATCCGGGTAATCCTTGACCTGCTTTCGGAGGGGTGGAATGGCTTCAAATGCACATGCCTAAAAAATATAAACAGGAAGCAAGCACAAAAAAAGTTATAATAATTATTCAATATAAATTAATGAATGAGTAAGCAAATAGTGATTAAATTTACCATGAAAACCCAAGGAAAGCTGTATAATGTGATAGGCTTTGGGGATAGGTTTGTCAGTAAATATTTGATAGTCAAGTTATAGTTGTCATATCCCTAGGGATAATAGTTGAATTTCTTAAAATCCTCAGCAAGCACTAACAAATCATCTTCTATGACTATGTTGACGTCTCTTGCTAATATAACGGAATGGGCAAACCAAACTAAGCACAATTGTTCCATGTACTTATTTGGTATGGTTTTATCCTTGAGATCTTGTATCAACGTCATGTCTTTGTAGACGTCTATCAATTTCGAACAACCCATTTATTTTTTCCTTGCATTTGTTGGTTTTAGTGGGTGATCTCTTGGACCATGCCTTCTCTTAATTTGATGGTGGTGGTTTGGATGTCCTGCTTGCCTCGGACTTTTCTTAGGGTGTTTCCTTGATGAGAGATTCTTTTGGACAATCGCATCTTAATCCAGTTACTATGGCAAACTCTTTCAAGCCAAAATAAACTAGCATGGCTGTTCTAGATTTCATTTATCTTTTTTCCCCCTCCGTCGAATCTTTGCCATCCCCCACGTACTTGATCTTGCACTTGAGAAGACCATATACCATGATTATTTGGAAACGGGCAGCGTGGTCCTTAGGCATCTCAAGAAAGCATCCAAAGAAGTTCTTCTTAAAAAGTTTGTCTATGTTTTCATTCTTCATAGTATTCCTAAATTCATCAAAAGGTTTCCCCAACTGACATTTAAGTACAAGATCACCAATTAATTCTGCAAGGTCATCTATTGGCATCACAACTTGAAACCTATCAATACTAATAGTTTTGACAGGATCATGCTGGGATTTCAATCTTAATTCATGCTCCATTGGTGATGCATTATCATCATGTTGATCATCATCCTCTTTCTCACTTTTTACTTCTTTCTCTTTTTGTTTATCATCATGTTGATTAGCATCCTCTTTCTCGCTTTTTACTTCTTCCTCTTCTTGTTGATTTTCTTCTTCCTCCTCACTTTTATTTTCCGTATCAGCCTCTATATATTGTTCTCCACCTCCCTCAACATTATTTTCATAACTTTTCTTAGTTTTACTTTTCCCTGACTGAGATTGTTCAGGAAGTTTCTCCAAATTCATCTATACTCTAGCCTTTTTTGTTAGGTGGTCAGAAGTTGATCCACTTTCACTTTCTTTTCTTTTGGGAAGCATATTTTAACTACAAATAACAGAAAAATAAAAAATACATTACATTTGATGTCTGCATAATTTAAAAAAAGGTGCAAATTTAAAAAAAAAAATTAAACACCACATTACAAAAAAATATTTCAATGGATAACCATCAATTGTAATGGATAGGGAATCTGTTTAACGACTATTTAATATCTCCCAATAGATGTTCCGCCTGTTACAATAGATGGACCACCAAAACCACCACCAAGACCACCACCAAGACCACCAACACCATCACCAATGCCACCAAGACCACCAACATCACCACCAACACCACCACCAATGCCACAAATACCAATACCACCACCACCACCACCAATGCCACCAATACCCTTACCAAGACCACCAATTATACCAATACCAACACCAAGACCACCGACACCACCCACACTACCACCAATACCATCACCACCAACAATGCCACAAAAACCATCCAATACCGCGACAGTCAATAAAATATTGTGACAAAAACTAGGATTTTCAAGTGTTCTTCCTACATTTTTAGCATCAAAACTCAAAATTGTTAACCCATTCTCGGAGATAATACAACTAAAATTCTTCTTTTTCATCATTAACTAAAAAGCCCTAATTTTCAGAATAAAGAACAAATGTAGAACTCTTCTCAAACTCTGTTACCTATGAATATAGAGAAAATGATGGATACAAGCAAGAGTGAAGTTGAAAATAACAACTATGTGGACGAAAATGGGAAGAAAATTGATCTGTTTTAAAAGGTTGAGCAATATGTTGAGTAGTTATTGTCTGTATTATTGAGAGAGAAAGTAAAGAGCGAGCATTCTAGATTTGAAATAATGAAACATTTTTCAGCAAATGGATAGTTTGTATTTTTGAAAAGAATGAGAGATTTTAAAATTGTTAATTTGGTCCGAATTGATCTTAATTATTTTTTTAAAATAGATCATTTTTAACCGTTTCATCATAATAAATTGTATTAAGTTACGAAGCATTTCAACTCAAATTGATTGATTAGCGACTCAGGTCGGAAAGAGAGCAATACCAATATCATGTAATTACAAAGACTTAATTTAAATTGTAGTTGACCCTATGAACTCATCCCTAGTTCCAGCTAAATAAATTTAGGTATTAGCTTAATAATAAGTTAATACAAATCATTTCAACTCAGATTGATCGATTGGCGACTTAGGTCGGGAGGAACATAATACCAATATCATGCAATTGCAAAGATACAATTGAAATTTTAGTTGACCCTATGAACCAATCCCTAGTTCTAGGTAAATAAATTTAGGTATTAGCTCAATAATAAGTTAATATAAATAGTTTCAACTTAGATTAATCAATTGATGACTCAGGTAGAGAGAAACGCAATACCAATATCATGCAATTAGAAAGACTCAATTGAAGTTGTAGTTGACCCTAAAACTCATCCCTGGTTCGAGATAAATCAATTTAGGTATTATCTTAACAATAAGTTAATATGAGTCATTTCAACTCAGATTGATCGATTAGCAACTTAGGTAGGGAGAAATGCAATACCAACATCATGCAATTGCAAAGACTCAATTGAGATTGTAGTTGACCCATGAACCTATCCTTAGTTCTAGATAAATCAGTTTATGTATTAGCTCAATAATAAGTTAATATGAATCGTTTTAACTAAGATTGATCGATTGGTGACTCGGGCTGAGAGGAATGCAATACTAACACTATGTGATTGCAAAGACTCAATTGAAATTGTAGTTGACCCTATGAACTCATCATAAATCATCCCTAATTCTAGCCTAATGAATTTAGGTATTAGCTTGATAATAAGTTAATACAAATAATTTTGACTCAAATTAATTGATTGTGACTCAGGTCAGGAGTACCAACATCATGCAATTGCAAAGACTCAATTGAAATTGTAGTTGACCAGATAAATTAATTTATGTATTAGCTCAATAATAAGTTAATACAAATCATTTTGACTCAGATTGATCGATTGGTGACTCAGGTCGGGAGGAACGCAATATCAACATCATGCAATTGCAAAGACTCAATTAAAATTATAATTGACCCTATGAACTCATTCCTAGTTATAGCTATATAAATTTAGGTATTAGCTCAATAATAAGTTAATAAGAATTATTTTGACTCAAATTGATTGATTTGCGACTCAGGTTGGGAGAAACGCCATACCAACATTATGCAATTGCAAAGACTCAATTGAGATTGTAGTAGACCCTGTGATCTTATCCCCAGTTATAGCTAAATCAATTTATGTATTAGCGTACTAATAAGTTAATACAAATTATTTGACTCGGATTGATCGATTGGTTACTCAAGTCAGGAGGAACATAATACCAATATCATGCAATTACAAAGACTCAATTAAAATTATAGTTGACCCTATGAACTCATCCCTAGTTCTAGCTAAATTAATTTAGGAGAAATCTGTTGCAAAAGATTACCTTTCTATTGTAAATTATCAAATAGACATTTGCATCTGTTGCATAGATGACTGAGCTATTGAAAATTTTCAAAAAGATATTGATATCTGTTGCAACAAATTACCTATCTATTGTAAACTATCAAATAGATATTTGCATATGTTGTAACAGATGACTGAGCACAGATATTGATATCTGTTGCAACCGATTTCTATCTGTTGTAAATTATCAAATAGATATTTGCATCTGATGCGACAAATGATTGAGCTATTGGAAATTTTCAAACAGATATTGTTATTTTTTGCAATAGATGACATATCTGTTTGGATATCTTTTTTTATTTTAAAGCAATTTATTATCTTAAATAAAAAAAAGATAAAATAGTAAGGCGGTAAAAAATATTTCTTGGATAACTCAAAAATCTTCTCCTTTTTCCCTATCTTTTCTCCTTTTTCTTGTGAGGATCCTTTCGGATCTTAACCGATCTATATCTTTTCACGACTAAAATTACTGTTTTGATCTCCTTGTTTTTGACATTGCAGGTATGGTTCACTATTGCTCTTTCATTCTCGTCTTCTTCTTTGCAAGTTATTTAAATTTTTTATTTACATATGTTTTTTATTTAATTACCCATTACCCATATCCTATTGATTGAGAAGATTAAAAAAAGTAACTTTTAAGTCTTGAATGAACGAACCATTATTTTTATTAAAATATGCAAAAAAAAAGGTCACCTGTTGAGAGAACTTTATAAGCCTTGTTGGCAGTATCATTTTTTTGTATGTATTTTGTTTGTTTCTTTGTTGTTGATGTTGTTGGAACAAATGGTATTATTTTTTTGTTGTTGATATTGTTGTTGATGTTGTAACAGATGGAGTAACTGTTGGAACAAATCAAACCACTAGCAAGGCTGGTTTGATTTACTCCAATAGATGACCCATATGTTGTAACATGTCGTCCAGCTATTGCAACAGATGCATAGCCTGTTACAATAAATTACTCATCTTTTAAACAGATGTGGAATCTGTTGCAATAGATGGGTAATATATTGCAATAGATGGGCAATCTGTTGTAAGAGATGTTGCAACATATGGGTCAGTTATTGAACAAATGTTGAAATGTGTTGTATTTATTCAATTTTGCGTTACCTTTTTAAAAAATTATGCAGACATCAATTGTAATGTTATTTTTGTTCTTCTTTTTTTTAACATAATTATTTTTCTCTTGTTTGTAGATATAAGGAAGTGAAAATTGATCAACTTTTTCCCGATCAACACAAAAGGCTACAGTAAAGATGGGTTTGGAGGAATAAGATGCTTGCAGATGGAACCACTTCATATGTGGGAGGTATGTATTACTGATTATGTTATCATGAAAACACATATAGAGTGCACTGATTTTATGAATATTGTTTTTTACCGATAAGGCATTGATTATTCAAAAAAATAATCTACAATTTTATAGTTAAGTTTGATAGGTCTAAACTGATAAGGACGAGGAACCATGAAGATGGATCTGACACCCTGTTATGATTTAATTATAGTTGTTGTTCATATTTATGTGTAAAGCTTTCTGAAGGGATCAAGCTTTGGTGGCATTATAAAAAGATTCAATAATAATTGGACTGATTTTAAGGGTTCAATGGACTTTTGAAAGTCTTTCGAAGGGTCACACTGCTGCAATCAAGAACGGAAATCAATATAGTTATTGTCCTAGCCCAAATTTATATGGTTGGGTTGCTCAGGTTGATGATTACACGCCAGAAGGTGCGATAGGAGAATATCTGTGAGGGAAAAGGAGAGTTGATGAAGATTATATCATCTAAGACCTTATTAAAGAAAAAACACAGGGTACCAATGAATTTGTAGTGAATCTGGACGATGAAATTGATTTAAAACATGAGAAATCTAAATCAAGTGCAGATATGAAAGTGTATCCACAAATGAAAATCCGTCTGTCGTCTCTCTCAAATAAAAATAGTACAGCTGGACACTTTGCTAGGGAGCTGCCACTAGTTAGTGTGGTCAGAATGATCTCCTACCTAGAAAATAATAGAACACCAAGAAAGCAAATTTGCGGGCATCGAGGGTTGAAATAATGTACAGTAAACCAAGAAAACTTGCCCCAAGAACTTCTAAAGTTAAAATAACAAAGCAAGCCAAGACGGTAATTTTTGGATTTTAAATTGCATCCCAGGCCTTCTTGTTTATAGTTCTAATCAGGTCCACTGATATTGACCAGAATTGAGCCACAAATAAGATTGAAAAGTAGATTGAGTATATTTTCTTTGATAGAAATATGGATGTAATTGATTGTGTTTTCTTGTCTTAGCATGCTTTCAACATGTCTTGGAGAAGATCAGATGTTTGCTGTAGTATGTGAATCCCGTATATTTGCCAGAGCTCTTGAAAATTATCAAATAGATGGATATGTAAATTGCATCAGTGCTTTTGACATATTAGCAGCTAAGCATGGAAAGTACTAGTGTCTACACTCTAGCTTGTTCATCCCTTGTAGAATACTCTGACTTCAACATTTTTCTGAATTAATCAAGTTATCCAGTTTTTTCCTTTTCTCTTTGAAGTTGGTCAATAATTCTCGGTATCTTGATTCATCTTGAGCCAGGTATCTCCATTTCTTAACCATGAAGGGGAATTCATACTTGAGTTTACATTATTAAATCTGGATAACAGGATGAATCAAGATACCGGGAATAATTGACCAACTTCGAAAAGGACATGAAAAGTCTAGATAGCTTGATTAAATCACAAAAATATTAAAGTCAGAGTATATTAAAAGTGATGAACAAGCCAGATTCTAGACACTGGTGCTTTCCATGCTTAGCTGCTAATATGTCAAAAAGCACCGGTGCAATTTACATTTCCATCCATTAGATAATTTTTAAGAGCTCTGGTAACTGGACAGGATTCACATACTATAACAAGTATTTGATATTCTTCAAGATATGTTGAAAGCATACTAAGGAAATAAAGCACAATCAATTACATCCATATTACTAAGAAAGTAATTATACTCAATCTGTCTTTCAATCTTGTTTGTGGTTCTGATCAGGTCATTACCAGTGGACCTAATCAAAACCACAAACAAGGCATGGAATACAATTTAAAATTTAGAAATTGCCACCTTGGCCTTCTTCCTTATTTTAACTTTAGAAGTTCTTGGGGCAAGTTTTCATGATTTACTGTACATTATTTCAACCCTTGGTGCCTGCAAAGCTGCTTTCTTGGTGTTCTGTTATTTTTTCTTTTGTTATTTTACCAATAGATGATTATTCCGACCATGCTAACTAGTTGTAGTTTCCTAGCAAAGTGGCCAGTTGTACTATTTTTCTTTGAGAGAGATGGCAGACGGATTTTCATTACTGGATACACTTTCTTATTTGCACTTGATTCAGATTTCTCATGTTTAAGTCAATTTGATCGGAGAGATTTGCTAGATGCTCCTTTCTTACTACCCTATGTTTCCTCTTCAATTAGGTCTCAGATGATATAGTTTTTTATCAACTCCCCTTTCCCTCGCAGGTATTCTCCTACAGCTCCTTCTAGCATATAATCATTTTCTTGAACAATCCATCTATTTAAATTTGGGCTATGTGAATTTCTGTTGGTTTTTCATTCATATTTGTTGCAGTGGGAGGTTTCGAAGGCCTTTTCAGAGTCCAATGCACCCTTAAAGTTAAGTTCAATCGATAATAGATCTCTTCAATGACGTCAAATTGATCCCTTCTCAAAACTTGACACACATAAACATGAGCAACAAGCGTCATTAATTCGTAACAAGGTATCAGCACCATCTCCATGGCCCCTCGGCTTTGTCAATTCAAACCTATCAAACTTAACTGTACAATGCATGATCTTGTTTGAATGATTAATGCCTCATCGGTTAAAAACTACATTCACAAAATCATTGTACTTTATGTGTGTTGTCCCGATGACCTTATCACTAATACATAACTCCTACACATGAAATTGGATCCATCTATCTGCATGCACCTTATTCTTCCTAGCCCATCTACAGCTTAATTTGAATAAACAGATGACTAACCTGTTGCAACAGATGACACATCTGTTAAAATTATCAAACAATTATAGACATCTGTTACAACACATGATCAATCTGTTGCAGTATATTACTTATCTGTTGGAAATAATCAAATAGATATATACATCTGTTTCACTAGATTGTCATTATGTAGTAAACTATCAAACAGATAAAATATATTTTGTAACAGATTACCCATCTGTTAGATTTATTTAAAGCAATTTTCTTTTCTTTTCAAAATACAATAAAGATAAAATGTTGTATTTAGATCCATTTTCTTAATTTACATATTTGAAAAGTCATCTTTTTTATTTAATTAAGGAATGTAATTATACATAACTCCACTTCTAGATATGGCTGATCTGGATTCGAAAAAAGAGATTTTAAGCGACTCCTTGCGGGAACTTGAAAGGCAGATTTATGAACTCCGATAGGAGTTGGGCGCCATGAGAGCAAGGCTGAGGAGGGCCCTGCTGCTGCCAAATAATGATTAGCTAGTTGACAATAATAATAATAATAATAATAATAATAATAATAATAATAATAATAGTAATAATAATAATTAAGTTATATTTTTTCTTTTAGCGTATGTATTTTCTTTTATTATATCGAATCTACTTAAGGGAGGAACTAATGTATGTTTTATTTGTATTGTATATTTGTGTATAATGGATTCAAAAATCTATGTTTGGTCGACTTTGAATTTTTAATTCTTTCTGTCTGTTCCTTATTCTCAACATGTCAACGGTTGGATGTAGGGATTGAGCATTTGTGGCGACGGATGAACAGATGGTTAATCTGTTGTGACAGATAGATCATATGTTGCAACAGACGATTATTAATAAAATAGGGTTATTGTTATTGAGAGGGTGAAAAGTCATGACTTTTCGATTATTTAACATGAAAAATGATTTATAAATAAATAATAAGGAAATAAATGATAAACACAATTTATAACCATGAAAAGACGGTTATTTAATTTTAATAACTGATGTTAATATTAAATAGGCGACAAGTCTTGACTTATCACCATTTTTGTTTTAAAATTTATTTTTTTAATTTATTTATTATATAATAAAAAAATACCACTTTGGATTAATTAAGGTATATGATGATTGTTAAAAAAGAGATGAACAGTCATAACTTTTTGTCTAATACATTCAAATAAGATGATGAATCAAATTCCCGATCTATTGCGACTAATGAATCAACTGTTAGAAGAAATCAAAAAAGCTCCTTCAACAGATGTCGATTTGTTGCAACAGATGGTATTTTTGTTGCCACAGATGGGTTATCTGATGCAGCAGATACAACAGATATACAATCTGTTGCCACAACTCAATAAAAATGGTTATTATTTTATTAAAAAAATGGTTATTGAAAAGGTGAAAATTCTTTGATTATTTAATTGAGAAAAAGGTTATTTAAATTTAAGAACTAATTAATAATAATAAGCTCAAAAGTCATGACTTGTCACAATAATCAAAAATTCACCAGCTTGATTTAATTATGTCATTTCTTTCACAGAAAATAATAAATAAATAAATAAATAAATGATAAACACAATTTATAACCATAAAAAATGGTTATTTAATTTGAATAATTAATGTTAATATTAAATAGGTGACAAGTAGTAACTTTTCACCATTTTTTATTTTTAAATCTATTTTTAAATTTATATAATAAAAAAGTCACCAATTTGGATTAATGAAAGTATATGATGATTATTAAAAAAGATAGATTATATATTGCAATAGATAGATTATATGTTACAACAGATAGATTGTCTGTTGCAATAGATGGTCAATTTTTGCAATAGATGATATATTTGTTGTCACAGATGGGTTATTTGATGCAATAGATATACAATCGATTGCCACAACTCAACCAAAATGATTATTATTAAAAGAAACAGTTATTGAAAAGGTGAGAAGTCTTCAATTATTTAATTGAGAAAAAGTTATTTAAATTTAAGAACTAATTAATAATAATAAGCTAAAAAGTCATGACTTATAACAATAATAAAAAATTCAGCTTCTTTATTTAATTAAGTCATAACTTTTCACAGTAATCAAAAAGTCACCAGTTTGAATGTAATTAATAAAATGGAGGTGAATAGTCGTACCTTTTTGTCTAACTCAAGCAAATTCAATCCTCTATAAATAGGTCTCTCCTTACTCATTTATTTTACTACACTATTTATTTCTTACATCTTGTCTTTTATGTTACATCTCCAACCACTTTCTCTTCAAAGACCATATACCTTTTCCCTGATTCAAGTAATTTTTTTCTTTATTTTTGTGTAAATCTACCAAATTAGTAGTATACATTGTATTATATTTAGACTCTTTTCTTTACTTGTGTTTTCATATGGCTGATCCTATTTGGGACATTGCTATTCTGCGCGAAACCATCCGGGGAACTTCAGAGGTAGGTTAATGACCTGCAGTGGGAGTTGTGCGCTGTGAGAGCAAGGATGCTTCGAGAGATGCGCAGGTTGAAGAGGGTCGTGCTGCTGTCGGTTGACGATTTTTCGGTTGGCAATAATAATAATTAGGTTATGTTTTTTCTTTTAACACATGTTTTTTTATTTTTATTTATATCCAATCTACCTACCTAATGTATTTTATTTCTATTTAATGAAAAAATTATATTTCTATCTATTTCTTCTTCTCAACAAACATTCAACGATTGGACGTAAGGAATAATTTGTAATCCAGTGGAAATAGAAAGAGTTTTGAGTTCTTTCAACAGTCATACCATCTGTTGAAACATATTTGTTATCTATTGGGCTTGTGGCAGGAGTCGTTTTGTGTTGTTCCAAAAAGATTACACATTTGTTGCAAAAGATTATTCCAATATTGCAACAGATAATGCATCTGTTCCAACACATAACTAGTATATTGCAATAGATAACTCGTCTATTGCAACAGATAACTCATCTGTTGCAACAGATAACCCTTCTGTTGCAACAGATGATTTATCTGTTCAATTCATGTTACAGGCACTATATAGAACCATAAACATAAATCTAACATATGAGTCTTCCGTTGCAACAGAGGACTCATCTATCATAACAGATGAGTGATCTGTTTAAATAAATGGCTCTTATGTTAGATTCATGTATAGGTTTTATCTATTGTTGAAAAAAAAGTAGTAGCAGTGTAACAAGATGAAAAATTCAACTAATATTACAATTTTACTTACCAAAGTCACCTATGAAGTAATGTCAAAGTGACTTACGAAACAAAATTTGACCTAAAAAACTTTTCAAATACCACCAGTAGCCGTAAAAACAACAACAATGGTCAACAAGAAGAAGATGAAGATGATAATAAAGTAGAAGATGAAAATAATGAAGCAGAAGATGAATAAAGTAGCAGCAACAAAGAAAAACAAAAATTGTGAAGAGAGAAAAAAAGAACAACGGACGAGAAGAGAGAGAAACACATCTTTTTTTCCTCTGTTTCCTGTTATATTAACTAACATTTGGATCAAAGTGTAAGTTTAAAAACTTGTGAGATAATTTCAAACTTCTCCAACTTTCTTAATCCATAATAAAGTAATTGTCAACTCCACTCAATTATTAAGACTTGAGTCACCTACACCTCATTTTCAAACTCTTTTGTAACTTTTAACTGAATGCCCCTTCTTTATTCTTCAAAGGTGGTGCCACTATTTCTTTATCTCTGTCGCATCCCCTCTCTCCTTCCATTGCCACCATTTCTGTCACAACTGAATACACTCCAAAGTTTAATCTAAAATTCAAACGATTTTATAAAACCCTTTCGATTCCAAGATGTTTAGGAGGCATCATTTAATTTTTTTAATCGAAGTTTCGATATAATTCATTACAAATTTAGTGAATTGGTTGATTTTTTTCAAAGTATTCATTTTTTATTCTATTGAAGCTATAGAAAAGAAAAAGATTAATTAATTAATTCATTATATACCCTACACTTTAAATTTCCTTTGGAAAAAGGTAAATAATTTATTTTTAATTACTATTAATAACTCAATAAAATCTAACAAGTAACATGAAAAAAGTTCAAAATACTCTTTGTGGCAATGACCATGAGAGGGGAACTAGAAGGTTAGGTGAGAAGCAGGAGAAACAATAGGGGATGCAGGTAGGTGTGGGGTTGAAGTACGTGGAAGGGAGTGGGTGGGTTGTGGAAGTGAAAAAAGAAAAAAAAAGTAAATAATGTTGTAATTTAAAGACCGAATAATAAAACTTATTACACAGAAAGAAAAGACAAATAGAAAGAGATTTAAGTATATGCAAGGAAAAGAATAATATGAATAAGTTAGTAGTAGTATTTTATTGATCGTATATATTTTACATTAGAAGTAGGGGAATATATAGAGGCATTATATGCCTTGGAGGTATGGGTAAGCTTACAGTAAATGATCTCACATCGCCAATCACTTACTTGTTCCATAATAAAGTAAATGATGGGCAACCACTTACTTGTTCAAAGTAAGTGATGGGAAACCACTTGTTCACAACACTCTCCCTTGGATGCCCATGTTAAAAAGAATAAGATGTACATAGTTATTTGTAATACGCTTTGTTTTCTGCCTCATTAAAACCTTATCAAAAAAAATCCAGTGGGATAAAAACCTTGGTTAAGGAAAAATGAGTGCGGCACGTATTTACTCCCCCTGATAAAAACATCACTTAATATCTAGGAGATGAAGCATCCCTATCTTGTATCTCAACTTCTCAAAGGTTGATATTAACAATGCTTTGGTGAACATATCTGCTAGATATCACTTGAACAAACTTGTTAAACATCTATTTCACCTATTTTTTGAAGATCATGAGTAAAAAATAATTTTGGTGAAATATATTTTGTTCTGTCTCCTTTGATATATCCTCTTCTTAATTGAGATATTCATGCAACATTGTCTTCAAATAATATTATTGGAATATTTTATTTTTCAAAGTAAGGCCACATGTTTCCTGAATGTGTTGAGTTATTGACCTCAACCAGACGCATTCTCGACTTGCTTCAAGAATGACTATTATCTCTACATGATTTGAATATGTAGCAATCAGGGTTTGTTTTGTTGAACATCATGATATAGTTGTACCTCCACATGTAAAAAAGTAACCTATCTGAGATTGACCTTTACATGGGTCAGACAAATATACTGTGTCTGCATAACCAATTAATTATGAATCGAACTCATTTGAATAAAATAGTCTCATATCAATAGTTCCTCAGAGGTATCTGAATATATGCTTAATACTATTCCAATGTCTTCGTGTTGGGTAAGAACTAAATCTTGCTAATAAATTTACAACAAAAGATATATCTTGTTGTGAATTACTATCAAGATACATTAATTCCCCAAATGCACTAAGATATGATATTTCAGCACCAACAAGTTCTTCATTATTTTCATGAGATCGAAATGGATCTTTATAAATATCAAGTGATCGCACAACGATCGGGGTACTTAATGAATGTGCTTTATCCATATAAAATCTCTTTAAAATATTTTCAGTGTATGTGGATTGATGGAGAAAGATTCCATTCATAAAATGCTCAATTTATAGACCAAGATAAAATTGTCTTTCTAAGGTCTTTCATTTCAAATTTCTTTTTCAAATATTTTATTGTCTTTGAAAGCTCTTCAAGAGTTCCAATGATATTCAAGTCATCAACATGTACAACTATTATGACAAATTCAGATCTGGACCTTTTAATAAATACACAAGGACAGATTGAATCATTTTTATACCTTTCTTTCAATAGGTATTCACTAAGGCAATTATACTACATGTGGTCTGATTGTTTTAATCCGTATAAGGATTTCTGAAGCTTGATTGAACAATTTTCTTGAGAATTTTTATACTCATCAGGCATTTTGAATCCTTCAGGAATTTTCATATAAATATCACTGTCTAATGAACTATATAGATAGGCTGTGACAATGTCCATCAGATGCATATCAAGTTTTTCATGAACTGCCAAATTAATAAACTCCCTAAAGGTGATTGCATCAACCAATGGATAATATGTCTCCATATAATTAATGTCAGGTCTTTGCAAAAATTCTTGTTCTACAACTCGTGCTTTATATCTTATGACTTAATTTTTCTCATTTCATTTTCGCACAAAAACTCATTTGTACTCTACTAGCTTTATACCTTCAGGTGTTTGGACTTTAGGTCCAAAAACTTTGTGTTTTTCAAGCGAAGCCAATGCAATTTTGATTGCATAGTTCTATTTTGGCCAATCATTTCTCTGTCTATATTTTTTGACAGATTTTGATTTAAGATCCCCATCTTGTTGCATTATTTCATTAGCAGCATTATAAGCAAAAATATTGTCGACAATTATATCATTTTAATTCCATATTTTTCTTGATGAGACATAACTGACTGAGCTCTTTTTATTTTTATTATTTTCAGGTACCTGAACCTCTTATGAGATTTTATCAATTGTTATGTCTTGTTGCTCTTCTTGAGTAGTTTCCTTCATATTACGATTATTTTGATCATTTTCTCCTCTTCTTATCTACCACATTTTAAGTTTGATTTAGACTCATTTGTCCTACCGGAACATCAACTCGAGTGGGAGCATTAGCAGCTGGAATGTGAGATTTTGTAACTCTTGATAGGTTAGTGAATGCATCTGGCAGATGATTTGTAATATTTTGCAAATGAATTATCTTTTGAACTTCTAGTTCACATTTATTTGTATGAGGATCTAATAAAGATAATGATAATTCATTCCTGTTTATTATCTTTTTTCAATTGCTTATTTTCTCCCCCTAATGTTGGATATATTGTTTCATCAAAATAACAATTAGCAAATCTTGCCGTAAATAAATCTCAAGTCATAGGTTCCAAATATTTTATAATAGAAGGACATTCATATCCAACATATATCCCAAATATTCTTTGGAGACCCATTTTTGTGTGTTATGGTAGAGCAATTGAAACATATACCACACATCCAAAAATTCTTAGATGGGAAATATTCGGCTCTTGATCAAAAATCAACTGTAATGGGGATACTTTATGATAACTTGTGGGCCTTATTCGTACAAGAGCTGTTGCATGCAAAATATCATTACCCCATATCGAAATGAGAAATTTTGTTCTCATAAGCATTGCTGTGGCAATTAATTGGAGGCGTTTAATCAATGATTCTGCAAGACCATTTTGAGTATGAACATGGGCAACCGGATGTTCAATTTTTATTTCAATTGATGTACAATAATCATTAAAATTCTGGGATGTAAACTCATCAGCATTATTAAGACGAATTATCTTTATTGTATAATCTGAAAATTGTGCTCTTAACTTTATTATTTGAACAAGTAATCGCGCAAATGCCAAATTATGAGTTGATAATAAACATACATGCGACCATTTAGATGCATCTATTAAACCATATAATACTTAAATGGTCCATATGGAGGGTGAATAGGCCCACATATATCACCCTGTATACGTTCTAGAAATGCAGGGGATTCAATTCCTACTTTAATTGTTGATGGTATAGTAATTGATTTTCCTTGAGAACATACAACACAAGAGAATTCTTTAAATTGAAGAATCTTCTGGTTCTTTAATGAGTGACCATATGAATTCTCAATTATTTTGCGCATCATATTAGAACCGAGATGGCCCCAATCGGCCATACCAAATAATAAAATTATTTGAATTAGTAAACTTTTGATTTATTATGGCATGTGTTTCAATAGTGCTAATACTTGTATAGTATAAGCTAGAAGAAAGAGCGGGTAATTTTTCAAGTATATACTTGTTACCCGACATTACTGTAGTAATATAAAGATATTCAATCTTTTCATCATTTGTAATCTCAATATGATAGCCATTTTGACGAATGTCTTTGAAAATTAATAAGTTTCTTTGAGACTTACTACAATATATGCTTCATCAATTATCAAATTTGTTCCTCCGGTAAGTTATAAGTTTGCTTTTTCGGAGCCTTCAATTAATCTTTTTCTACCAAATATAGTATTAACATTGGCTTCTTTCATCACCAAATAAGAGAAATATTTCTTATCTTTTAAAATAGTATGTTTGGTAGCACTATCTACAAGACATATATCATTGTAATTGATTTTGAATCCAACTAATGATTGGAGAATTTTCATATTCTTCATAAAAAACATACTTCAAGAAATTTGAAAAAAATTAACATAAGAAATTGCAATAAAAAATATAAAAATTAAGAATACATAGTACTTTAATAAAATATATTTAGTAACAACAACATAATTGAAAATAAAAAGAAAACAATAACTTTCTTCATAAATTTTTTTTTTCAATAAGGTGATCAATTCTTTAATCAATATCCTCATAGAAATCTTCAGCTCTCAAATGGGTAATATCTGAGAGGCCTTTAAAGTCATCATCTTTGTAAGCAAGATTTGCCTCAATATCGTTATATGCATTTGATGGAGTTGCGTCATCACACTTTAAAAGGTCAAGTACGCTTCCACATTATTTTTTTTTTTAAGGAAAACTTGATAAAGTTTGACAAAATGATCAGGCGTATGTCAAGTACGTACCCAATGACCTTTCATAACATATTTGTGACAAATATTAACTTTACCCTTTGAAGGATTATTTTGAGAACCTTTAGTGTTCTCATGTTTATTTCCACCATTATGACGATAATTATTTCATCCTCTGCCACGTCCTCGCCCACGTCCACAACCATGGCCTTGACCACGACTGCGATAATAATTTTGCCTTATTTCAGGCTAATGATGCATTGTTACAACAATCTCTTTAGGGAATGGAGCAAATCCAGTGGAACGAGCTTCATGATTTTTCATTAACAAAGTATTATTCTGCTCTTCCACAAGTAGGCATGTAATCAATTCAGAATATTTCTTAAATCCCTTTTCACGATATTGTTGTTGTTGCATTACATTAGAAGCATGTAAAGTAGAAAAAAATTTCTCTAGTAAATCCTCATCAGTGATGGTTTCTCCATATAATCTTAATATTGAACTTACTTTATGAATAACAAAATTATACTCAACTACGATTTTAAAATCTTGAAATCGAAAGTGTATCCAATCATATTTAGCTTTTGATAATACTGTCAATTTTAGATGATGATATTGGTCCTTCAAGTTGGTCCATAATTCAAGTGGGTCTTTCATAGTTAAATATTCGATTTTTAATCCTTCGTGGAAGTGATTACGAAGAAAAATCATAATTTTTGCCTTATCTGAATTTGATGCGTTATTTTTTTTTGTTTAATAGTATCCCCAAAACCTCTAGCGTCAAGGTGAATTTCGACATCAAAGACCCATGATAAATAATTCTTTCTGGTAATGTCGAGTGTCACAATCTCAAGTTTCGATAAATTTGACATAATGAAACTATCATAAAAAGATTAATAAGTTAGATATAATGATATTTTCAAAAAATAAAATAACTATCCCAAATAAATTTAAATAGAATCATATATTGTTAATAAATTATTATCAAAAGTTGATTTCCTTTAGCAATTTGTATATTTTTTTTGTGTGTTTAGAATTTGAAAATAAAAAATTACATAATAAATACATACCTTATAAAGAATTTTGTATTGATAACATATTGTAATTTAAAGGCCGAATGATAAAACTTATTACAAGAAAAGAAAATAGAAATAGAAGAGATTTAAGTATACGTAAGGAAGAGAATAAGATGAGCAACTTAGTAGTAGTATAAATGACTTAAAAACGTGGTTTAGAGAGAGAAGCTCCCCCTTCTTTCTCACTGTAATCAAATTCCACCATGCCAATGAACAATCCTTCCACTGGTACAACCCCAAATCTCATCCCTCTAGAACCTTCTGATCCAAATCCGCAGCAAATGCCTTCTTTCAAATCAAAATTACTTGCCTCGGAAGTGGTATCGGACTTACAAATAGAGGATTGCATAGAACGATATGGTAGCAACAGACCCAAAGTTCCCATCCACGAGGGAGTTGAAATACTAAACAATGGTATAAAATCATCAACCTTTCCAAGGAAGATACGGCTAGGCTTTGCTCTCCGTGGAAAAATTCCTTGATCATTAAATTGTTGGGTAAGAAAGTCACCCACCAATATCTTCAAGACAAATTAGTATCATTATGGAAGTTCCCTGAAACTTTTCCCCTGATAGATCTTGGATTGGGATTCTTCATTGCTAAATTTGCCCAGCCTCACAGTGTCTCCCATGTTCTACAAAATGACCCTTGGTTCATCGGTGGTCGCTATCTCTCTACAAAGAATTGGTAAACTAATTTTGTGCCACAAAATGATAGTCACCTATTCAGCCATCTGGGTACGCCTTCCTCATTTACCAACCGAGTTCTATGACGCCATACTACTAAAAAAAATTGGTAACGCCATCGATAAGTTGCTGAAAGTTGATGCTTGCACAAGTGGAGCTCTACGTGGTCGATATGCTCGGCTATGTGTATAAATTTCAATGGATGAGCCATTCCTCAATACGATACAAATCGGCAGCCATACGCAAGAAATTCTATATGAGGGAGATGGTTACTTATGTACAGGTTGTGGTCGTTTTGGCCACGTCCGTAAGGACTGCTCCTATCATCAACAACCCCCCAGCAGACCCAACTACGATGGGCACCCGTGGTGTCTCTGATACTCCTCTCCCACCACAACAAGAATGGTAAATAGTTAAGTTTCTGCCAAGGAGGAGAAACCAGGCACAAGGGAAATCAACGATGCCCGATTTAATGACACCCCCCAATAATCCCACTCAGAATAATATAGTAAAGGTACATTCTCAACCAGATCCAGCTACAAGTACGCCTCCTCGTCCCTTTAATTTTACTGGTAGTTTTGCTAAGAGCTCTGAGCCAGCCCCTTCTAATCGCAAAGACTACTATACCATATATTCATAAGGATAGGAAAAGATGCACTCGCCCTTCTAATGGGGGACACTATAATAGATTTAATCTTTTAACGGCTGATAATAATTTTTCTTTTTCTACTGTCCCACAAATGAAAAATGGTACTAATATAGACCCCTCTGTTGATACACAGAATGAACAGTCGGACCCTTATTGGAAAAAACCTGCTACTTATGGACTTACTATGCAAAATCCGTTTGTCTCTTCTGATACACCCATTATTACTGACCCCTGTAGTTACGTGGAAATTTCTCCAAATAATCTTACTATAAAATCCCCTAAATTATTTCCTGACCTCCCCTTTAGGGCTCCGCTGGCTCCCACTCCACTGTCCATCTCTCTATATAATGATAAAACTCTCCACCTGGCAGAACACATAGAAGCCACTGGTAACATGCAAGAGACGCAAAATCCCATATCAGATATCACTATCAATTCAAATGATTATACTCCCACTGAATCTCTTCTTGCATTAAATACTCAACCACCACAGAAAACTTTTAACCCTTCGACTTCTGAGATAAATAAGCTCCTATCCTTCAAGAATGAACAAAGTTCACCTTCTCCCCTTTCACCAACAAATCAAGTTGTTCCCTTTAACTCGTTTGCACAGGCAATCCCCAATGGATCCGCCACCCCAAATTCCGCCGCATGCAATGAATCATCCACTAGTGTACTATGCTACACCACCTGTCCAACCGCTTCATCAACCGTTGACTGGGATCGAGAAGGCAATCCAAGGACATGCAATACTAGTATCGATGGAAATCAATGGTATGGAAACTCTTGTAATTCTTCAGAACCAGAATTTCCTAGCCCAACTAATCTCGGAGGGCATAAAAAAGCGATCGAATAGATTGTGAATCAAATGTGACTTTCCAACATTATGGATCCCTTAGTGCAATCTGTAGCCCCTCAGTTCATCCATACTCTGCAATCCCTGTGGAATCTACCACATTTGCTGAATCAGTTCCCCAACATGAACGAGGTAACTCTAACCCTGTTCTTCACACCTCAGGAAATAGTAAATGCCAACCCACTCCTCTTTTCGTGGAACCCCATCCCTGTCTACCGCGGCCAGTTTGTGAATCTCCTCACTCCAATTCCTCCAAGTTTAGGCGCACTAGGTGTCCATCCAAAGAGGACAACTTCCTTCACGGAAATTTCAAGTTTCAAAAATGCAGAAAGCCGAGGACAAGACGTATATTCATATCTGTCCAGCGTCCCTTATGCAGAGCTCCTTCGACCTCAGGCCGGCCATCAATAGTGCCTTAGCGAAGTACGCAGTTGTGATGACTCCGACTCTTCGGTGTAGCCACTCCCCTTCTTCAGGCAAAAGCTCTCAACCTTCCCCTAACTATTTCTCTCCAATGAACTAGACTACTTGTTTTATTGTTTGGAATACCCACGACTTTAATAATGAAAACTTTAGGAAAAACTTCCATGACTTTCTCAACTCCCATAACCCATGCTTTATTTATTTGTTGGAAACTAAGTTGTCCGACCACTTAGGCCTCATGTTTTAGTTTGGATTTGATGATTATTTGGAGGTACCTGCTGTTGGCAGTTCAGGAGCTCTAGTTTTGATTTGCAGTGTCACTTAGAAACGTCAAACTCCACAGGAGCTGCATGTTATGATCAAGGTTAGTCCCCTCACCCTCCCTTGGTATTTTACTGCTATTTATGCGAGCAATGCTTATCATAATTATAGAATCCTTTGGGAAAACCTTATAGCTTATTCCTATTCTATTACTGGTCCGTGGCTTGTAGCTGGTGATTTTAATGAAATTCTATCTCAAACAGATAAGTGAGGGGGTCATCCTATTAATATCTCTAGAAGCTCTGATTTTTGGGACTGCATTGAATCCTGTCACCTTATGTACTTAGGGTTTAAAGGTTCTAAATATACGTGGTCAAATCATAGAAAGAAGTCTAATCGTATTATTTTGGAAAGACTTGATAGAGTTTTTGTCAATAATGATTGGGTGGAAAGTTGACCGAATGCTCACGTTACTCATTTACCTAAAACTCATTCTGACCATAATCCTATCCTTGTCTCCCTTACCAATCGATACTCTGGTAATGGTAGGAAACCGTTTAGGCTGGAAAAGTTTTGGATGGATCACCCGGAGTTTAGCAATATTGTTCGTCAAAGTTGGGATACGAATGATATTACTTGGGAAATTCCTAATTTCCGCAATACTATCTTAAGTTGGAGCGACCGCATCTTTGGAAATATTTTCCAAACCAAAAAGCGACTTCTTGCTCGTCTAGCTAGGATTCAAAACTCCCCAAACTATGCTTCTAGTACGTTCCTGCCTGAGTTAGAGTATAGGCTTAAAGATGATTTCAATGACATCCTTAATAAAGAGGATGACTATTAGAAAATGCGCTCCCGTCTTAACTGGCTTAGTAATGGGGATGCAAATACCAAATATTTTCACCTATCCATCCCCCATAGGCGCAGAAAGAATAAGATCTCCTACTTCAAAGACTCCAACGATAGTTGGATCACTGATCCGAACAAGATTACAACTTATGTTTATAACTATTACTCCACATGTTTCACTACTGATCATACCTCCTCTGACTGGGCTCATTTAAGACACTCTCTACCTAGTTTTCACAAGTTAGATCTTTCAAACTTGGATGCTCCCCTTAAGGATATAGAAATAACTCAGGCGGTGTTCTCCTTAAAACCTTTTAAGGCTCCAGGACCAGACGGACTTCATCCCCATTTCTTTCAGTCCTAATGGATCATTGTGGGTCCTTCGATCAAACAAATGTGCCATATGATTTTCTCAACACAGTATCTTCCTACCTCTCTAAATGATACTCTCCTATGCCTCATCCCGAATTTTTCTAACGCAAACCAGTTAAAGAATTTTCGTCCCATTAGTCTCTGTAACAATACTTACAAAATTGTTACAAAGATTATTGTAAACTGTATTAAACCCCATTGTCCCGCTCTCATAAGTCCCTATCAATCCATCTTCTTAAAAGGTTGGCGTGCTTGTGATAACGCTATCCTTGTCCAAGAGCTTGTTACTCACATTAAAAGGTCAAAAAGTAAGGCAGCTAATCTAATCCTCAAACTTGATTTGGAAAAAGCTTTTGACCGTATCGAATGGTCCTTCATATACCGCACCCTTCTCTATTTTAAATTTCCTTCGAAGATTACTGCACTTATTATGACTTGTATTGCTACCAGTAATATTGTTGTCCTGGTGAACGGAACCCAAACAAGTTACTTCTCCCCTTCTCGGGGCATTCGTCAAGGTGATCCTATGTCCCCCTATGTTTTTATTCTTTATATGGACCTCCTCTCAAACTATATCTCTCATCAAGTAGATACTCTTCATTGGGAGCCGGTAACTATTGCTAGAAACGGGCCATCCCTTTCACATCTCTTCTTTGTTGATAATTTAACCCTTGTTTCCAAGACCAGTACTGCTTCCATCCACAATATCCACTATTGTCTGACCTGATTCAGCTTACTTTAGGGCCAAAAAATTAACGCGGCTAAATCTAAAGCCATTTTCTCTCCTGCCTGTCTCCAAACTGTCAAAGTTCTTATAAAATATCTCTTTTGCATTTTCAAGGCCCAAGAGTTCGGGAAATATTTAGGCTTTCCAATCCTAAGCCAGAACCCCAGACATGTCGATTTTTAATTCATTATAGATGATATGCGTAGGAAACTTGCGGCCTGGAAATCAAATTTCCTCTCTCCAGCGGGAAGTCTTGTCCTGATCAAGTCCACTCTCAATGCAATTTTGGCTTATACTATGCAATACTTTCGGCTCCCTAAAAAAACTTGCTAAGCCATAGATGAAATCTAGAGAGACTTTCTTTGGGGATCCACCACTCAAAGGCGTAAGCTCCACTACGTAAGTTAGGATAAAGTGGCCTCCCTAAAAAAATATGGAGGTTTGGGACTTCAGAAAGCTGATATTAAAAATCAGACGCTTCTTACCAGCCTAGCCTAGAGACTTTTCACTACCCCCACTGCTCTCTGGGAAAAAACCCTCCTCTACAAATACAATTACCTTCGGCGCAGACCTGCCAAATCCTTTATTTGGGGGGGTCTTTTTGTGTTCAAGTTACAACCTGGTCTCCCACTATGGGCAATTCTATAAACCTTTGGTCTCAACGTTGGGTTCCTTACCTCCTGACCCTCTGGAATATTATTCAGGGCCCGTTAAATTATAATGAAGTAGACCTTCGGCTCTCGGATATCTGGACAGGCCAACGATGGAATTGGAGTAAGTTATCTTTTGAAATTCCTCAGTTCTTCATCGAAAAAGCTGAAAACATCCGACCTAATCCTTCTCTCGGCCTTTGGGATAAACCTTACTGGGGATACACCTCCAATGGTATTTTCTCTACAAATTCGATATACGACTCTCTTTACCAGCATCCAACCGATAATTACGCATTTGCTTGGATTTGGAAATTGAATATTTTGCCTAAAATTAAGCACTTTTTGTGGCTTTGCTCTCTTGGTAGGCTTCCTACAACCGCGTATCTCTACTATATAGGAATATCTCCTCACCCGACCTACCCTATATGCCATTTAGAACCTGAAACCCCAACTCACATCTTTGCTCGTTTCCATATCACCGCTAAATTTTGGCTAGATATAGGTTTCAACACTTCAAACATCGGCACACCCGATCAACATTGGCTTAATTCCTTCAGATCTCTACCCCCTCCTTTCCGGGATGACACTATCGACGGGAAGACCTTTTTTCCTTTTTCTATTTGGCATATTTGGCTTAACCGAAACAATAATATCTTCAACCATAAAACCAGCTTCCCTGACCCAGCTTTGGTTCACACTAAAGCAATCGAATATAATCACCTTGCATGGACAAAGCCTCATCAATCTGCTTCTATCATTGTCCAGATTCTGTGGGTTGCTCCCCCTAATGGTTTTTATAAGTTAAATATAGATGGATCCTTCACAGAGAATAAGGCTCGATGCAGTATTAGTGGAGTCCTTCGCACTCCACTGGCAGCTGGGTTTTTGGCTTTTATGCTGCTGCTTCCAGTTACTGTCATACTATGGAGGATTTTGAGGCTCTAAAAAATGATCTGGAACTTGCTATATTTCACAACTTTTCTCCCTTAATAGTTGAAACCGATTCAATTGAAACTATACAACTTATACAACAACCAACTATGCCTTTTATTGATATTTCTACAAAATACAGGTTAATGCTGAAGAACATGGGGAATCCAGTGCTGCGACATAACTTTCGGAAAGCCAACAAAGTAGCCGAATGCTTATCAAAACTAAGTGTTGATTTACATCAACTTTGAAATATAATCTCTCTATGCTCTCCCCCTTTTGCTGCTGCTGTCCATCTCGCCAATGATGTTCAGGGTGTTGTCAGTTCTCGTCTAGTGTCCTGGTCTATGTTTAATAACCTATTAACTGTAGGAAACCAGCCCGTGTCCTCATATGTAAATAGTTCTAATGCTAAGCCTACTAGTATTACTAATTTTGACTGCAATTCTGCTATGATCTCTGGTTGTATTCCAGCTACTGTGAGGGCCTCTAACAAGAGTTCCTTTTTGTTTTGGAATGTCACTTAGTCTATATATATAATATGAATCCTATTTACCAAAAAAAAAAAAATTAGTAGTAGTATTTTATTGATTGTATATATTTTACATGTGAAGTAGGGGGGTATATATAGGCATTATATGCCTTGAAGGTATGGCTAAGCTTACGGTAAGTGATCTCATGTGGGCAATCACTTACTTGTTTCACAACAAAGTAAGTGATGGGAAACCACTTGTTCAAACTATGTGATGGGCAACCACTTGTTCACAACAAAGAAATAAAAGAAACACTAAAATTTTAAAAAATACATATTTTTAATTAAATTTACACGTGTCAGGTAAGGATTGATGCATGATTAACACCAACTTTAAAAAAATTAAAGTTGGTCCAAAGAGAATGTAGCAATACTCATTTAGTATTGTTTAATGAGATAATAAAACTTCCGTAAACTTTTAAGTGTCTATTTGAATATTTGATACTATTTTAGTGGGTACTTTATGCATTTTCTTATTAATAATAGTCAATAAATTGAATGAATTTTTATAAAAAAAATAAAAATAAAAGAGGTAAGCATAAAATTATAAGCTATGAATGAGGTGAATATTACCAAGTTAAACTTAAAGGAAGAGGAGATACCTAAACTTATCCCTTGACTTAAGCCTATTAACTGGACCGAGCCGGGTCAATCAGGAAGCGGTCCGTCACTTTTAACCGGATTATGGGCCGGTCGGATCCGAGCAAGGACAGTTCTAGTCCCAAAAGTAATATTTTTAGAACAACCTGGGACCAGCTAAATAAACCTAACCCGATCCGACCCATGTAACCTGCTCAAACCCGGTCAAAATCCAGTCAAAACTGGTCAAAACTTAAAAAAAATTAAATATTTTTTCTCCAATATACACTATATATACCCACCTATATACATTTTAAATACGTTAAACAATATACACAATATATATATATATATATATATAGTATATACTATATATATAGTATATACTACATTAGAATTTAAAAAGCATATACACATATGCACAATTACACATATAATCATGTATACGACTATACGTTAGTTAAATGTACATACTACTTTAAATAAAACATATACTACGAGATACATACTATAATATATATATATATATATATATATATATACTAATTTATAAAAAAATATACACATGTATGCCTTAAATATATACTACTTTAGAATCTATAGAAAATATGTACACATATATACGCACCATTCCATATATGTACTACTTTAAATAAGACATATACTACAAGATATATACTAATTTATAAAATATATACACATGTATACGTTAAATATATACTACTTTAGAGTCTATATTCTATATATACACATATATACGTACCATTCAATAAATGTACTACTTTAAATAAAACATATACTACAAGATATATACTAATTTATATATACTATAATATACACACACACTATATATAGTTATATACTAATTTATAAAATATAGACACATCTATACGTTAAATATATACTACTTTAGAGTCTATATTCTATATATACACATATATATGTACCATTCAATATATGTACTACTTTAAATAAAACATATACTACAAGACATATACTAATTTATATATACACACTATATATATATA